>NC_133769.1:150054246-150159133 GCF_003597395.2 Chelonoidis abingdonii | reverse complement strand
GGGGGTGGACTCTGGGGTGGGGCAGGGCTGGGGATGAGTTTGGGGTGCAGGCAGGCTGCTCTGGGACAGGGGCCAGAGAGGAGGACGATATGGTAGTCAATATGGGGGGACTAGGACCCTACGGCAGCATGGATCTGCACAGAAGAGGCAGGGACGGTCTGCTTCCTCTGGGGCCCAGGAACATGCATGGGGCCAGCAAGGGGGGGGCAGGGGACATACAGGGGAGGTGCGGAGGGGGCATCAGGAGGGCCGTGGGGAGACCTGACCCCAAACATTGGTGGAGCTGGGCCCCTGGGCTCTGAATATTGCTGGTGCCTGAGCACCATGTGGGTATATAACTCGCCCTCCATGGGTTGGGGAAGCAATAGCAGAAACAAAGAAAGTAAATACTGCATAAGTAAAACATGCCTTTATAGTCAACACTCAGTAGGGGTAAAACACTCCTTGCTCCCTTCCCTACCTTAGCTGTATTTTCCTGTTACTGTGAACTACCCTTCTTCTTGCGACCACAGCCTGATTCAATCATTATTCCAGAGAACAGAATAAGGAACATCCCTCTGATCCATTGTTATAATGCTCCATTAATTGGCCAGCAAGTTGCACTCACACATGATGAAATTGACATCTTAAGGGCAGACTGGCACAGGATGCTGAATACACCTAGGTTTTTCTTTTAAAAGGCCTCTAATTTTGGACTAAGGACAGTTTTCAGTTGTGCCACAGATAAAAATATAGGACATTTACTGTACAGGTGAGGCGAACAATAGGGAAATCTGCATTGGCTGCAGATGTGGATTGGGGTTGCTGGTGAGATATACACTGGCAAAGACACATGTCCACTGTGACCTGTGCTTATAGCATTCTGTGCTGTGACCCAGCCAGCCTATTCCTGACACCCTTCTCTAGGAGATCTTCTCATATCACCTCGGCGATATGTCCATCTAACCACTATAACCATGGCATTGGCATTATCTCACACTGAAGCACAGTCTTGTCGCTAAAAGTCAGCGTGTGTAAATGCTGTTTGTCTGCACTTTTGCTGACAAAATACTTTCATCCCCTTGAGTGATGTTAGGTTTGTCGGAAGGAGAGCCATGTTCACATTGTCACTTGCATCAGCAAAACTTTTGTCTTTCGTGGGGCAGGGCTTTTTAAAGTACCCATGAAAGACAAAAAAGTTTTGTCAACAACTTTGCAGTATACACATATTCTCAGAGTAGACAAATCCTAAATAGGTGGAGCAGATTGTTTAGAATAAGTAGTTAACACATATTTCAAGGGACCATTCACAGTGAAGTGACCTGTTGACACCTCTCATCCACAGGAGGGAAAGGGTGGGGGGGAGTAAAGCAGCTGGGAGGGGTTTGCTAATAGGTCACAGATTGTTGTAATAAGCCATAAATCCAGTGTCTCTATTCAGTCTGTGATTTTTAGTATCTAGCAAAATTATGAATTTAAGCTCTTAGGCTCATCTTTTGAAAGTGTTGTGCAGGTTTCCTTTGAGGATGAGGACTGATAGGTCAGATATGGAGTAATTGCTTTGTGAAAAATGTTCACTCACACGTGACAGGGTGTTTTTGTCTTTTATCATTTTCCAGTGTGAGGTCATTTGAGAGCGTAGTGATCATCTGGTCTCATCAACATAGTTGTTATTGGGGCATTTAGTGCACTGTTTAGGTACATAACATATTGTGATAGGCATGTGTAGGAGGACCCATGGATCCACCTTGTATTTAGCTGTGACACTCCACTCTGAGTACATTTCCCAGACCTGAAGAAGAGCTCTATGTAAGCTTAAAAGCTTTTCTCTCTCACCAACAAAAGTTGGTCCAATAAAAGATATTACCTCACCCACCTTGTCTATCTATTCCTTAACCTGTTCTTTTCCTATTCTAGTATGAAATCCTTCTGTCTTGCTAATATTAGTTGTTTTTGTTAATATTTATTGACAAAAGCATATAATCACAATCAACGTTTTCAGAGAAAAGTGAAGTAAAAAAGGCATTTAATATTTAGCTCTCTCTGCGTCATCTGTTATTTCCTCTCCTTCCCCATTAAGTAATGGACCTACACTTTCCTTTATTGCTCTCTTACTTCTAATATATTTATAGAACCTCTTCTTATTACCTTTTATGTTGTTTGCAAGTTATAGTGCACTTATCCATTCAAACTTTTTCCTACATATTTGCACTTTTATAATGCTTTTAAACTCATTAATAGCGATTTCTCCTTGTTTCCACTTTTTGTAAGATTTCATTTTGATTTTCAGGTCCTTAAAGAGCTCCTGATACAGCCAAAATGGTCTCTTACTATTTTTCCTATCTTTCCTCCACATTGGGAGAGTTTGCTATTATACCTTTAATAGTGTTTCTTTTAGACTATGTCTACACTACAAAGATAAGTCAACCTATGTTAGGTCGACTTACAGCCATTGCATTAATTACTGCAATGGTTGACGTCCATACCTACTACCCTCCTTGGGTCGGTGGTGCATGTCCTCACCAGGAGTGCTTCCACTGACGTAAGAAGGGTCATGTGGGGAACTGAGAGCTGGGTCTATCAGCTTTGCTGGCAACTCCCAGATGGGAGCCCAGCTGCCTCACAGGGGCTGCCTCTCCTCTCAGCTCCCCTTTCCTCGCTGGCTTTTGTCCAGAAAACTGTGTAGTATAGTTGGGTTTAGAAACTGCCAGCTTTCCTGAATTCATGTTTCCCTAAGATTTCCTTCCCATGGAACCAAACTTATCAGTCCCTTGAGTTTGTTGAAGTCGTCTTTGTTGAAGTCCATTGTTTTTAGCTTACTGCTCTCACTCCTTCCTTTCTTCAGAATCATGAACTCTTATCATTTCACAATCACTTGAGCCCAAGTTGCCTTCCACCTTCAGATTCTTAACCAGTTTTTCCCTATTAATTAGAATCAAACCAAAAACAGCTGCCTCCTTAGGTACTTCCTCCACTTCCTGAAACAAAGAGTTGTCCTCTACACATTCCAAGAACTTGTTGGACAGTTTGTGTCCTGCTGTGTTATTTTCCAACAGATATCTGGGTAGTTAAAGTCCCTCATTTATCCTGTGCTTTGAATTCTTCTGTTTATTCTAAAAACACCTCATCCATCTCCTCTTTTTGATTTGGTGGCCTGCAGTAGACCTTTACCATGACACTACCTCTGTTTATTTTCCCTTTTATCTTCATCCATATAGACTGTATAAACTGAGAGTTATACAAAGAAATATTATAACATTTAAAATATTCTCTTTTGCTTTTAATTACCACAATAAACCAAATATTTTGCTATCTAAACCAAGCATTGTGACAAAGTTCCTCCTCTACCTTGGTGGGTCCTGTGCTTATTGGCGAATTTGCTCACCTCAGTGATCTTCCCCTCTGGTGGGGCCCACAGTCTGGGTCAACTCCTCCTGTGTCTGATCAGGAGTTGCGAGGTTTGGGGGGCACCTGGGCCTGCCCTCTACTCCGAGTTCCAGCCCAGGGCCCTGTGGATTGCAGCTGTCATTAGTGCCTCCTGTAACAGCTGCATGACAGCTTCAACTCCCTGGGCTACTTCCCCATGGCCTCCTCCAAACACCTTCTTTATCCTCACCACAGGACCTTCCTCCTGGTGTCTGATAACGCTTGATTGTCTGATAATTCCTCAATCCTCCAGTAGCACCCCTCTCAGTCTCAGCTCCTTGTGCCTCTTGCTCCCAGCTCCTCACACGCGCTTCTTCTCCTCTGGCTTCTCCCTGCCTGACTAGAGTGAGCTCCTTTTTAAACCCAGGTGCCCTGATTAGCCTGCCTTGATTGGCTGCAGGTGTTCTAATTAAAGTAGCTATCTCCACTGCCTTCTAGAAAGATCTTAATTGGCCCCAGGTGCCTTGATTAACCTGGAGCAACTGCCATTTGGTTACATGGTACTAGGGATTTGTTTAGCCTGGGGCTAACATACCTGTTCCTCAGTACTTTACTGTAGCCATCTGGCCTTGCCCCATCACATATCCCCCCCCTCTGCTCAACACCATGGGGTTGGGCAACTTGGGACGCCAGGCAATGTGCTCGTGAAAGACCATCAGCATTACCGTGGTGGCATCCAGCCCTGTGCCGTATGTGGAACTGGAACGGTTGGAGGGATAAGAACCACCTGGTGACCCTTGCATTCTTTTCCTTACTTCTCTGCATCCACTGGAGGGGTTTCATGGTCCAACACAAGAGTAAATTGCCAGCCCAAGAGGTAATAATGCCGTGTCTCCATGGCCCATTTGACAGCAAGGCATTCTCTCTTGACTGCTTCATACTTCTGTTCTCTTGGGAGCAGCTTTCTGCTTAGGTAGAGGATCGGGTCTTTCTTCTTCTCCAATCATTTGTGACAGAACTGCCCCCAACCCGCACCTCAGAAGCATCTATCTGTAAAATAAATTCCTTGGTAAAGTCCGGGCTATGAGTATGGGGTCATTACAGAGGGCTGTCCGAAGGTCTAAAAGCCCCCTCTGCTGCGTCGGTCCACTTCAACATGTCCGGACCTCGGGCTTCACTAGGTTCGTTAGAGGACTTGCCCTACTGGTGAAGTGGGGAATAAAACGTCGGTAGTAGCCTACCATGCCTAGGAACGCATGGACCTGCTTTCTTTCAGGTTGGCGGGGCCAGTTTTGAATCGTCTCTAGCTTATTAGTTTGGGGCTTCACTATACCCCTTCCTACAATATATCCCAGGTACCTAGCCTCTGCTAGTCCTATGGCACATTTAGCAGGATTAGCGGTGAGGCCAGCCCGCCTTAAGGTACGTAGTACGGCCCTCAACTTTCTCCAAGTGGGTTCCCAGTTTGGCGTATGGATGATGACATCATCTAGGTACACAGCTGCATAACTAGTATGGGGGCGCAGCAGCTTATTCATGAGCCCCTGGAATGTGGCTGGGGCCCCATGTAACCCAAAAGGGAGGACTGTGTACTGGAATAGCCCGTCTGGGGTGGAGAACGCTGTCTTTTCTTTAGCTTCTTTGGTCAGGGGAATCTGCCAATACCCTTTTGTCAGATCCAGTATAGTCAAGAAATGGGCACTACCCAGTCGGTCAACCAGTTCATCAATGCGTGGTATGGGGTATGCATCAAATTGGGATACTTCATTCAGTTGGCGAAAGTCATCACAGAATCTCGTGGTACCATCAGGTTTGGGCACTAGAACAACTGGACTGCACCACTGACTGCAGGATTCTTCAATAATGCCTAATTCTAACATTTTCTTTACTTCGGCCTTGATTTCTTCTCTTTTGGCTGCTGGGATTCGGTAGGGTCTCAGTGTTACCTTGGCTCCGGGGACCGTGCGGATATGGTGATAGGTCTCAGTCATCCGCCCCGGTTTTGTAGAGAACATATCTCGGTTGCGATGAATCATGTCGGCTGCCTTCATCTTTTGGATTGGCTTCAAGTCGGGTGATATCTTCACTTGCTCATGTAAGTTATCCTCCTGGGGAAGGGTCTCCTGGGTGACTAAGCATGCCTCTCAATCATGCCAAGGTTTTAGAAGATTGATGTGGTAAATTTGCTCTGGTTTCCTGCGGCCCGGCTGCCGCACCTTATAGTTTACCTCTCCCCTGGCTTCAATCACTTCATAGGGTCCCTGCCACTGGGCCAACAGCCTGCTTTCTGCTGTGGGCACCAGGACCATTACTCGATCCCCTGGTTGAAACTGTTGAAGCTTTGCTTGGTGGTTATAATGGGTTCTTTGGGTCTCCTGTGCTTTCTTCAAGTGTTCCCATACAATGGGTGTAACTTGGGCTATCCGATCCCTCATCTGTAGTACATGCTTGACTATGTTCCTTCTGGGATTTGGCTCCTCTTCTCAGGCTTCTCTGGCTATATCCAATATGCCTCGGGGTGGCGCCCATATAGTAGTTCGAATGGAGAGAAACCTGTGGAGACTTGTGGAACTACTCAGATGACGAACATGAGGTAAGGCAATAGGGTATCCCAGTCTTTCTCATCCCAGCTCACCACTTTCCTAATCGTGGCCTTGAGGGTCCTATTGAAACTTTCCACAAGCCCGTCTGTTTGTGGGTGGTATACAGAGGTCCGTAGGGCTTGTACATGGAGCAATGAACAGAGATCTTTCATCAACTTGGAAATGAAAGGTGTCCCTTGATCAGTCAGTATCTCCTTGGGTAGCCCAACCCGGGAAAAGATCTGTAGTAGCTCCTTAGCTATTGTCTTGAAAGTTGTGTTGCACAGAGGGATGGCTTCTGGGTATCAGGTTGCATAGTTTAGTACAACCAGCACATACTGGTGGCCCTGAGCTGTCTTCTCTAGGGACCCAATCAGATCCATGGCTATGTGTTCAAATGGTATCTCTATTATTGGAAGAGGTATCAAAGGTGCCCGTAAGTGTGGGCGAGGGCCATGTAGCTGACATTCTGGACAAGAGGTGCAGTATCACCTGACATCTTCATGTACTCCTGGCCAGAAGAACCTCCACAGGATCCTGGCCTGGGCTTTCTCTACCCCTAAGTGTCCTCCAAACAGGTGTCTGTGGGTGAGGCTCAATATGGCTTTTTGATGTTTTCGTGGCACCAGAAGTTGATGTATCTCCTGCTCCTGCATTGGTAACACATGGTACAAGAGATCTTTCTTCACTATAAAATAGGGTCCTGGACCCCGGACCCTCCCCTCCACTGGCATCCCATCTACCTCAGCCATCTCTTTCCTGACGTTATCATATCTAGGGTCCTCTGCCTGGTTCCGTCCGAAAGTCTCTCTTCCAGGACTAACCTGCCTGAGCTCCCAGGGGCCGGCTTCTGCTTCTTCCAACGGCTCATTGCCATCACGGCTGGGGCCAGCCTCTGGCTCACTTTCTGTGTTGGTAGTTTCTCTGATGGCTGCTCGTGTCCATCTGCCTACTAGCGCAGTCTTCTGACCCTGGGTCAGGATCCAGGTTCCCAAAGCCTTCGCGGCCTTCCTTTCTCTTTTTGTCTTCTGGGCCTTTTGGGAGGCTGAGAATAGATCCTGAGAAAACTCAGAAAACATTGGGGGTTGATGTTCCCCAGTGATGAGTCGCTGCCAACAGGGTCTCCACCTCCCTCCAGCCTCTCCGGGGGGAGTAAATTATCAAACCCTGGATAGTCCCTCCCAATAACTACAGGATATGGGAGTTTAGGAAACTACGCCCACTGTCCACCTTAAATGGGGTCCCTGAACTCTCTCTCCACTGGATGGTGGGGTCAATTGACTCATGGCCGCCATGCACGACACGTCACTGCTCCTGCGTGCTTGCAGCAGCGGCTACTTTTACCCAGCTTACCCCGAATATCAGGTGATAGCATCCCCGAGTCCACAAGTCTATATCCTCGCTCCATTGTCTCACCGGCCTGGTGTAGTTATGTGGGCTCATGCACGCCCACAAGGTGGATAAGGAGCATGGGACATCCAATTCCCCCAAGTTGCATTGCATTAGGCTCCTGTGGGCTGGGACACTGTGTGCAATGTGTCCCCACCCAGACATTGCATAACATCTATAATTGTTCTAACATCTCCTATCATGTGGACTAGGGTTTAGTCCCAGGGTTCCCCCACCTCAGGCCAATTCCCTCCTTCTGGAGTCTTTGATGGTTTTCACCCACTCTCCTCCACCTAGGACTCCCCAGGGTTGGCTGTCCCACCTTCCAGGGCTGGGGTCAGGTGTTTGTTACGAAAGGGACTTTCCTTGGGTAGTCGGATCAATTCCCTGGCTGTCATGCGTCTTCTACAGCGTGATTCATCTCATCATAGGTGAGGGACATTCTGGCCTACCCATTTGCGGAGATCTGGTGGCAGTGCCCTCATGTACCGGTCGACGACCAGTGCCTCTAGTATCTCTTCCGGATTCCAGGACTCTGTTTTGCAACCACTTTCGTGCGGAATGGATGAGGTCATACAATTGGGACCACAGGGTTGGTCTTCCTGGTACCTCCATCATGATACCACTGGGCCCCAACTGCGGTCGTTACCCGCCAGATCTGGCCAGGATCTCTGCTTCAACTGGGAGTAGTCTGTTCCAGCCTCTTCAGATAGATCATGGTAGGCCTTCTGGGCCTCCCCACACAGGAATGGGGCAAGGATGCCAGCAGCACTGATCTGGAGGCCAGGCCTCCCATAGGGCTGTCTTTCAAAGGCCAGAAGGTGTGCCTCTACATCATCCTCCTGCGTCATTTTCTGCAGTCAATGGCTAGCCATATGAGCCGTGTCCCATCATGGCCACGGTTCAACTCTGTAAAGGGTCTTTACCTGGTTTAACCAGTTCCCGGCAACATGCTCAATCTTGAGCAGCTTGGTCCATCAACAGGCATTTATCTCTTGCTGCAGCCGCACTGCTTCTTGCTGGGCGGCTGCCTGGACAAGGTAGCCTCCTGCTGGGCCACAGTGACTTGTATCAGTGCCCACACTACGTCATTCATTGTGGTGACAAAAAAAAATAACCCTCTCTCTCTTTTTTTAAAATCACCCTCCTTCTTCCGCGCGCTGTGCACACCAAAAATCCCACTGCTGACACCAGTTGTGACAAAGTTCCTCCTCTACTTGGTGGGTCCTGCGCTTATTGGCGGATTTGCTCACCTCAGTGACTTCCCCTCTGGTAGAAACCCACAGTCTGGGTCAGCTCCTCCGTGTCTGATCAGGAGTTGGGAGGTTTGGGGAAAACCCGGGCCTGCCTCTACTCGGTTCCAGCCCGGGCCTGTGGATTGCAGCTGTCTATAGTGCCTCCTGTAACAGCTGCATGACAGCTCCAACTCCCTGGGCTACTCCCATGGTCTCCTCCAAACAAACACCTTCTTTATCCTTACCACAGGATTCCTCCTGGTGTCTGTATGTTTGATTGTCTGATAATCCTCATCCTCCAGTAGCACACCCTCTCAGTCTCAGCTCCTTGGCCTCTTGCTCCCAGCTCCTCAAAACGTGCTCTTCTCTCTCTGCTCCTCCCTGCCTGACTAGAGTGAGCTCCTTTTTAAACCCAGGTGCCCTGATTAGCCTGCCTTGATTGGCTGCAGGTATTCTAATTAGCTATCTCCACTGCCTTCTAGAAAGATCTTAATTGGCCCCAGGTGCCTTCATTAACCTAGAGCAACTGCCATTTGGTTACCACGATGCTAGGGATTTGTTTAGTCTGGAGCTAACATACCTTTTCCTCAGTACTTTACTGTAGCCATCTGGCCCTGCCCCATCACAGTATATAAAACATCTACAGAAAACATATGAATGACCCACAACTATTTTTATCTTGGGCCCTGACGTTGCATGTAAAAAGCTAGCATAGATCCCTGTGGCCCGAGGAACAGTCCCATTCACTTCAATGTTAAAACCACAGCTCTAGGATTCAGAGGCTACATTTCCACTGTGCTGCCAGTGTGTGTCACCCTCACTCCATTCACCACTCATCTCTCTGTTGGAAGTGCTGATGCAACAGATCTGCTAAAGAACCCTGGGTTCAGACTGAGGTGCTTTTGTTTTGAAGAGTGAGGCCAGAAGTCAGGAACGTCTAAGTTCATCTCCCAGTTCAGTCACTGACTAGACATTTAAAGGCATCTCTGTGCCTCAGCTTGTTCACATGTAACTTGTTACCTCAAAGGGTTGTTGGGAAACTTGCAACTCCTGAGCCTAGTGAAGTCATGGACACTCTGCCATTAGCATCAGTTGGAGTAGGGTCATGTTTTAATTGCTTACTTAACATTTAATTGCAAAATAGTATTCAGTAATGCAATGACATCAGGACTGGATTTGCTGGGTCATAGCCCAGGAAGCAGTGCTACAAACATCGGTCAAGCCAGACATACCCCTCCCCACTGGAGATCCCCCTTTCCTTCCTTATTATCCCAAATTTTGATCTCTCCCTAACAAAAGGGCCAATCTACCTGCCGTCCCATGGCAACCAGACACCCATCTTCTGCCTCTCTTCCCTCACTTAAACTATGGCCCTATGCTAGCATTGGTTGCTGGTGACTGGGCTGACACAGTGGTGAAGGTGCTTGTCACTGTTTTTGGTAGGGTCCCCAGTACATCCATATCTTGCAATGTGTTGCCGCTAAGAGGAGTTATTGGGGAATATTACTGTGCCTTGGAGTGCCTTGGATTAGCCAGAGGGAAAGAGGGCAGCAGCGTTTTCCTGTTCTGTCATGAGTGTGTGTGTGAGGGAGAAGGATAATTTCAAACAGCTTTACAGGGAAAGGTCCAGGAATGGGGGGGTAGACAGGAAGCTCTGTTAGCTGAATTGTGAAATTCTATAACTTGAACAAACCTGGAGAGCTTGGCAAAGCCCACTGGTGGGTGAGGTTTAGGCAGGAAGGTCTGGGTGACAAGAACAGTGACAGAGGTACAGAAATAATGTGATTTGTGTTTAAGCACTGCGAGGGAGGGAAGAGGAGAGACAGAGAAAGGAGACTGGGGGGAAAGGGAGGAGTGGAATAGAAGGGAGTGTCAAAGAGAAGGAGAGAGTGAGGTGTATAAACGGGCAGAAAAAGAGCATCACAAATTGTGGGTCGAGAGGGAACGTGTGAAAGGAGAGTTTGAATATTGGTGTCCAATGTCTGAAGAGCAGCATAACCGGCCTTAGAGAGACAATGTGTCGGGCTCTGCGATCAGTGAGTTTGCAGGACAGGAAGATGCCGGTGCGACTGTGGCTGTTTCTCAGCCTCCTGACCCTCCCGCACTGTAAGGGGAGAACTGAGCGATATTTCTCATTGCCATTTACCTGCCTTCTCTCTTTCGGACTCCTTTCCTCTTTCTTTCTCCGTTCATCTCTGTGTCTCATTCACAGACGGGCGCTCTCAGACTCTCCACCAGACCCCCCGATTCATTTCTCTGCCCCCCGGCTCCTCTGTCCAGCTGCACTGCTACCTGCAGGGATACAGTTCAACCCCCTGGATGTACTGGTACCGGCAGCCTCCCCAGGGAGGAGCCCTGCACATGCTCTTTCTCTCCAGGAACAGGGATTTGATTGACGACAGTTCGGAGAAACACTTTAAAGCTGCCCGACCGACTGAGCAGAACTTCACGCTGAGCACAGACAGCCTCTTCCCCAACCACACGGGACTCTACTACTGCGCCTGGAGCCGCACACTGAGCCAAGCGGGTGCAGCCCCTGGACAAAAACTCCCCATCCCCCGTCCCTGTGAGTGGCTGAGCTGAGATCAGGTTTCACCCACTAGCTCAGTCCGCTGCCCTGTCCCCTCCCACAGACACTGTGAGTCACAGCCCCAGCTTCTCCCTTCTTCCTTTGAAGGGGGAACATCTGTGTCATGTTTCATCATAGCTATTAGCGATGGAGAAGATGTCTGAGGCCACAAGTGAACCAACCCCTTTCCAGCCACTGCAGGATTATTCCTTGTGATGTATTCACCAGCCTAGGTATAAATGGACATTATTTGGCTCCCTCCAGGGGGACTATTGCCTCCCTAACACACACCTCGCCTTCAGGGAAAATTTTCCATTTCTCCAGACAAAAAGGTCCCCTTTGCTCAGGTTCTACGACCTTTTGACCAGAGATGGAGTGGAGAGGAGAATTCAGCTTGATTTTAGGGAATCATGAAAGAAATCTGAGAGAGAGAGAGAGACAGAGAGCTTATGAAATGGGTTAAACTGCCCCAGGTCATGCAGTAAGTCAATGACAGCATTAGGGGATGGAATCCAGGAGTCCTGACTCCCAGTCCACTGGCCTTCCCACCAGAATCTACCACTTTTCCTAGTGAAGTGATCTATTAGAGATAGGAATTATCTCTCTGATAGATGTGCTGGAGACTGGGAAAGGAGTCATATTGATGAAAACCAAATTTTGCCTTGGATTAAACAGCTGCATGTCCTGTTGAAGGTGTTTTATGCCAGCTGATGGTATGGTTGAATTTGGCCTCTCTGTCTGCATCTGTATTTGTCAGTGGGTGCTCTCTGTGCAGGAACAGTTATACATTCTGGGCAGTGGAACTCTCTTCAAATGTGCTGATATTTGGAGAATAACAGACTTTGACCAAATCTTGCAATTGCCCATGTGATTCTGGCCTCCTGGTGGACTCCCTCTTCCTGCTTTGTTGTCTTGCATTAAAACTATACAGGTAACAAAACATGTGTGAGGGATGTGAGGGGTTAAACAACTTCTAAAAAGAAACTCAATGTTTAGAAATATCAAAGAAGATGAGAAGTACCAATGTCCCAGAATTTTCCTTCACACCCACCATCCCAAGATAGTTCCTGCCCACAGATCCACAGACACACATGCTAGTATGCCCCTGGGGATGCAGCATTCTTCCCAGATACCAAATCAGATGATCAGTTGAATCCTGCACACCAATGTGAGAGATTCCCTAACAGTTAAGCATCTGGGGCTCAATCCTGTAATGTGCCATGTGCCCTGAAGTCCATGGGACTTTAGGGCATTCAGTACCCTGCAAGAGTGAGACCATAACTCTGTTTATACCCTGCAAAATTGGGATGGCTGCGGATGCAGTGAAATGGCAGTTACACAGCTTCCTGCACTAAGGACTGAAAGGGGAGGTTTCAGGCTTCAGTCAGAGAAACTTTTCAGACAACGACTTAAAGGGAAACATGTATTCAGTCCCAGCACTACTCTGGTTTCTTGTTTCATGTGAGTAAAACAATTTTTGTCATTCACATTTTCATTTAGGATATAAATTTTTATTTAATATATATGTATGTGTGTACTGATGTATGTACTGTATATATATAACATGTAAGACATCATATGTATAGACATGCTATATTGGGTTGGCTCTTTGCATTAATAGAATTGTTCCATTTTTCACATTCTGGAGGAGCATTTCAAAAGCACCTTTAGTGTGATTTGTAAATAAATCATCTATCTATCTATCTATCTATCTATCTAATTTGTTGGTTTATAACATATTAGCATAGTTTATGTTAAGTATTTGCAATGTCTGTATTATTTTATTAATTAAAATATAATTATAATGATTCATGATTATAATATTTCCATATCAGTATTATAACAGATACATTTCTATTTCATTTTGTATCCCTAAATGCTTTACAAATCTGCGGAACTACAATATATTAATAAAATATATTTGAATATAATATGTCCCCTTGCTTTCAAGTAGGCTTCAAAAAGACAAAGGAGTTATTTACAAGTTCACCCACAGCTTAGTCCTGCAAAGTGTTGAGAACTCTGGCTGTGATCCTGCACAGTATTTAAGCAATTTGTGTCCTTTTTTTACTTTATATAGGAACGGAAGATTCTAAACTGGCTACACTCATTGCATGCTAAAACTATTACATTGCTGTTTGTTTTTTTAACCAAGTTAAGCTTAACTGACAGAATACTTTTATTCTCAAATAAGACTGCCCACCTAAAATAACTAAAAGTGTGACATACAAAGGATGTAGTTAATTTGGTTGAAGTTTGTGTGAAGAACAGCTCTAAGCAACCATAAATTCATTATAATTAACCATCAATCATCAATAATGTTCACCAATAATTAATTCATCAACGTTTCTGCACTTCATTTTCTACTATTGCATGAATCGTTGGGGGGAGGGGCATTGCATTCAGTGAATTTTATTCTTTCTGATAATAGTTACTGGTTTCCCTGTTGAATTGTAGGCACACACTCTGCAACCATTGTCCAGAACCCTCAGTCAGTGGTGGAACAGCTGGGCAGAGAGGTTTCCCTAGAATGTTCTTTGGAAGGGACATCTAACCCCAACATCTATTGGTATAAGCAGCTCCCTGCTGGACAGATCCACATGCTCGCCTACTCAGTAAGCCCTGGTCAAGTAGATAATACTGGGCTGAGCAGCCACTTCAATGCAAGCAGACCCCAAGACGACGAGTTCCTCTTGAGCATCAACGGCCTCTTAGCCGATGACACAGGAGTATATTACTGTGCTTGGAGCAGCACACTGAGCCAAGTGTGTGCAGCACCTGGACAAAAACTCCCCCTCCTGCCCAGGCACGGGCCTGCTGTGTGCCCATCCCCTGTAGTGCAGAAAGCAGCAGCTGCATGTAAAGAGAAGGGATAGCAAAGCTGGCTGTGAACACAGTTTCGGGATGACTAGCTATGGTTGAAATCACAGCATGGAAGCAACATCAGCCATGTGCTGACTGGTCAGTGATATATCCCTCCAAGCTTTTCAGAAGAGATTCTCTTGGCAAGGGGGTCTCCGCAGCAGATTCCTCTGAGATCAGGGAGGGAAATAATTATTTTGGTAGTGAAGGAGTGGGGTAGGCTGATGGAACTAAGAAAAGATTAATTACAGGCAGGATAGGAAGAAAAAAAATATAACAATATGATTTGTTGGTACATTTCTTGAGTTATTAGAGTGGACAAAGACCTGGAGAATAGGCTGTATGGTTCCTGTTCTCAAACTAATACTATTCTGTTCAGAGGCCACTATCACAGTCACAGAGTTACAATAATTATGGTAGTATGAAGGAGACAAGAGTAAAATGAATTTGCTTTAGTGTGATGAAGGAGGCTGCCTGGTTACATCCCTCCACGTTTTGCCTGTGTTGCAATTTTATATCTGTTGGACTACATCTCCTCCCATCGTCTGCAGCTCCCTCTGCTTTCTGTCTCTCCAGGTTACTGTACTTTGGTTTTGTCCTCCTGGCTGTTTGCTGACAGGCTGCATTTAGTGTCTTACACAAATCTGATCACAGCTGAGTTGACATCAAGGAAAATCCCAAGAAGGAAAGACATAAAGCAGCAGCAGAGAGGGTGTGTATACTATTATTTTTTAGAGTGTGATTGGTCAGAAAAACGTTCATATGCTAAATGGCCCTAAACTGAGCCACAACTAGCAAGAGGGTTTGCTTGAAAGGTGACGTCTCTGCGTAAAATCCCTCTCCATCCACTAGGTGGTGCTCCTTCACTACCTGAGGGAAGTCAGATCTGTTGCATCTGAAGTAGTTCTGGCCGAAGAACAACAATTCTGTTCTGCCACAACTTTTGAGCTTTCATAATTCATTTTCATTTTGCATTGGAATGAAAACAAAATGTTCAAATTTTTCTGCAAAATGGAATTGTGTCAAAATGCCCATTTTCAGGTTGAAAAGGAACAGTTTTCAATGTGGCTCTCTCTCTCTTTAGGTATATCTAGACTGAAGTCATGGGGTGTGACTGTAGCTTGAGTTGTATGGCAAATTGCCAGCACTACTATGATGGGTCTCATGCTTTCTCTTCTTGTGTGGGGGGATGTTCAGGGCACCAATTCTTGCCCCTGAACTGGGATATTAACTGCCGCACTAGTGTCCTAGAGGAGGGGAGAGGAGAGGAGAGGGAGGGACCTAGGCCCGCCCTGTACTCTGGGTCCCAGCCCAGGAGCCCTAGGGATAGTGGTAAACCACTTGAACTAGCAGTTCCCTCCCTCTTGCCCTTCAGCTTGTGGAGGCTTCCTGCTCTCCCACTGCACAAGCCAGGTGTCCCTTTACCTATGGCCTTGGTCTTCTTAGCCCACTGCAGCACTTCTCTAAACTTTCCTCTGCTTCCCTCCAAACTGCTCTCTGATCCAACATCAGTCCACTCTGCTTCAACTCCTTCCCCTGTCTGTTTGAAGCAGGGATTTTTTTTAATCAGATGACTGGCTTCAGGTGCTCTAATTGGCTTCAGGTGCTTTAATTAATCTATAGCAAACTTTCTTCCATCTACAGGGAATAAGGCTCCCTTCTAACCCTCTCCTGCTGCCCTCTGGCCATGCTGTATCACAGCTGACATACCTGAACTAGCTTTAATCTAGTTATAACATTACTTTCTGGTGTTATCCGAACCAGTGATCTGCTGGGTCACTCCAATTCTCATCTTTGGGAGCCAGCCTTACTCTGCTCTGCTGTGAGAACCCCCACTCCTGGGCTGTTGATACACAGTCTCTGTCGTGTAAGCTTCTCCCAGCTAATTGCAACTGAATGACACTAACCAATATCTCTTATCCCAGATACAATCCTAGAAACCTCTGTCTTGCAAAGTACATTTATGCACACTGGACGCAGCAAGTTTATACCAGTTCATCAATTTAACAAAGAAATTGATATGTACCAGGCTTGTTATTCCAAGGAGAGTCACTGACATGCTTCATACCAAACGCACTGCTTCAGGTAGAATAAACAAACAGATTTATTAACTGTAAAGATAGATTCTAAGTGATTATAAGTCAAAGCACAACAAGTCAGATTTGGTCAAATGAAATAAAAGCAAAACACATTCTAAGTTAATCTTAACACTTTCAGTGCCTTTACAAACTTAAAAAAAACAGTGAGGAGTCCTCGTGGCACCTTAGCGACTAACACATCTATTTGAGCATAAGCTTTTGTGGGTTAAAACCCACTTCATCAGATGCATGGAGTGAAAAATACAGTAAGCAGAATATATATTATAGCACATGAAAAGAAAACACTCTGAAACATATAAACTTAGGTGCTTCTGACCACAGGCTGTCCGGTTGCTCTTCAGCCAGGCTCTCCCCTTTGATCAGTGCTTCAGCCACTTGGTGTGGTGTCTGTAGATGTAGGTAGAAGAGAGAGAGAGAGCATGGCAAATGTCTCCTCTTTTTATCATGTCCTTTCTTCCCCCTTGGCTTCCCCCCCTCCTTCAGAGTCAGGTGAGCTGTGATAAATGAAGGTGAGGGGGAGCTACCTTTTATGGACCTAGCCAGCCATTTAGTTATCAGATCCCTCTTAGTAGTTGTCTTCTACTTGATTTAAATGTAAAGAGTTAAAAAGTCTGACTGAATGCAGAGGTAAAAGGAAGTGGAAGTGAGTGGGCACCTGGCCAAAAGAGCCAATAGGAAGGCTAGAGCTTTTTAAAATTGAAATAAGACTCCCCTTTGGTCTGTCTGTGTTGTTCTCCCAGAGAGAAGGGTCAGAGCAGCTATGCTGTAACAGCTGGGGCCAGGTATGAAAAATCTTCGAAATCATACCTAGAAACTACTCGCTTGAAACCCCCAGATATGTAAGTGGATCAGGAAATGTCTAGGAAGATGACTTGGTTTATTTCTTTTTATTTCTTTATGGCTTGTGGATTCCTCTGTGCTAACCCCAAATGCTTTTGTTTTGCCTGAAACCTTTAAGCTGGACCACAAGCAGGTGATTCTTGATGCTTAATTTTTGTAAGTGGGATTTTTTAAATCTAGCAATAGCCTGAGTTTTCAAATGTATTTCTTTCTTTTTGTTTTTAATAAAATTTACCTTTTTAAAGAAGAGGGTTGGATTGTGTATCCTAAGAGGTTAGTGCACATGTTGTTTAATTTGCTGGTGACATCAGCTGATTTCCTTTGTTTTACACCAAAAAGAATGACAATATTCAGGTTATTCCCAGTCCCAAAGGACCAGTCACTTACCCCAGATCAACAGCACTTTAGATCTTACATCAAAGATAACACTTGCAGCCAATCCTGTAATACATTAAATAAAGATTTATTAACTAAGAAAAGAAATAACAAAGTTATTTGCAAGGTTAAAGCAAGTAAACATATGCATGCAAATGAATAACAGTCTTAAGTTCCAAAACATGGTAGAAGTTTCCATAATAAGCAAACTATATATGTCCTTTAGGACTAACCCAGGCTAAGCAGCTGGGAATCACTAGCTTATGCTTACATATCATACCCTCTCAAAGTCCAAGCAGCATAGAGACCCAGGGCATGTCTACACTACAAAATTAAGTTAACTTAAGTTAGGTCTACCTACAGTGATCGCCGTAAGTAAATTGGCTCTTCATATCCACACTATGCTCCTTTATCCGTGGTGTATGTCCTCACCATGAGCCCTTGCATTGGCATAAATGGAAGATTATGGGGGCACTGACAGCTGGAACTCTGCTGCCCTGAGGCTGATAACCGGGGCCCTGCCACCCTGGGCTGTCAGACCAGGTGGTGGGGTTCCAGCTGTCAGCCTGGGGCTGCTGACAGCTCAAGTTGTCAGACCTAGGGCAGCTAGGCTCTGGCTGTGAGCCAAAGGTGGCGGGGCTCTAGCTTTCAGCCCAGGGTGACGAGGCTCTGGCTGTCAGCCCCACACAGTGGTGCTCAGGCTGTCAAAAGCAGCAACAAGCAATGTATGCAATCCAGTGTCTACACAGACCAGGGCCAGATTCAGACTTTTAGAGTCCCAAAGCACTGATAAGATTATGGTGCCCTGCCATATGTAATTCAAAATAAAAATAATACTGTATGTAAAATAAAATTTTATTTTTTGAAATGACACAAAACTTATATGTATGCTGAAATTAAAATAGTTTTTTCTAGATTTTCTGATTGCAAAATTCTGGATAAGTTCATCGAAGCTGACTCGACAAATCATGTCCACTTCCATACACAATAGGGAAAGTGAATCAAGTCTGTCCTGACACATTGTTATTCTCTGAAGGTTTTTTATTTTTTTCAGCTGAGAAAAAGAGCATTCTGCAGAGCAGTTAGTGATCATCAATGTTAGAAAAATATGTAGTGCGATATCTACATTTGGAAATACACATTATACTCTGTCTTTTAGTATTGTGTCATGAAGATCAATGTGACTGAATTTCATTTTTCCTGTTTCATTAAACTTTGTGCGTATATAATAGTGGAACTGCCATTCTTCTCCATAGAGATTCATGTTCAAGCCAACAGGGTATGAGTCAACTAGCTTTTGGGAATCTTGTGAATATTGTTCATCAGATAAGTCCATATGGTTTAGAAAAGAAAATCTACTTGATACTCCTTTGTACACTTCACCTCTCTTCTTCATATGAGCTTCAAGTGTATCAATTATAGCATAGTAAGTGGATATGCGAAATTTGACTCTTGGATTCAATGCTGTTTCTGTTGCACTGCTATAATTTGCTTGTTTTTTCCTGATTCACTTGCGGGACTGAGCTTCTTTGTAATTAGTATCAGGCAAGATATCTTTTGATATGTCTTCAAATCTTTCAAAATCATTCCTCAAAGTGTGTAAGGGGTCTGCTAATGATTGACAGAGGTCTGCACATGTTTTCAAATCCAGTTCTTTTTCTTGGAGAGCTTGACTTGTGTGGTAAAAGTGTTGTAAAATTTTATTCCACATGGTCAACATGAATACAAACTCTAGTTCTTACATCTTGTTTGCAATGTTTTCTGCCTCTTGTATAGTTTCTCCCTTTTGTGACTGGTCTTCAGCTATACTTCCTAATGCATCCACAATCTTTGAGTAGAACTCCAGAATTGCACTTGTTGCCACTGCACGTGCCTTCCAGTGAGTATTACAAAGAGATTTCAACACATGGTCATTGCCCAAATATGTTTTAAGAACTGCCCATTGGTGTGTTGAGGCAGAGAAAAATGTGTAAAGTAACTGGACTGTTGAGAAAAACGTTACTGCCACCGGACAACAATCAACAGCACTGCGGCCAACAAGACTGAGAGAGTGTGCAGCACACGGTATGAATATGGCATATTTGTTCTGTTCTAGAAGCTTCTTCTGCATTCCTTGATAACGCCCTGACATGTTGGGAGCGTTGTCATAATATTAACCTCTGCACCTTGAGAAATCTATTTTGCAACTTGGCACAGATAATACAGTACTTGATTTGCCATTTCTTCACCAGTGTGGCTTTTCAAATTGAAGAATGTTATAAATCGTTCAACTGGTTTTCAATCTGTGGGAGACACATATCTTAGTACAATACTCAACTGATCAATATGTGAAAGATCAGGTGGGGTTCAGATAAACTGAAGTACCCAGTAGTACATATTTCATCCACAGTAGCTGAACGAACTTTGTCCCTCATTAGACCAATGAGTTCATCACATATTGTCTTGGGTAAGTATGATGATACCTTTGCCAGCATTCCTATATTTTGAGATATGGCCTGCTAAAAATGGGTCAGACTGGGCCACAAGCTCCAACAATCCCAAGAAATTTCTATTCTGCAATGATCCAAATGTGTCATTTGATCCCTGGAAAGGCAGACTTCGTTCAGCTAATGTTTGAATAACAGCTATAACACACTGCAGGACATGTTGCCAGTATTCACACTCCCCTTTAATTTGTTCTTCCAATTTTTGTGTCAATCCAAATTCCTGTCTTCAATTTAAATATGTCAACATCGAATCTCTGTGAGTAGTGCTATTTTCATGTTGTTCAATTAAAACAGTATTCCGCCAGTCACTAAATCCATCTGCAGCAAACCGGGATGTTGAAGGTTTCTATGCAAAAAATTTTCAAAGAAAACAGTACACAGACCCTGTTGATGGTGAATACAGTAGCCACTCTTGAGTGTATTTCTTACCATTCGCTTTCTTGTCGAAAAATATTTTTTGTGAACAATATCTTGTTTGTTTGCCATTGGTAAAAGTCCGAAGTGATTTCTCAAATGGCCCAGTGTGGTGTTGACGGTCATTTGGTCCACGATCTATCCAGTAAGCTATATCATTGGTACTGAAATCAACCCACATACCAGGATTTTTCCTAATATTTACAGCATGAGCAGGTTCAGTCTCTGACACATCCACACCTTCTAGAACAATGTCTGTTTTACCACCAGGAGTAGGATGATCAGTTACAGTCTCTGACACATCCACATGTTCTGGAATGGTGTTTGTTTCACCAATAGAAGAAGGGTCAGTCTCTGAAACACCTACAGGTTTTGGAACGATGTCTGTGCTATTGAGAGAAGATGTTGCTTCTGATAGATTAGATGTCAGCTTTGGAAGATTTTGAAAAATTTCACTAGTTTTTTGTTTCTTTTCTTCCGCCAGTTTACATTTCTGTGCTCCACTCAGTTGGTTACATTTCACCCTGCCCCTTATCTCAGTTATCTGAACTTAAACAAAAAACAAATTAAACAACGTACACTATTTTTGTGTATATATATATATATATATATACACCTCTACCCCAATATAACGTGGTCCTCGGGAGACAAAAAATCTCACCATGTTATAGGTGAGACCACGTTATATTGAACTTGCTTTGCTCCCTCCTCCCATTTCTTGTTCCCTGACTGCCCCCTCCAGAGACCCCTGTCCCTAATCACGCTCAGGACCCCACACGCTACCCAAACCACCTGCTCCATCCCCTGACTGCTCCGACCCCTATCCACACCCCCCGGCCCCTGACAGGAGCTCACTGGCAGCGGCGGGAAGTGGAGCAACATGGCCTCAGCCCGCTCCACTGCACCACCTCCCAGCTGCGGCTCTCCACTTCCCGCCATCGGTGATTGCAGGGAGGTTGGAGAAAGGATGCCCCCCATACTCACCTGCAGCGGGAAGCAGAGTGCCACAGCTGGGAAGTGGCAGAGTGGAGCGGGCTGAGGCTGGGCTGCTCTGCTTCCTGCTGCCAGTGAGAGTGAGGAGGCTGGGGAAAAGATGTCCCTCGCACTTAGTTGTGGGAGGAAGTGAAGTAACGTGGCCCCAGCCCACTCTGCTTTCCTTGCCCCGTCCCCAGCAATGTCGCTGAGAGGTATGGGACTGGGGAAAGGTCCCTCACTCACCTGCGGCAGGAAGCAGAGCGCTGCGGCTGGGAGCTGGCAGAGTGGAGCAGGCTGGGGTCGGGCTGTTCTGCTTCCCACTGCTGATGAGTGCAGGGCAGTTGGGCCCTCAGCATCCACCTGCAGCGGGAAGTGGAGCAGCCCAGCCCCAGCCTGCTCTACTCTGCCACCACCCAGCTGTGGTGCTCTGCTTCCCGCCGTCAATGAGTGTGGGGAAAGTTGGGGAAAGGACGCCCCCCATACTCACCTGCGGTGGGAAGCGGAGTGCTGCAGCTGGGAGCTGGTGGAGTAGAGCGGGCTGGGGCTGGGCCACTCTGCATCCCACTGCCAGTGAGTGCATGGGGTATCCCTTCCCCCAATTCCCCCCTGCCCCCGAGTGACATGGCTGAGCCCAGAGCTTGGGAAGCAGAGTGGGCTGCTCCTGGCCCCTTGCTAATCCCCCAGGCCACCCTGGGACTGTGGGGCCTCCAAAATTGCCACCACAGCTTCTCCCTCCTAGACCCTGGTGGGTGGGGGGAAGCCCCTGACCACCCCCGAGACTCTCTGCTCCTTATCCAACCTGCCTGGCCTGGCCTGGCACCCTTAACACAGTGCTCAGAGCAGCATGTCAGAGCTTTACCGGGTTGTATGCGAACCCGAGTTATATCGGATCACGTTATATCGGGGTAGAGGTGTATAATATATATATAAGAGAGAAAAGAAATGAATCAAGTACATATAACTCAGAAGAATATATCAATAATAAAACATAAATGTATTGCAGTACATGACAAGATCTGATTTCCTTGCATTATTTCGATCTATGTTTGATCCCCTGGTTTAGGTGGGGATAAGTAATAAAAAGAGAACAGAAAAATGGGGGAAGAGTGTGGAGTGGAGCGTAAAGAAATCTAACAAAGTTCTGTTTTTCTCCCATGATGACACTTCGATGCTTTTTTTGAAATATCAACTATTACATTTTTTCCAAAAAAATCTCATTTTTTTTGGTGCCCCCCGCTTTGCTGGTGCCCTAAGCACATGCTTTGTCTGCCTATTGAGTAATCCAGCCCTGACACAGACACTGTGTGTGAACCTAACTACATTGATCTAAGTGCTACACCTCTCACAGAGGTGGAGTTATTAGGCTGGCATAGCAGGCAAGTTAAACTGGTGGGAGGAACATTATAGTGTAGATATTTACACAGTTAGATCAACATAAGTTGCCTTATATTGACGTAAATCTGTAGTGTACACAAGGCCAAAGTTTCTGTCAAGGATTTTTAC
Source organism: Chelonoidis abingdonii (assembly GCF_003597395.2). Classification (NCBI taxonomy): domain Eukaryota; kingdom Metazoa; phylum Chordata; order Testudines; family Testudinidae; genus Chelonoidis; species Chelonoidis abingdonii. Next base: position 150,136,459 of record NC_133769.1, on the reverse strand, counting down.
TCCCTTCCCCCAGAGTTCAAGCAAGTGGGACAAGTCCTCAGTGCATGTCTCCTTTTCATGGGTTTATGGGGAGCAGTCAACAAAGTTTTTGTCCTCTGATGTTCCATAATGGTTTGTCTGATGTCTATGGGCATGCTTTCGTTGATCAAGAGATACTTCCTGTGGCAAACTAGTAGTTCACACTTGGTAATGCTTCTCTCCTGACTGTACACATTCACAGTCTCAGAGCAAACACTTGTACAATTACAGAGCAAACACTTAAATATGACCTTATAACTTGGGATACAGATATCAGAAGTGAGATTAATGCATGCAGCAATTAACAAGCATTTCATAAAGTCTAAACACTAAACAAATTTTTATAAATCTAATGCCTATTTTAATAATACTACCACACAAGTGAGCCAGACTGGTTTCCAGCTATTCATTTGTAGATGTTCAATTGAGGCCTAGGGGTCTTGCCAGCATCATAAGCTCTGTGTACTGTTCTTTCTTGACCCTGACTTTGATCTGCACATGCTTTTCTGCCTCAGGTCTCTTTATTTGTGGTATTTTGGATTCCCTGTCATGTCCACAGTCAGAGAGCACTGTCTACCCTCCATAAGTTTCATTCTGGACTGGGTGACTTCTGTAGCTTGGCAAATTCTAATTGCCTTATCAAGGCTTAATTCTGGGTGTCCCAGTAGTCTGTCTCTGTGTTTTTTGTTCTGGATTCCAGGCACATTCCTGGTCTTTTATCAGGGACTCAGCTAGGCCCCCAAAATTGCAAGATTGGCTCTTCAGCCTTAGATCAGTCACAGACTCTTCACCTTCTTGTTGTACTGTTAGGTTAACAACATCACTCTTATATGTCTCATTTTTACTTAGACTGCAGCACTATTCAAATTTCTGTTTTACAGTGCCATAGTTACCTTTCTCTGCCTGAGTTAATCAAAAACTATTAAACCCATCAAAGGCACCCAAATCAACTAATGTCAACAAATAAGGCCACCTTCTGATTGTCTTCTTTTTCACTGGCACTCATTGCTTGCAGATACAGAGCACAGGGCTGTTTAAAATACTTGCAGACTCCACTGTCTTTCATATTTCTAGAGAGTTTCGGACCTGGTTGAGCTTTTACTTGTTTGATTCTTCTATTCAGGTTACTTTAAGTTCTGTTTACTTCCGGTACAATGTGGTGTTCAGTGATCATTCTGGGCCCAAGGTGCTCGAGAGAGATTCTCTTTATTCAGTGATGTAGTTCCTCAGCTACCCCTTAACTTTTGGAGCACCCCTCCACCAGACTACTTGTTTAAAAGCTAACTCAATTAAAGGCACAGTTCCCAGAGCTACACACTTTTCATAGGGTCATGGCAGGATGTAAACAGCCCTCCACAGAAGGAGTCGACTGTGGGTGTGACCGGAGTCTCAGGTTACCACACTGAACTTACTCAATTAGGATAAACGCCAAAGAATGGGGCAGACAATCCCCAAGATGGTGGATATTCCAATACTTAGGGTATGTCTACACTATGGGATTGTTCTGATTTTACAGAAATCAATTTTTGGAAACAGATTGTATAAAGTCGAGTGCATGCAGCCACACTAAGCACATTAATTTGGTGGTGTGCGTCCATGTACCGAGCTAGCGTCGACTTCCAGAGTGTTGCACTGTGGGTAGCTATCCCATAGCTCCCGCAGTCTCCCCCGCCCATTGGAATTCTGGGTTGAGATCCCAATGCCTGATGGGGCAAAAAAACATTGTCACTAGTGGTTTTAGGTACATCCTCCTCCTCCCTCCATGAAAGCAAAGACAGACAACCATTTCGAGCCTTTTTTCCTGGGTGAACTGTGCAGATGTCGTACCACGGCAAGCATGGGGCCTGCTCAGCTCAAGACAGCAGTCATGAACATTGTAAACACCTCACGCTTTATCATGCTGTCTATGCTGAACCAGGACCTGAAAAACCAGGCGAGGAGGAGGTGGCAATGGCAGCGGGGAGACGAGAGTGATGAGGACATGGACATGGACATGGACATGGACATGGACACAGAAGTCTCTCAAACCGCAGGCCCCGGCGCTTTGGAGATCATACTGTTAATGGGGCAGATAATAGCTGTGGAACACTGATTCTGGGCCCGGGAAACAAGCACAGACTGGTGGGATCGCATAGTGTTGCAGGTCTGGGATGATTCCCAGTGGCTGCAAAACTTTTGCATGTGTAAGGGCACTTTCATGGAACTTTGTAGAATACCAAGATGAGAGCAGCCCTCACAGTTGAGAAGCGAGTGGCGATAGCCCTGTGGAAGCTTGCAAATGCCAGACAGCTACCGGTCAGTCAGGAATCAATTTGGAGTGGGCAAATCTACTGTGGGGGCTGCTGTGATGCAAGTAGCCAAAGCAATCACTGAGCTGCTGCTACAAGGTAGTTCTGGGAAATGTGCAGGTCATAGTGGATGGCTTTGCTGCAATGGGATTCCCTAACTGTGATGGGGTGATAGATGGAACCCATAGCCCTATCTTGGCACCGGAGCACCAGGGCAGCCAGTATATAAACCGCAAGGGGTATTTTTCAGTGGTGTTGCAAGCATTGGTGGATCACAAGGAACATTTCACCAACATCAACATGGGATGGCAGGGAACGGTTCATGACGCTCATGTCTTCAGGAACACTAATCTGTTTAAACAGCTGCAGCAAGGGATTTACTTCCCAGAACAGAAAAGAACCATTGGCGATGTTGAAATGCCTATAGTTATCCTGGGGGACCCAACCTATCCCTTAATGCCATGGCTCATGAAGCCATACATAGGCAGCCTGGACAGTAGTCAGGAGCTGTTCAACTACAGATTGAGCAAATGCACAATGGTGGTAGAATGTGCATTTGGACGTTTAAAGAGATGCTGGTGCACGTTACTGACTTGATCAGACCTCAGCAAAACCAATATAACCATTGTTATAGCTGCTTGCTGCGTGCTCCACAATCTCTGTGAGAGTAAAGGGGAGACATTTATGGTGGGGTGGAATGCTGAGGCAAATCGCCTGGCCGCTGATTACATGCAACCAGACAACAGGGCCATTAGAAGAGCACACCAGGAAGTGCTGGGCATTAGAGAAGCTTTGAAAACCAGTTTCATGACTGGCCAGGCTATGGTGTGAAAGTTCTGTTTGTTTCTCCTTGATGAAAAACCGCCTCCTTGATTGACTCATTCTCTGTAAGCCACCCACCCTCTCCCTTAGATCAGAGCTTGCTTCAAAGGAAATAAAGTCACTATCATTTAAAAATCATGTATTCTTTATTAATTGATTATAAAAAGAGGGAGAGAACTGACAAAGTAGCCTGGGTGTGGTTTGGGAGGAGGATGGGAGGGAAGAAAAAGGCCACTAAACAGTTCAAAATAATAGCCTTTTGCTTGGGCTGTCCACTGGGGTGGAGTGGGAGGGTGCATGGAACCTCCCCCTTCCCCCTCCCCCCGTGTTCTTACATGTCTGGGTAAAGAGGCTATGGAACATGATGAGGGGGCAGGGCGGTTTTTCCGAGGGCTGCAGCGGCACTCTGTGATCCCGCTGCCATTCCTGAAGCTCCACCAGATGCCGGAGCATGTCCATTTGCTCACGCAGCAGTCCCAGTGTGGCATCTTGCCTCCTCTGATCTTCCTGTCGTAACCTCTCATCTCAAGCATCTCTCTTCTCCTCACGTTCGTCCCTCCTGTCCTCACGTTCACGTTCCTGTACTGTGATACCACATCCTTCCATTCATTCAGATGAGCTCTTTTATTGCAGGTCAATTCCATGATTTCAGAGAACATTTAGTCTCACATCCATTTTTTTCACCACCTTATCTGAGATAGCCTTCGGGACAGCTGCGGGAGAGAGGGAAAAAAGGGAGACAACTATTTAAAAAGATACATTTTACAGAACAATGCTTATACTCTTCCACGGTGAACAACACTATTTACATTACATAGCACATGTGATTTTGGTACAAGGTCGCATTTTGCATCTTAATATTGAGTGCCTGCAGCTTTGATGTTAGAGATCACAGACGCAGGTTCGGGCAATAGAATTCGGCTTGCATGCGGCCATGGTAAGCCATTGTCTTTCGGCTTCTGCAGCCTTCATAAAAGCAGTGCCCTCCTTTCCCACATACCAAGTAAAGCCCGTTGAGTGCTGCAATTTTCCTGTTAACATGTAGCAGCAGAAAGCAAAATAACTCCCCCCCATCCAATTCTCTGGGATGATCACTTTACCCCTCCCCACACTGTGTGGCTGGTATCAGGGAAGATCCCTGCTAGCCAAATGCGAAAAGCTCAGCGCCAATGTCCCCCCCTACCCCCACCTCTGCCCCCAGCTTGGCTAATTGCAGGGAAGGATTTCTTTTCAGCCACAGGCAAACAGCCCAGTAGGAATGGCCACCTCTGTCCCCTTAATTAAATTCCCGTATTTCAAACAAGTTACCATGAATGATATCACTTTCCTGAGGATAACACAGTGAGATAAAGAACGGATGTTGCTTGAATGCCAGCAAACTCCGGGACCATATGCTGCCAGGCTTTGTCATGCAATGATACCAGATTACTTCCTACTAGTATGACGTGGTCAAATGTCCTACCATGGAGGACGGAATAAGGCTGCACTGCCCAGAAACCTTCTGCAAAGGCTTTTAGAGTACCTCCTGGAGATCTTCATAGAGATGTCCCTGGAGGATTTCCGCTCCATCCCCAGACATGTTAACACACTTTTCCAGTAGCTGTACTGGCCGCAAATGCATTCCAAGTCCTCAGGGCAAATTAATCATTAAAAAAACGCTTGCTTTTAAACCGTGTTTTATAATTACAAAGGTACATTCACCAGAGGTCCCTTCCATGGCTTCATGGTCTGGGATACTGCCTTGGGAGGGCTGGCAGAGAACTTCAGTCAGGCTGAGAAAAACATCCTGGCTGCTGTAGAGAATGGATGATGTGTGTTCTCCACAAGCTCATCCTCCTCCTCCTCCTTCTCATCTTCCCGTCCACAGAATCCTCAGCCATGGCTGAGATTACCCCCTCCTTGTAATCCATGGACAGGGGTGGGGTAAGGGTGGATGCCCGCCCCCCCAGAATTGCATGCAGCTCAGTGTAGAAGCGGCATGTCTGCGGCTCTGATCCAGACATTCCGTTTGCTTCTTTCATTTTCTGGTAGGCTTATCTGAGCTCCTTAACTTTCACGCAGCACTGCAGTGAGTCCCTATTGTGTCCTCTCTACATCATGTCCTTTGAGATTTTTTCAAATGTTTTCTCATTTCGTCTTTTGGAACTTAGTTCTGCTAGCACGGAATCCTCCCCCCATACAGAGATCAGATCCAGTACCTCCTGTATGGTCCATGCTGGAGCTCCTTTTTTTGATTCTCGGACTGCATGGTTACCTGTGCTGATGAGCTCTCCACGCCGGGCAAACAGGAAATGAAATTCAAAATTTCGCAGGGCTTTTCCTGTCCACCTGACCAGTGCATCTGAGTTCAGATTGCTGTCTAGAGTGGTCACAATGGTGCCCTGTGGGATAGCTCCTGGAGGCCAATACCATTGAATTGTGGCCACACTAACCCTAATTCGAAATGCCAGTGTCGATTTCGGTGCTACTTCCCTCATCTGGGAGGATTACAGATACCTGTATTAAGAGCCCTTTATATCGAAGTAAAGGGCTTCGTTGTGTGGACAGGTGCAGGGTAAATTCGATTTAACCCTGCTAAATTTGACATAAACTCGTAGTGTAGACCTTAGATTTACCAAGACAGCACAAAATAGCTTCTCTAATATCTTACTGGTTACCCAGAAGCTAACAACACAGTTCCCTTAAAGAAAACCAGCCTTGGGCTTCCACCCAGACATCCAAGTCAAATATGATGAGGATTACTGAAAATGTTATTCATCAAATAAGAAAGTTCTATCAATCCCAAAAGATCGGACAGATTACCTCCCAAGTTAATGAATATTTCAAATCTTACCCAAATACATGCTTTATAGCCAATTCTTATTATCTAAACTAAATTTTATTAAAAAAGAAAAGAGAGAGTATATGGTTAAAATATCAGTATACATACAGACATGAGTACAGTTCTAAGATCAGATGGTAAGTAGAGATGGTAAGCTTTGTAGTTCCAAAGAGTTTTTCGGAATCATTCCATAGGTTATAGTTTAATGTTCATGTTCAGGGTGATCCGGGTGGCTTTGAAGATCTCAGTCTTATGACTCAAGCTTCCCCTGCATAAAGCATCAAGCAGATTTGAGATAAAAAGGATCAGAATCCAAGGGTTTTTATACAGTTCCAGGACTTCATTTGAGAGCTCGGAGTCCTTAGGTGAACAATAGGCAATCATGGAGACTTTGAAGTAGACCTATTTCCTAAGGATCACTGGTAATTAGCTTTAGGGATTAATATAAAGCAATTGCCTGTTTTCTACCTTCACTAGTGATTTACTATACATTTCAAAGAGAGATGAATACAGTAATATCGCTATGTTTACAGTCCATTTAAATATTAAAATTTTCTATTGATCTCTGAATTAACAGAATACAGTATAGACAGGGACTATTTGATTACATTGTTAACCTCTAACAATATAGATGTAAACACACAAAACCACAAACATTATCAACCAATATGTCCCTAAAGGTTGAATCCTGATCAATTAGCCTTCAGGATGCTTAACCCTTTCTGGCCGTGTGTCACAGTAGGAAACACAAACAGACCCTGTGCACCAGTACGAGGAAGCAACCAAATCTATGTCACTTCTTATGCTGGGGGATTGCCCCCTGCTCAGAGACACAGAGATGGGGATGTGCGTAGTCTGGTGTGCAGCCATGTATCTCTTGGGAGCAAGTAAGTTATTGGCTGGGAGGTGGAATCTTCATCCTAGCATTTACAGGATTCAGCTGTAAACCTTTCACTCTGAGGCAACTGTTTTATTCTGTCCTGTGTGCTTTGTCTCTTTTCCTCACAGAACAAGCAGATGCTAAGGTAATCCAAACATCGAGACTAGTACTGGAGAGAGGACAGACGGCCTATCTCAGACGTGAGCAAACCTATGGTTACTACAATATGTTCTGGTACCGGCAGGATCTGGGGCAGGGACTGCAGCTGCTCTTTTACATCTACCATAAAGAAGAAAGAGAGAAAGGCACAAGTTCTAGTCAATTCCAGGCTGACCAGCCACAGGATGATCTCTTTCACTTGAACATCTCATCTGTGCAGCCAGAGCACTCGGCTGTTTATTTCTGCGCCAGCAGCTCAGACACTGCTTCAGAGTCCCCTCCTCCCTCTACAAAAACCTAGTCTGTTCCTTGTCAATCTGCAGCCCCGGCACAGGAGGTGGCAGACTCGCTGGCACCACATGAACAGTGACCAGGCTAATTCTCTGTGAGCCCCAGCAAAAAGCCAAAGGGCGAGAGCAGAATGGGGAATAGAGTAACACCCTTCAGTGATGGGAGCCATCTGGGATACACACAATATACACCCCTGCCATGAACACAGCCAGTCAAGAGATAAAAGTGTCTGTCCCTTCTACAACACCGTACACGTGAGGGTCTCAAAGCGCTTTACTGACATTTATGAATATAATATATAAAAAGAAGTAATTGTTAAAGAAGAAATAATCCACATGTATTGTGACATCTAGGCCTGTGTTTTAACCACCTTGTTCCTTTCACTGGAACAATACATGGCCCTCAATTCACCATACCATATGATTAGACGCTTAAAGTCACAACCTTCCCCCAAAACAGCTTTCTTCCTCATTGTATTAAGCAGCAGCTCTACCTACATGGGTAGTGATGGAAATTCACTTATATGTAAATAACACATCTGTCATTACCAATCCAGTAAGGGACAGCGGTGCTGCCTCCCTTACTGCCACCCTCCGTCTGCCACATGCATATGTAAGCCCCCACATAAAACTGCATCATTTAAATACGAAATGTTGCTTGACATCAAGCCACCAGGATCTCCAAAGAGAGCTAGGAGCCTGGATTCAATCCATATTCAGCAGAAGGGGGCATTTATCTATCACCTTTTCAGTCAGCTCTTTCTCCTGGAGCATGTGTGTGTGGAAATCTTGGAGTTGCTAGTGAATTCCTATGTGGCAATAGATATGGGGGCTTTTACACAGGACATATCTGGTCCTAATGACGAGTGCTGCACCTTGTATAGTGATTTACCCAATTGAGAATGAATACAAACCACTACCAAAATCAGCATGGAAGCATTTTACACCCACTTTCAACCAGTGGAGATCATCACTAGAGCAGAGCACTGGTGAATCAAGCCCCCCTGCTGTACCTGCACTGCACAGTTTATCTGAGTGGTAGAGATTGGAACCACCCCTGCTCCACTCTGTGTGAATTTTAGAAGTGCATCTTATGAGGCAGTGTTATTATCCTTGCCTCAGGAACAGGAGATTGTGAATTTAAGTCCCCATCCTAGCCTGGGCGCACACCTACTGTCAGCAGTGCAGGGCAGCCCTGGGGAGATGGGAAGCTGCACTGTTAGCAGTGCCAACCTGTTTAAAGGGACCAGAGCAAGTCCCCTTCTGCCTGTCTATGCTGAGTACTCAGTTCTAAGGCTGCATGGGAGCCGTAGAGACGGAGCAGCATTCAGTCAGGGGCTGTCCCTGACAGGAGATATAATACTGTGCTATTCATATTGATTTTGTTCAAGGTAGAGCATGAGGAGCCTAATCAGGGAGCCATTCAACTAGGCATAAATATATAGGCACTAAATATAAGTCACTGCACAGAGGTCACAGACTAGGACAGCAAGCTTAAAGTGAATAAAGACAAACATGTGCCAAGAGGACAAGAGAACAGTGAAGACAGGTTCATTTCCATAAGTTAATAGCCACAAAGACTCAGGTGACAACATACCTTCTCGGACTTAGAAGAGTGTTTCAGTGAATGTAAATGAACTTGTAGCATCCAAGATGGCACATGAGCTACTGCTGAAGATAGAACAGCTGTTGTGTTGGTCTTTGTAGTCCCTGCGCTCAGAAATGCATCACTGTAATGATACCCCACACACCCGTCCCAGTCCCAACAGTCCAGCTCCCAGTCAAGACCTCAGATCCCCTCATCAAGTCCCTGTGCAATGAGCCTGGAGCAATCCAGGTCTGTGGCTGCAGAAAAAAGGGATAATGTAATTGACCAGTAACAAAACAACTAAGAGACCCATGTCTTGCTCCTGAGGGCAGAACCAGGCCTACAGAGCAGCTATATAAAATTATGCCCAAGGAAACTCCCTTGCTCAGTTAGACAGAGGTGGGGATGGGGATAGTCTGGTGTTGACTGTGCCTTTTGAGACCAAATACATCATTGGCTGAGGCATGAAATCTGCACCCAATTGTTTGCAGGACATGGTTACAAATGTTTCCATCTGAGCCATTTGTTTTACGGTCTCTTAGAATAATAAAATCATAGAATATCAGGGTTGGAAGGGACCTCAGGCGGTCATCTGGTCCAACCCCCTGCTCACAGCAGGACCAATCCCCAACTAAATCTTCCTTGCGTGTTTTGTCTCTTTCCCCTGCAGGATGCTCAGATCAACCAAACACAGGATCTGGTCCTAGAGAAGGGGCATTCAGCCCACCTGAAATGCAAACTAACTTACAATCACACTCGGATGCTCTGGTATCGACCGGTTCAGGAGCAGGGGCTGCAACTGCCCTTTTACTTGCTTGATGTGCAGAGCGGTGGCACTAGAGAGAGAGAGAATCACAGTCTCCTGGAGGCAGGATCAGCTCTTCTACATCACCACCTCATCTGTGACACTGAATCTGTGTATTTCTGCTTCAGCAGTTCAGACACAGGGGTTCACTCATCTGCTCTCCTGCTACAAAAACCTCCTCTTCCCTCCCCTTCCCTGCAGCGCCCAGCACCAGAAGCAAGAGGCTGGCTGCCAGTGCAGGCAATAAACTACTTGCCTCTCTTAGCACTGGAGAGGTGCAAGATGGAAGAAGGGACTGGGGTTGTGGGAATCCATCTCTCTGGGATGTGCTCACCTGGTATGAAGATCCCCAGCTGACATGTAAGAACAACACTTTCACAGGGCCTTCCATCTGAAGAGCTTAGAGTATGTTGCAGACATTCGTGAAAATAGCCCCACAAAACCAGTCTGGGAAGTAGAGAAGGATTATTGCCCTCATGTTTCAGATGGCAGAACTGTGGGAGCTCAAAGGTGCAGATTCACAAACATTGACACCTGGCTTGAGAGATGCACTCTCAGTGAGATGGGGGTAGGGTAGATAAGAACCCATCAGAGCTAAAAAGATGATCCAATGGTGCAGATTATCTAGGGCTGTCGACTGGGATTGGATCACAAACGCACGAATATATTCCGGGTATGTATCACTTCCATCTCTGCATGAGTTCCTAAAATGGATTGAGGCCCATAATGACACTGCAGTACTTCGGGATTGGATGTCATGAGTGATATTTCTTAGTGCAGTTTGTAAAGCCAGCTCAGCAGTAGCTCTCATAACAGCCCTGGGGCCCATATCCATGATGATAGCAACTTTACCTGCTGACGAGGAAGAATAGCCCATTGGTCTCTCTGTCCTGAAAGCTCCCTAGGCTGCATTCAGATAGCGTTGAAAAGGGTGACCTTATGGAAGGAAGTCACAACCTCCTGTCTGGAGACTGGAGGCTGTGTTCTATGATCTTTTGCTTAACTACCTCTCCTGTGGAGACAGAAACATGGCTTGTATGTTTCTGAGCCAGCAGTTTCAACCCAGCACCTCAGGGCCACCTCCTCAATACAAGTCTACAATTCTCTTCAGCCCAATATCCTCCTTGCCTTCAACCTAGGCAGTGCTGTCAATGGAGTTCCTCACATGGAGGGTTGTGGGAATTACCACCCTTAAGTATCAATGTAAAAATCCATCTATAGCCACTACGTGGTGCCTTTCCCCTTTGAAATAGAGTTTCAGCAGAGCAGACTCCAGCTGTGTCGGATTTTGGCAGTAGGGAAGGTTACTGCCTCTCACTCAGAATCAGAGATGGAAGCTCTCAGTCCAGCCCAATGTGCATTTTCTGCATGTGGGCCAGAGAAGACTGTAGAGCCAAGTCTCCATACTAAGACATGGATAAATACACAGAAGTGGTACTGCAGGACAGCCCAGGGGAAATGGCTTGTTAAAGATGCAGTTGAACCTCCGAGTTATGAACACCTCAAAAATGGAGCTTGTTCCTAACTCTGAAACGTTTGTAAATCTCAACAAAATTTTATGGTTGTTCTTTCAAAAGTTTACAACTGAACATTGACTTAATACAGCTTTAAAACTTTACTAAGCAGAAGAAAAATGCTGCTTTTAACCATCTTAATTAAATGAAACAAGCACAGAAACAAGTTTCTTTACTTTGTCAAATTTTTTTTAAACTTTCCCTTTATTTTGTTTAGTAGTTTGTGTTTAATATAGTACTTTAGTGTATTTACTGTATTTAGTGTGTGTGTGTGTTGGGAAGGTGTCTCTTTTGCTGCCTGATTGTATATTTCCGGTTCCAAATGAGGTGTGGAGTTGAAAAGTCAGTTTATAACTCTGGTGTTCATAACTCTGAGGTCCTACTGTACACTGCTTTGGTATTAAGCCCATCTCACTTCTGCCTTTTGATGGGGGCTCTATGCTAATGTCGCAGGGGTGTCCAGCACACACGGCCGTGTGCTGCCCCTGAGAGGCGAGGAAAAGCTCTGACTTTTCTATATCTTGTGAAAAGGAAAGTGAAAGAGCTAATGGCATCTGAGGTTCTGTGAGCTAAGGCTGAAGGTGGAATGGCTGCTGTGTTTACGTATACTGCCCCTGCACAGTGGCAGATTTGGAGTTAGTGGGGCCCTGTGAACAGCTTCATTTTGGGGAGGGGGGGCACCCTCAGGATGCAGACAAGAAAACGAACATTCTGTCTTATCTCCCCCTCATTTACATTCTTTGGGGGGGGGTGTAGGCTATGAGCTGCAGCATGGGGTTGGGTGCAGGAGGAGTCAGGGGGTCAGCGCTTACCTTGGGCACCACAGCTCCCAAAGCAACCAGCACACCCCTCTGGCACAGGCTCCTAGGTGGGGGGAGGGGAGGGTGTTTCTGTGCGCCGCTGCTCACAGGTGCTGCCCCCAGCTCCCATTGGCTGCATGCCCGAGCCAATGGGAGCTGTGGAGTTGGCCCTCCAGGCAGCAGCAATGTGCAGAAACACACACACACACCACAGGGGCTGCAGGAACATGCTGGCCACTTTGGGGAGTGGTGCAGCATTGGGGGGAGGGAGGGAAACGGCCACAGGCAGGTGAAGGGACTCGCCCAACGTCACCCAACAGGCCAGGGCCAGGAATAGACCCCCGGTCTGAGGAGTCCCTGTCTAGTGCTCTATCCATTAGTCCACACTGCCTCATAATTTCTAAATTTGTGCCACACAGGTCTGTTCAGTGCTCTTAATATTGGGGACTGCAGATCTGTTCTCCCAAAAGCCCCATGGAATGAGTCTATAGGGAAATTTCTCCACCCAAAATAGGGCATTTTTTATGGGAAAATGTCAGTTCCAATAAAAACATTATATTTTCCTGTAGGAAATATCAAACCTAAAATGTTCATTTCATTTTGAGTAGAAATGTCATTGCATTTTTGCTTTTGGGTTAAAGAAATGACAATTTAGGTCAAAATGGGAATTTGAAAGAATTTTTATGTCACTTACATATTTTTAATTAAAAAAGTGAAATAAAAACATTTTAAGTCAAAACTAAATGAAATTTTTCAGTTTCACTCACAATGTTGATTTCAAACAATTTTTTTCCCATTTTGAGTCAGTTTGAAACTTTCTGCAGGAAAATAGAATTTTTTGACAGAAAAAATTTAAACAAGGCACTTTTGATCCAATTTTTGTTCAGGAAAAATGTTAGTTTTCTGAATAGCTATAATAGTATATGAAATACCAGTTGATTGGCCACGTTTCCAAAGGCCTGAAACTCAAACTCTGTTCATCTGTCTGTCTGTAATATGATGTCTTTTGAATACAACATCCGATCAATTCCAAAATCTCATGAGATGTTCTAGGACTCAGTGGCCAAAATCCTATTTAGAATAGGAAGAATTAGAAAACCCAAAAGGGGGAAATGTGGGAAATGTAATTTATTTATGTTGAGGTTTTTGCAGACTCAGTAATTAAAATAATGTACAGTTGACACTATTCTTTTCTGGATCTAAGCAGAATACAAACAAATAAGGTGTTTTGCACATTCTTGCATTTTTTTGTATTTTTCTTTTTGCTTGCTTATTTTTTAGATTAGCTAGTGAATAAGTCTGCTTCTGTGAAAAGTAATATTTGTATGTTAATATCACATTTCACAGCAGCAGACTTGCAAGGGAAAGTGATATTAACAAACATACAAATATCACTTTCACAACAGACTCACTCAGCTCTGGCAAGCTGGGGAACAAATTAAGGCCTGGATAGGGAGGTGAGTAGGGAGGTAGTGGGGGTCCCCAGAGGCGATGGGGGCTGAGGGAGGCAGAGGTGTCAGCGGGGGCCAAGGAAGGCTGCAGGGGCCAGATGCAATGGGGTGGGTGGGTGATGGACCGGGAGAGACAGCAGGGGCCAGGGGCAATAGGGTGGTAGTGACCCTGAGGCTGGAGCCCGGGGACAACAGCCCTGTAGCCATGTGGCTAAAGCCCGGGGCTGGAGGATGCAGTGGGGACAGGAGTGTTGGGGAAGTGGGTGGTGATCCTGGGGATGGCACCCACTGCTGTACAGCTGAGAGCCAGGGCTGGAACCAGAAGCTGAAGCCCAAGCCCAGCCACCCCCGGGAAGGTGGGGGAACTCACATCAACTGCCTGATCTCCAGCATTTGTGGCTCCAGATGGGGGCAGGGCTCAACCACTGCTGATGGCTCCAGGGGAGGAGCCGCTGCTTTGCATCCCCTCCCCTAGTCACCTCCCAGGTGGCTGTGGCCACAGGAAAAGCCCCGATGGCTGCATGCAGCCATGGTGGCCATATTTGAGAAACTCTACTTTCTCTGCAACTGGCTGAGAGCACATATTAATGCCTTCTAGCATAACAATACTTCATCTCATCACTGTCCATCCTCTCAATAGAATTTAATATGTTGACACCCTGAATGACTTATCATCAAGAATAATGGTGGGGGGAAGAGGGTATGGGAGAAAGAGGCAGGAATTGGAGGGAGGAGGAGAAAGAGGAACCCTAGTACTGGGGGAGGGAGGAATTGGGTATGAAGAATTTCTGGTGGGCAGAGATGGAGTCAACTTGGTATAAAGGAGGGTGGCACACAGCTCTCCTAGCATGGAGGGAAGCAGGGGAATGATGGGTAACAAAGAGCCCTTGCCATGGGAGAAGAATAGAGGACCCTGCTATAGGGGGAGGAGAGAATGCAGTGCACACAGAACCCTGCCATAGGATGGTCAGTATGGGGTACACTTGAATAGGTGGAAAGGAAAATGAAAGGACACACAGAACCCCTAGTATAGGGGATGGGAATAGAGGGAAAAGAGGAAGTATTGTATATAAGGAACCCCTAGCATGGGAGAAAGAATGGGAGGGGGGGCATGGAATGAGGGAAGAGGGGCCACACGAGCCCCTGGCATGGAGGGTAGGTGGGAACAGTGGGAGTTGGAATGGGGCACACAGAATGCTGATGGAGGGCGGAGTTTGGCACAGCCTGGTATAGGGAGAAGGGGAATGAGAGAGATTGGGGAAAGAGGATTATGGATGCACAAAGAGAGTCCTTCCTAGGCAGGTCCGGCTCCAGGCACCAGCTAAGGAAGCAGGTGCTTGGAGTGGCCAATAGAAAGGGACAGTACTCCGTTCCTGATTGGGGCAGCATGTCTGGGTCTTCTGCGGCCATTCGGCAGTGGGTCCCTCAGTCCCTTTCCTCCTCTTTGAGCAGTCACTGAAGTGCTGCCGAAGACGAGAGAGAGGGAAGGACCCGCCGCCAAATTGCAGCAGAAGACTGAAGCAGACCTATTCAGCTGCCACGAAAGTGCCACTGATCGGCTTTTTTTTTTTTCCGCCACTTGGGGTGGCAAAAAAGCTGGAGCTGACCCTTTTCCCAGGGGTGGAAAATGGGGGACCGTGGACTGTGGGGATGGGGGCACACAGCATAGGCGCTGACTTCTTCTATTGTCAGTGAGTGCTCGACCCCTGTCTGCCCTCAGCCCTGCCCTGACTCCACTCCTGCCCTGCCCCCTCCCTGCCCCTATTTGCTGCCTTCCCCAAATCCCCACCCCATCCCCACCTCTTCCCCTGAGTGCACCGTGTTCCTGCTCCTCCCTCCTCCCTCCCAGTGCTTGTTACAGCTGTTTGGTGGCAGCAAGTTCTGGGCAGGAGAGAGGAGCGGAGATGCAGAGCTCAGGGAAGGAGGTGGAGGCGGAGGAGGAGGAGGTGAGTCGGGGGGGCAGGGCAGGGATCTTAGCTGCCTGTGGCTACAGAGCACCCACTAATTTTTCCCCATGGGTGCTCCAGCCCTGGAGCGTCCATGGAGTTGGTGCCTATGGCACACGGAATTAGCGATATGGGGGTGTAGAGGGGTTTGGGCAGGGCTCGTCCCTCTCTCGGGCGGCAGGGAACCACACCGCCTCACTACTTCCTTCCAGTTGCTGTTGGGCCTTAGCCTGGCTGTGGGAGTCTCTCACTGCGGCAACAATAGAGGCAAACACAGACAGTTATTCATGCCCGGCCAGCGGTCAGCGGGCAATAGTGATTCAAGAGCTCAGGCCCTCAGGTAGGAGCTGAGCAAATGTAAGTAAACAGCCAGCCCAGGTTCTTGGCTCAGAAGGGCCTGAGAGACAGGGAGACTGCTACCCAGACGCTGGGTGGCAGGGGGGACACAGGCCCATCCAGTGACTGCATCCCAGCTCGGGGCCCTAGCGGTGGCAGAAGGCCTGTTGCTGAGTCAGTGTGGACCTGGTCACAACACTCTAACGTAGGCTCTGGGAGTGCTGCAGCCAGACTAGGAGTGACGTTATTGACATGAACTGTGACCCTATAGATCACTGTTGGAACGAGGGTCCTATGGCTGCGCCAGGTCTTGTAGAGAGAAGGTCAAGTGTGGTGTCTATGGAAAGGTTGTAGTTTGCTGGTTATGACTATGCTGCCTGAAGGTGTGTGTCATTTTTGTATTTGAAGTTATGAATATTGGCTATGTACTTGTACCTCAATGTGTTTGATTCTAAGTTGCCTCAGTGAAGCATTTGGTCAGATTCTTGAGAAGGGACTATTCTCAGTAAGTGCCCAATGAAGAAACACAACTGACAATGGACTTTGGGAGATGCCAATCCACATCTGAGCTTTCCTGGGAACGTTCAAACTAACATGTAAACAATGGTCTTGGCCTGCAAAAAGCTGAATCATTCATGGACATGTGACTTGCCCAGGTGGCTGCAAACTCCATCTTGTTGCTGTGATTTTGCACAGGAGAAAAATGGGGTTTCTGCCCACAAGAGGAAGAATATAAAAGGCCCTGGAAACCCCTTCATTTTGTCATCAGCTGGCTTAAGAAATGGCCTATCCACCCCCAAGAGATGCCTGAAAGAAACTGAAACAAAGGACAGTAACTACGGGGGTGTGAGTGATTGCTGGACCCAGACTAAGAAGGAGTCCAGTCTGTGAAAGAAGCTTACTGGGACATCTCTAAGGGTGAGATTTACCTGCATGCAGTTTCTTACTGTAATAGGCTTAGACTTGAATGTTTTGTTTAATTTTGCTTGGCAACTTACTTTGTTCTGTCTGTTACTACTTGGAATCACTTAAATCCTACATTTTATATTTCATAAAATCACTTTTGCTTATTAATTAACCTAGAGTAAGTGATTAATACCTGAGGGAGCAAACAGCTGTACATATCTCTCTATCAGTGTTATAGAGGGCGAAAAATTTATGAGTTTACCCTGTATAAGTTTTATACATAGTAGAATGGATTTATTTGGGGTTTGGATTGGGAGCTGAGTGTCTGAGTGCTAAAAACAGGAGAGCTTCTTAAGTTGTTTTCAGTTAAGTCTGAAGCTTTGGGGCATGTGGTTCAGACTCTGGGTCTATGTTGGAGCAGAATGTCATGTCTGACTTGACAAGGCAGGGTTCTGGAGGCCCAAACTGGCAGAGAAAACAGGCTCAGAGGTAGTCTCAGCACATCAGGTGGCAGTTTCAAGGGGGTTTCTGTGACCCAACTCGTCACACTAGGGTCGGCTGCTCCTGACCGACTTCCGAACTCCCCCTCTGGAGGAACATGTGTCCTGATGGTGTCCTCCAGGGGGTCAAGCACCATGGAGTCCTCTGAGTAACTGACAAGGGGAAGGCTGGGCAGCTCCTCTGGGCTATGGTCGCATTGGGTGTCAGCCGGTCAGGCTAGTCCTCAGGTCCACTGTAGGTCATTGGTGTCTTCCAAACAGCATCTAGGCCAGAGGCGTCTAGCCTGTCTGGTGGCTGCCTCTCGAGTGAGCTCTGGGGTTGGGCTTTTATACTTCCTGTCCGGCGCCTTGACCTCTGGAGGGGCGGGTATAGGACTCGTTGGCTGTGCCCACTTTGATGTTGGGAGGGGATCATCCCTCTCCAGGGCAGCAGGGAACTACACCGCCTCACTACATCCCTCCCCCTGTCCAAGTCTGGCTCTCGCTCAGCAGGGCCAGGCTCTTCCATACCTCCCAGGTGGGACAGAAAGTCTGCTTTCACATGCTCCTTACCTACCCTATGCGAACAGTAAGAGCATAGGGCTGTAGTGCCAGGTAGCAGCGCATTATTCTAACATTATTATTTTTCATTTTGGCAAGCCACTGAAGTGAGACACAGTCGGTGACCAAAAGTCTGGTCGAAAGGGCTGTGATGGACGTGAATTGGAGAATACAGTGCCGATAGTAGCCAGCAAGTCCCAGAAACTGGCATACTTGATGCTCTATGGCGGGCGACAGGCAGGCTGCCAGGGGGCTTCACTTGTCCTCTCCCTATGCTGGACATGAGATATGTGGTCTCTTGCCATCCAATGCAGCATTTTTTTTAGATTGGCCATCAACCCAGCTGCCTGCAAGGACCTTAGGACCGCAGCTACACGCTCTAGATGGTCCTCCCAATGGCAGCTGTAGACAACTACATCATCCAGGTAGGCTGCAGCATTGTCTCAGTGGGGCTGGAGGATGCAGTCCATCAGCTGTTGGAACCCTGCCGGGGCCCCATGGAGGTTGAAGAGCATCCAAGTAAATTGATATAGGCCCATTGGGGTGGCAAATGTGGTCTTTTCCTGGAGGCGGGGTCGAGGGAGATCTGACAGTACCCTTTGCTCAGATCGAGTGTAATGAGGAAGTGGACCTCCCCTAAATGGCCAAGCAGTTCATCTACATGGGGCATCGGATATGCATCAAATTTTGAAATGGCATTGACACGTCGGAAGTCAATACAGAAGCGCCATGTTCCATCAGGCTTGGGTCCCAGAACTACCGGGCTACCCCATTCATTATGTGATGGTTCAATGACTCCTAGGTCTATATTTCCTCCTGGATGACTTATTGCATGACTGGTCAGCTCCCAGATCACCACCCTGGGCTCCGTCTGAATGGTATGATAGACTAGGGTCGTGTAGCCTGGTTGGACTGTGAAGGTTCACAGGAATGCCTGCAGTAGGCACTGGGTCTCTTACATTGTGCCTTGCTAAGTGTTTCCCCAAGCTGGGGTCCTGCCGGCTCCTCTGTCAAAGGTGCATGGTGACCCAGCTCTGACTCTGGCGGGTAGGGTTAACTAATAGGTTCCCGCCAGGGCTTCAGGATGTTGACATGGTATCGCTGAGTCTTCTTGTGCTGGTCAAGCTTGTTGACCTCATAGGTGATGGGCCCGACCTTTCAAACCACCTCATAGGGCCCTTGCTGACAGGCCAGTAGCTTTGACTCGCTTGAGGGCAGGAGGAGAAGGACCCAATAACTGGGTTTGAAGCCACGGAGCTGCATGTCCTGTTCATAGTTTGGGTCTCAGTTTCCTCCATGGCCTTTAAGTTTTCCCAAGCTAGGGCACCTGCCTGAGTGAAGCACTCCTGGAGCTGGAGGACATACCTCAGGAGACCTTGGGTTGGTGATGGGGCTTGCTTCCATGTCTTGCGCACGAGATCCAGCAGCTCCCGTGGGTGACATCCATATAATAGCTCAAAGGGGAAAACTTTTGTGGAGGATTGGGGCACCTCACGAACTGCCAGAAGCAAAAGTGGGAGTAGCTGATCCAAGCGGTGAAAGTCTTCTGGGGAGAACTTGTACAGCATGTCCTTCAGGGGACAGTTAAATTGTTCAACCAAGCAGTCAGTTTGCAGGTGGTAGATGGAGGTGTGCAGCTGCTTGATCCCCCAGAGTCTGCCCACCTGCAACAGGTGGCTTATAATTGGGGGTTGGAATGTCTTGGACTAGCCAGAGGGGAAGAGGGCAGCAGCATTTTCCTGTTCTGTCATGTGTGTGTATGTAAGGGAGAAAGATAATTTTAAACAACTTTAGAGGGAAAGGTCCAGGAACAGGGGAGGTGGACAGGAAGCTCTGTTAGCTGGATGGTGAAATTCTATAACCTGACCAAACCTGGAGGGCTTGGCAGGGCCCACTGGTGGGTTAGATTTGGGTAAGAAGTTCTGGGTGACAAGAACACTGACAGAGGCACAGAAATTTGATTTGTGCTTGAGCAGTTCGAGGGAGGGAAGAGGAGAGACAGAGATAGGACAGAGAGAGAAGGTGAAGGGGGTTTTGGTTTTGTGTGATTAGAAAGTTGGCAATCCTAGCTGGGAGGGTGGAACAGAGGAAGTTTGGGCAGATGTAATGGACTGATGAAAAGTGCCCCTGATATGTCACAGGTGTACCTGACTGTGGGCTAAGGGGGGCTTTAGACCCCCTAAAATTAGTGTTCGAGTTAATAAATACAGGAAATACTGAGTGTGGAACAGAAGGTTGTTAATCTCTTTGTTAAAAGTGAGCAAATGTAGTTATGATAGAAAACTACTCATTAAAGTGACATTCAACAGCAAGTATTTTATTTTTTAACTCTACCCCCACCCCCTATAACAAGCTGTCTATCTGTGGCCATGTGTGTGCAATAAGCTCTGCCTACAGCAACTCTGAAGTGTGTGACCACCTAGTGCCTATTGGTGCAGAAGCAGCCCTACAGAGCGGAGCTGTATAAAACTGTCCACTGAGGAAATGCTCACTGATCCTTGCCCCACAGATGGGAATGTGGTTAGTCTGGTGCATGGCAGTCTTGTGCTTCTTTGGAGCAAGTAAGTCATTGATGGAGCCATGAAATCCCTGTTCTGGTGTCTGCAGGATACAGCTCCTTTATTTTACTGTGTTTGTTTCTTTTATTTTGTCTCACAGGACACACAGATGCTAAAATCACCCAAACACCAAGCCTGGTACTGAAAAGAGGACAGACAGCCCAGCTGACATGCAGACAAACTGATAATCATAACGCTATGTACTGGTATCAGCAGCAGCAGGGGAAGGGGCTGCAGCTGATCTATTACTCAGTTGCTGTAAATAACGAGGAGAAAGGTGATATTAATGAGGGATTCACAGCCTCCCAGCCACGGATCGAAACCTTTGACTTGAACATCTCATCTGTGAAGACTGAGCACTCGGCTGTGTATTTCTGTGCCAGCAGTTTAGACACAGTACTTCAGAGTCACCTCCTTCCTCTACAAAAACCTTCCTGCTTCCCCCAACACTCCCTCAGAGAGAGCCGCTCCTCCCATCTCCATACAAAAAGGAGAACATGCTACTATCAAGCAGAGAGAAACAGCTTATTATTCATAGAAACCACAGCAAAGAGCTGCTGGGGCAGAAGTAAGCAAAGGCAGACAAACTCCACTGAGTATTGATTATTTCCCTGTGAGAGCCTCACAGAGTATATCACGGGTCTCAAACTCAAATGACCACGAGGGCCACATGAGGACTAGTGCATTGGCCAAAGGGCCACATCACTGACACACCCCCTTGGTGCCTCTGGCCCCGCCCCTACTCCACCCCTTCCATGAGGCCCCGCCCCTTCCTTGTCTCTTCTCCATCTCCTCCCCTGAGTGCGTGGCGTCCTGCTTCTCTCCCCTCCCTCCTGGAAAGTGCTAAGTGCCACCAACAGCTGTTTGGTGGCTTGGCAGTGGGAAGCACCTGGAGGTAGGCAGAAAAGAAAGAAGAGTAATATAGTAGTATAGTATTAAAATGTAGTATGCCATTAAAAGTCAATTTATTAACTTTTTTAACCACTTCTTTAACTGTAATGTGAAAAGTCAGTGCTAATTTAGATAATCATTTCATTTTTGGCCACTTAGCTGGCAGCATTTTGCATCAACCAGAGCATCAATATTAGGTTTGATATCCTGAGACGAAACCAATCTCAGTGTTGCTTCCAAATGTTCATCAGTGAGCCTTGACCTTAACACAGATTTATTAATCTTCATGGAAGAGAAAAATGGTTCACATGTATATGTACTTCCAAACATTGCCATTATCCTTGCAGAAGCAGAGAATAACATGGGAAATCTTCCTTGTGAAAGAAACCTGTAGAATTCTGGAATTCCAACATCTGTAGACTTCTGCTTCAAAATGGTGTCACACTGAAGCTCCACTAACTCCATTTGCATTTCCTCTGCAACATAGTCAATTTCAACAGCAAATGGTGTGGAAAAAAGTTGAAAATGTGGTTCAAGTGCCTTGAAATCTTTAAACCGCACATCAAACTGTTTGTGTAAGATAGAAATGATCTCTGCATATTCTTTCAAGGATTTGGGTTCAACTTTTCCTAAGGAATTCAGAGTCGAGAAATGAACCAAAATGCCAGCAGTCAGCTGTTCCCCCACAAAGTAAGCTTGACTTAACATGGTCATACCTCTGTGTTATCACCTGTTTTCTACCCTGAAGTTTCAAGTTCAGTGCATTCAGGTGATCAGTTACATCTGTTAGAAAAGCAAGGTTGCAAATAAAAGTGGAATCAGCAGTCTGTGGAACCTCCTTGTTTTTCATTTTCATGAAGGAATCAGTCTCATCTCTAAGTGCAAAAAAGTGCTTCAAAACATTTCCAGTCTCAGGTATCTAACTTGAATGTGATACAGAAGTTCCCCATATTTGCTGTCCATACTTGCTAGAAAAGAAGTGAACTGTCTGTGATTCAGCCCTTGTGCACGTATAAAATTAACAGTTTTAACAACTACATCCATAACTTCCTTCATTTGTAGACTTTTACTACACAGCGTTTCTTGGTGCAAAATACAATGTATACTGGTGAAGCTAATTCCTGGTACACCTCTACCTTGAGGTAACACGACCCAATATAACACAAATTCGGATATAACACAGTAAAGCAGTGTTCTGGGTGGCGTGGCAGGGCTGAACGCTCCAGTGAATCAAAGCAAGTTCAAAATAATGCGGTTTCACCTATAATAGGCCTGCACAACTCTTAAAGCTGCGAGGGACACATTACTCCAAAGAAAACAGCTGAGGGCCGAAACCCCCTGGTCCCGCGGAAACACCCCCCCCCCCAGGACCTCCCAACCTGATGGAAACACCCTGCCCAGCACTGCCCAGCCCTGCAGAAACTAACCCTCCTTCCCCAGCGTCGCCCCACCAAAACAGCGGTGGGCCAAAAAGGAAGGTTGGGGAGGGGAAGTGATACTTGATTTTAAATCAACCAGGGGCTCCCAGCTGAAGAGGTGGCTGGGAGCCCTCAGGGTCAAATTAAAGGGCCTGGGGCTCCAGCGGCTGGGGGAACCCGGAGCTTTGCGGTGCTGGGGCAGGGGTTTAAATGGCCCAGAGCTCCTGCTGCTGAGGGGAGCCTCAAGACCTTTAAATGCTGGCCCCAGCCCAGCCACCAGAGCCACGGCCGGGATTCAAAGGGCTCTGGGCTGCCCGTGCCCAATTCGAACATTTTCGGCAGGGCCCCGGCAGGGATGATTGGAAAAACAAAAACCATGTAAAAAAAAGCCTTTCATTTCTTAGCAACCGATTCCCTATAAAAAGTTCTGCCACAGTATGTATTTTTTGTAGTAATAGGGTTACCATATGTCCATATTTTCCTCCTGGATGGTGATTTAAGAACCAAAAAGCCTGACATGTCCTGGAAAATACAGATGTATGTTAACCCTACCTAAAGTTCTTTTTTAAAAAGATGAGTCTGAACTAGAAATGAGCTCTGCCACTCCCTGAGGGTGTGCTAGGGTGCACATGTGTGGGTCCTAGCTGCTCTCTGCCCACCTCATTGAAGCAGGTGTGCAGGGTTACCTCCCTGGGAACTGCAGGGCACCAGTGGACATGGGACTGGCTGGAGGTGGGCTGGGGAGGGGGCGGGAGATAGAGTCTGGCTGCAGGCTGGGCAAGAGATGTGGGGCAGGCTGGAGATAGGGGTGTGTGTGGTGGGCTGGCTGGCTTCAGACAGGGCCGTGGGGGGGTTGCGGCATGGATTGGCAGGGCTAGAGACCAAGAAGTGCGGGACTGGCTGGCTTCAGGCGGGGGGGTGCGGCAGGGGTTGGCCGGAGACAGGGCAGGGGGTGCAGGGCTGGTGCGGGCAGGGGAGGCGGTGCGGCAGGGGCTGGCTGGAGATAGGGCAGGGGGTGCAGGGCTGGCTGGAGACAGGGACTGGTGCAGAGCTAGAGGCAAGGCAAGGGGTGCGGGACTGGCTGGAGATGGGCTGGCTGCGGGCAGTGGGTGCAGGACTGGCTGCAGATAGGAACTGGTGCAAACAGGGCAGGAGGCGTGGGGCTTGTGCAGGCATGGGGTGCAGCAGGGGTTGGCTGCGGGCAGCTGGTACAGGTATAGGGGGTACAGCCCACCCTGTAAGGGGGGTGCCCCCTCCTCCTCCTTCCCCCACCAGGGTAGCAGCAGCAGCCCGGGGCTCAGGGGCTATTTAAAGGGCCCGGGGCACCCCTGCTTCCACTGCCCCAGCCCTGTAAATACTTGCGGGAGCCCTGGGGAAGTGGCCCTGGGGAAGTTGCGGGAGCCCTGGGGGCTATTTAAAAGACCAGGGCAGCAGAGGCAGCTGGAGCAACACCTCCCCCCCACTACCCCAGGGCTTTGGAAGTATTTAAAGAGCCCGGGGCTCCCCTGCTTCTACCACCCCAGCCCTTTAAATAGCCACGGGAACCCTCGGGAAGCGATGGGGCTCCGGTGGCTATTTAAAGGGTCTGGGCGGTAGAAGTGATGGGAGCCCCAGACTTTTTAAATAGCCCCCAGATAACCACAGCCCTACCCCGGGGCTCCAGCAGTGGGGCTCTGGTGGCAATTTAAAGGGTCTGGGGCTCCTGAGCCCTTTAAATCTCAGCCGCGGCCGGGAATCTCTGCGGGCAGCCTTTTAAATTGTCCCCTGGGGAAGCTGGGCCACCCAAGTACAGCGCACTGGCTTTTGCCGGTACAGCGAACTGGGGCTTGGGCGTGGGGCCCTCTTAGGGCGGGGCCCGATTCAGGGGAATTGGTTGCCGGCCCTGGTGGCTGGGATTTAAAGGGCTCTGGGCTCCCTGCTGCTGCGGGCAGCCCAGAGCCCTATGAATCCAGGCTGGGGATGAGATTTAAAGGGCTCTGGGCTCCCCGCAGAACCTTTTGAATCCCGGCCGCGGCTGAGATTTAAAGGGCTCAGGGCTCCCAATGGCTGCGGGCAGCCCATAGCCCTTTGATTCCCGGCCGCGGGCCGCGCAGTGAGCCTCCGCGGGCCGCGGGTATGTTATGCAGGCCCGACCTATAACATGGTAAGATTTTTTGGCTCCCGAGGATAATGTTATATCGAGGTAGAGGAGTATATTGAGGCTGTTCAGTTTGGTCTTCAATAATCCAACCACACCAATGTTTTCAGAGCACATTGATGCTTCGTCCGTAGACAAAGATACAAGTTTGTTCCATGGCAGCGCAGCTTTTTCAGCGCACTTTTCCAGTCCTTGAAATATGTCACATCCCATTGTGGTACCCCTCAGTGGCATTACGTCTAGCAAGTCTTCAATTATATTCAAATTGCAATCCACACCTCTAATGAACACTTCACACTGTGCAGTATCTGATACATCTGTACTCTCATCAAGAGCAATTGAAAATGCTTCAAAGTCTTTTGCCATTTGAATCAACTGTTTTTGCACATTATCAGCTAAATCCGTTATCCTACAGGCAACTGTATTGGCAGACAAGCTTATGGCTTCAAAAACTTTCCTCTTATCAGGACATAAAATTTCATTGGCCTTCATAAGACATTCTTTTACGAATAAGCCTTCTGTAAAAGGTCACGATGATTTAGCTATCATTTCACTTATCACAAAACTTGCTCTTACTGAATCTTTGCTAGACTTGTTAATCCCCCAAAAGAAATTTCTTTGCTCGGCAAATGCTGCTTTAAGTTGCTGAACCTTTTCCTCTCGGATTTTTCCAGTGAATGAATCATATTTTTCACAGTGCATCATGTCGTAGTGCCATCACATGTTATACTCCTTGGGAACAGCATTCATTTGCTGACAAACAAGGGATTAAATTTTATCTTTTACCTCTGCGAAAAAATATAAATTCTCTCATTTGTCTTGAAAAACTCTTTTCTTCCATGGGTGGTCTTTTTTTCAAAGAAGTCATTTCCAAGAGCTTTTAATAAAATATAAACATTCAGTAAAGCCCTCTGTCCCCCTCCCCCGCCACTGCACTGGGCTGCATCACCACTCCGCTCCTGCTCTGCCTCTTCTAGGAGTTGCAGGTTTGTAGAAATTTTGGTAGTGCCCATAACGTGCCCTCCCCCAAAGTCCACCCCCACCTGCCTAAGGCTCTGGGAAGGAGTTTGTGTGGGGGAGGGGGTCTGAGGTGCAGACTCTGGGATGGAGTTTGGGTGCTCGGTGCAGGATCCAGGCTGGGGCAGGGGATGGAGGCTCTGGGATGGAGTTTGGGCATAGGAGGAGGTGCAGAGGTGAGGGCTGTGGGGCTGGAGATGAGGGGTTTAGGGCATTGGAGAGGCTTGGGGCATTGGAGAGGCTCAGGACTAGGGCAGGGGAAGGGCAGTCTGCCCAGGCCTTAGTGGAGGGGGGCACTAGAACCCTGAGGCAGCAGGTGGTGCTGGAAGTGGAGTGCGGTCAGCATGAGTTTCAGGCTCCCAGTGGTGAGGGGGCAGCAAATGAGGCTGGGGGACACTTGGGGGAGGTGCATGAGGGTGGCAGCTGGGGTTGGGGGAGAGACCCGGCCCAGCACTCGAGGAGCTTAGCTGCCATATAAAATAACTCCAGGGTGAGGGGAGTTTGGCAGTGACAGGTAGTAACTGGGGGTGGGGGGCACAAGGAGCTTGGCGGGGAAGAGCTCCGCTGGCCACATGTTTGAGACCTCTGGAGTATATCCACCTGTTGTTCACCTAATTAGTCCCTGCTTCAAGATGTTACAGTTGCAGTTATGTAGTTCTCATCAGTCAAATGCAGACATAAAGCAGGGCCAGTGGGAATTGCAACTTTGTGTTCCAAAAACCCCAAGACTCTCCCTATTGCAATTCTTTTAGCCAATAGAGGAAAATTAAGGGAACAACAAAATGTTACAGATCTGAAACAGCCTGTAGGGGGCTGCAGCATCTACCCATGTACATGTCAGAATGATACAAGTCAATGTCAGTCATGGAACATATATTTTTCACTGCAGTTTGAAAGTTCACCCTAATCATAAGGATGTCAATATATTTGGGGAAACAGAGAACTACCACAAAATTAATGTATCAGAGGGGTTGCCATGTTAGTCTGTATCCACAAAAACAATGAGGAGTCCAGTGGCACTTTAAAGACTAACAGATTTATTTGGGCATAAGCTTTTGTAAGTAAAAAAACCTTTTTATCCACAATGCTTATGCCCAAATAAATCTGAAGAAGTGGGTTTTTTACCCACAAAAGCTTATGCCCAAATAAATCTGTTAGTCTTTAAGGTGCCACAAAATTCAGAGAATCTCAGGAATATAGGGG
Source organism: Chelonoidis abingdonii (assembly GCF_003597395.2). NCBI lineage: Eukaryota > Metazoa > Chordata > Testudines > Testudinidae > Chelonoidis > Chelonoidis abingdonii. Next base: position 150,109,571 of record NC_133769.1, on the reverse strand, counting down.
CTGGATGCAATCTCAAGAGGTCATCTAGTCCATCCCCCTGTGCTGATGCAGAATTAAGTATACCTAGATCATCTCTGACAAATGTTTCCCTAATCGCTGCTTAAAAACTTGTGCCCTCTTCTAGACTCTGTCCACATCTTTCTTAAAGTTGACGCCCAAAACTGGACACAGTACTCCAGCTGAGGCCTCAGCAGTGCTGAGTAGAGTGGAACAATTGCCTCCTGCATGTTACACATAACACTGCTGTTAATGACATTTGCCTTTCTGTTGTAGCATTACACTGTTGACTCATATTCAGTCTGCGATTCACTATAATCCCCAAATGCTATTCTGAAGTACTGCTGCCTAGCTAGTTATTACCTGTGACCCAAGGACCTCTTGATTCCAACTGACCGAGGGCAGTGGAGTATATAGTGGTTCAGGGATACCCTGAGTTCACCTCAAAAGGGTCATATAAGGTCTCTAATGTAACCTGTGACACACAGGTCATCATAACCATTCTGATAAGTATATATGGAAATATATGAGGAATTATGTATATATCCTAAAAACTATGTTCTCTAGGTTTGTAAATTAAGACATGTCACCAAAAGATGGTAAACATACCACTTTTCAAGGAGGAGGGAAGAAATTCTTATCTCACTCAGATGAATGGCCATGTACAATTTTGTATGATTCACAAAGGATGCCCATTTACACTCTGAGCAAATTGCTAATCAATAAATTGTGTGGTCTGCAGGAAAAAACAAAAACAGCAGAGGTGATCCTGTTTAGCATTCAGACAATTAACTTTTCCAATTAAATCTGCAGTGCAGATCCTTCAGTCTGTGAGGACATGCTTACATTGGGATTGATCTCATGAGAAGGGATCTCAGACAAACTAGCTGAAAACATGGAGGAATGTCTTATTAGTTATGTTTAGGGTCTAGAAAGCATATTATGATTTTGTTTTATGTGTAACCATTTGTTTCCAGTATTCTGACTTCGAATCTCAGTTCTTTGATAATAAACATATTCTTGTTTTCACTTGATGTGTCTCCTCCCCACCGTTTGTCAGTGATCTATTGACAACAACTCTTTCAGTATTGCCTTTCAACCAGCTGAACACTCATCGTATAGTAATTTCATATCAATCACATTTCTCTAGCATGCTTGTCAAAATGTCATGTGAACTGTGTCAAAAGCCTTACTAAAGTCCTGTCAAAAAAGGAAATTAAGTTGGTTTGGCATGATTTGTGCTTGACAAATTCACATTGGCTATTTTTATCACCTTATTAACCTCCAGGTTTGAACAAATTAATTATTTTTAAATCTCAGAATTTGAAGTTAAGCTGGCAGATATATAATTCCCTGTGTCCTCCTTCTTCCCCTTTTTCAAGACAGGCACTGTGTTTGCACCTCTTCTGGGACCTCATCTGCCCCCCCTAAGTTCTCAGAGATAATCACTGATGATTCAGATATTACTCCGGCTAGTTCCTTAAGTATTCTAGGGTAAATTTCATCAGGCTCTGCTGACCTTTTAGTGAACACCACCTGCAGCCTTTCTTCACAGTGCAGAGAGATCTCCTCTTCCCTCACTTAAATTGTGACCCTGTGCTATCATTGGTTGCTGGAGTCTGAGGTGACAAAATGGTGAAGATGTTTGTCACTGTTTTTTGTAGACTCCACAGGACACCAATCTCTTTCAATGTGTAGCCCCTAAATAGAGTTACTAGGGCTTGTTATTGGGGGTTGGAATATCTTGCACTAGCCAGAGATGAAGAGAGCAGCAGCCTTTTCCTGTTCTGTCATGAGCGCCTGTGTGAGGGAGAAAGATAATTTTTAAACAGGTTTAGAGGGAATGGTCCAAGAACAGGGGAGGTGGACAAGAAGCTCTGTTAGCTGAATCGTGAAATTCTATAACCTGACCAAACCTGAAGAGCATGGCAGAGCCCACTGGTGGATGAGGTTTGGGTAGGAAGGTCTGGGTGACAAGAACAGTGACAGAAGTACAGAAATAATGTGATTTGTGTTTGAGCAGTGCGAGGGAGGGAAGAGGAGAGACAGAGAGAGGAGACTGAGGGGAAAGGGAGGAGTGGAAAAGAAAGGAGTGTCAAAGAGAAGGAGAGAGTGAGGTGTATAAACGGGCAGAAAAAGAGCGTCACAAATTGTGGGTCAAGAGGGGGAGAGAGGGAACGTGTGAAAGAAGAATTCGAATATTGGTGTCCAGTGTCTGAAGAGCAGCATAACCGGCCTTAGAGAGACGATGCGTCGGGCTCTGCGATCAGTGAGTTTGCGGGGCAGGAAGATGCCGGTGCGACTGGGGCTGCTTCTCACCCTCCTGACTCTCCCGCACTGTAAGGGGAGAACTGAGCGATGTTTCTCATTGCCATTTACCTGTCTTCTCTCTTTCGGACTCCTTTCCTCTTTCTTTCTCCGCTCATCTCTGTGTCTCATTCACAGACGGGCGCTCTCAGACTCTCCACCAGATCCCCCGATTCATTTCTCTGCCCCCCGGCTCCTCTGTCCAGCTGCACTGCTACCTGCAGGGATACAATGCAGAGCCCTACATGTACTGGTACCGGCAGCCTCCCCAGGGAGGAGCCCTGCACATGCTCTTTCTCTCCAGATACAAGGATTTAATTGACGACAGTTCGGAGAAACACTTTAAAGCTGCCCGACCGACCGAGCAGAACTTCACGCTGAGCACAGACAGCCTCTTCCCCAACCACACAGGTCTCTACTACTGCGCCTGGAGCCGCACACTGAGCTAAGAGGGTGCAGCCCCTGGACAAAAACTCCCCATCCCCGGTCCCTGTGAGCAGCTGAGCTGAGATCAGGTTTCACCCACTAGCTCAGTCCCCTGCCCTGTCCCCTCCCACAGACATTGTGAGTCACAGCCCCAGCTTCTCTCTTCTTCCTTTGAAGGGGGAACATCTGTGTCATGTTTCATCATAGCTATTAGCGATGGAGGAGATGTCTGAGGCCACAAGTGAACCAACCCCTTTCCAGCCACTGCAGGATTATTCCCTTTGATGTATTCACTAGCCTAGGTATAAATGGACATTATTTGGCTCCCTCCAGGGGGACTAATGCCTCCCTAACACACACCTCGCCTTCAGGGAAAATTTCTCATTTCTCCAGACAAAATGGTCCCCTTTGCTCAATTTGCTCTGGTTCTACGACCTTTTGACCAGAGATGGAGTGGAGAGGAGAATTCAGCTTGATAGTAGGGAATCATGAAAGAAACCCCAGAGAGAGCGAGAGAGAGCGAGCATATGAAATGGGTTAAACTGCCCAAGGTCATGCAGTGATTTCCTGACAGAGCTAGGGGACAAAAGCTGGAGTCCTGATTCCCAGTCTCCTGCCCTTCCCAGTAGAACTATCCCTTTTTGTACTGGATGTGCTGGAGATTGACAAATGAGCTAAAGTAATGAAAACCAGTTTTTTCACAGGCTTAAACAATTGCATGTCCTTTTCAAAGTCTATGCCAGCCCATGTTGTGGCTGAATTTGTCCCATCTGTCTGTATCTCTTGTTGGCAATGTTCGTTCTCTATGCACTGGGACAGTTTTACATTGCAGGATGTGCAGCTGTCTCCAGATGGGCTGATATAAAATCACTCACATTATCTCAGTAAGAGCCTTTTGACCAAATCTAGCAACTGCTTATGGGATTCTGGCTTTCCAATGGAGCACTTATTCCCTTCTTCTGCTGTGCTGTATTATATTAAAACTGTACAGATAAAAATATGTGTGTGAGTGTCATGAGATAATGACACATCTCAAAAGAAATCAAATTTTTAGAAACATCAGAGATGAGAATGTCCAAGGTTCAAGAATGTTCCCTCATTCGAATAGTCTCAGGATATGGCAGGTGATGGTGTATGATGTACCCATCTGATTGTAATGGAGGTTCCTGCTCCCAGCTCCACAGGCACACCCTTATTCATGCTGATATGTCCCTGGGGTTGGGGAGTCTTCCCAGAGACCAAATCAGATGATCAGCTGGAATTGCACATGTGTGAATAAGGGATTCCCTACCAGTTAAGCATCTAGGGCTCAATCCTGTAACTTGTCACCGAAGTTAGGAGGACTTAAGGATATTCAGAACGTTGTCTAAGAGTGAAACCATGACTGTTTATATCCTGCGATAGTCTTGCTGAACAAGGTCCATTTTTAAAATTATATCTTGGTGACGGTGATCTGTCGGTATCTCCAATCAGTCACTCTATGGCCACGTCTATACGACGCGCCATATCGGCGCGTTACAATAGATTGCTCAGGGATCGATATATCGCGTCTCATCTAGACGTGATATATCGATCCCTGAGCGCGCTTACATCGAGTCTGGAACTCCACCAAAACCAACGGAGTTCCGGAATCGACATGGCGAGCCGCGCACATCGATCCCGCGCGGTGAAGACGGGTGAGTAGATCGATTTTAGATAATCGATTTCAGCTACGCTATTCTCGTAGCTGAAATTGCGTATCTAAAATCGATTTTTGCGCGTCGTGTAGACCTGGCCTATGTGTCTGTGACTTAAGCCTCACCATGCCCCTGCTCCCTCAGAAATACACAGTTGATGTTAGTGTAGGAGATGGCTGTGGATGCAGTGAAAGGAGAAATGGCAGTTACACAACCACCGGCATTAAGGAAGGGGGACGGGGAAGGTGTTCACATCCTGGGGTAGATTTTCAAAAGTGCCCTTGAAAAATCCAGCTAGCTAGAGATATTTGTTTATATGAACATTATATTAGAGTAGATAATGTTAAATATGTGTAGTGTACGAATTTGTACTATTTTATTAATTAAAATATAACTATCATTATTTATTATTATGTAATTCATATATCAGTACTATAATACATACATTTCTAGAATACTGTTTATCTCAAAATGCTTTACAAACTTTAGAAGCTATAATATGCTAATAAAATAAATATGTATATAAGATCTCACCTTGCTTTCACACAGGGTTCACAAAGACAGAAGAGTTACTGAGAAGTTTACCCCAAGCTGAGTCCTGCAAGGAGCTAAAAATTGTGTCTCTGTTCCCACAAAGCATTTAAGCAATTTGTATTCTCTTTAACTTTATAGAAAAGGGAAATTCTAAACTGGTTGTGCACAATACATTGTAAAACCATGACACTGTGTTTTTTTCACTTTAAGCTAAATCCATAGAACACCGTTATTCCCAATACCTGTGTGTGAACAGACTTTCACTGAAATAATGCAAGATGTTATTTACAAGTTATTTAATTATTTCAGTGTAAATTTGTGTGTAGACTGTCTCTTAGGAAAAAATACATAATGATTAACCATCAATCAAGAAGAATTATTCACTAATAATTAATTAATCCTTTTTTCTTCACTTAATTTCCTACCATTGCATTAATCTTGGTTGCAAGGGGTTTTATTTCATTGCGCTAACAGTTCCTGGTTTCCCTGTAGGATTTTAGCAGATTGCTCTGCACCCATTGTCCAGAGTCTGCAGTCAGTGGTGGAACAGCTGGGCAGATAGGCTTCCTCCCTAAGATGTTCTTTGGAAGGGACATCTGACCCCAACTTCTACTGGTATAGGCAGCTTCCTAGTGGACAGATCCACATGCTCACCAAGCAGAAATTAACTGTCCATATCACTTCAAAGCAAGTAGAATATTGGGGTTGGAAGGGACCTCAGTAGGTCATCCAGTTCAATCCCCTGCTCAAAGGAGGACTAATCACCAGACAGATTTTTGCCCCAGAGTCCTAAACAGCCCCCTTAAGAATTGAACTCACAAACCTGAGTTTAGTAGAGCAATCCTCAAACCACTGAGCTATCCAAGTAGACCTAAGGATGAGGAGTTCCTCCTGAATATTGATAGCTTCTATGCAAATAACACGAGTGTATTACTGTGCTTGGAGTTGACACAGGGCCAAGGTTTGCACCTGGACAAAACTCCCCCTCTTCCCTATGCACACAGGCTTGTCCACCCACCCCTTCCAGAACAGTTCAGCAGCTGCATGTGGATAGAGAAGATCACAAAGCTCAGTAGGACCACAGCTTTGGGGTGTCAGTGTTGCGGATAAAATCACAGGAAATGCCATGTCCTGACTGGTCAGTGAAAAACACATACACCCCACAGAACTTTTTAGCAGAGAATCTCTTGGCAAGAGAATTGCCACAGTAGATTCCTTTGAAATCAAGGAATGAAAGAAATGATTTTGACAAAGGGAGGAGGGGGGTGAGCAGAGGGGGTATAACTGATGTGGTGAAACTAAGAAATTACAGGCAGGATAACAAGATAAATATTTTATAACTACCATCTACTGCTTCATACAGAAGAAGTTGGAATCTCCACTTTTGAGTATTTTAAAACTAGACGGGACGGAGCCCTGGGGAACAGGCTGTATGGCTGCAATTTTCAGCCTATTACTATTCTATACATAGACCACGTCTATCACATGAACACATCCATTCTCAACTGCCTCATCTCACACCTTATCGGTGGCAGCTATCACAATACAATAATTAGGACAAAGAAGACGAGTAAAGTGACCTTGCTTAATGTGATGGAGGAGGCTCCTGGTTACACCCCTCCATTTTTTACCTGTGTTGTGACTTTATATCTACTGGGACTGTGTCTTCTCCCATTGCCTGCAGCTGCCTCTGCTATGGTGTCTCCGGGTCATTGTAGTTTGGTTCTGTACCCCTGATTGTTTGCTGACATGCTGATTTCACTGTCTTACACAAATTTGGTCACAGCTGAATTGATAACAAGGAAAATCCCAACAAGAAAAGGCAGGAAGCAGCAGCAGAGAGGTTTGGATACTATTATTTTTTTAAATGTAATTGGTCAGAAAACATGTGTAGATGCTAAAGGGCCCTAGAGTGGACCACAACTAGAAAGAGTAACTGCTTGAAAGGCAGTGCCTCCATGTAAAAATTCTCGCCAGCCACTAGGTGGTGCTCCTCGTCTACCCTAGAAAATCAAAGAACTGTTGTGGTCTGAATAGAACTGGCTATTACAGGACAAATCTGTTCTGCCATATCTTTTGGGCTTTCAAAATTCATTTTTGTTCTTCACTGGAATGAAAAGAAAATGTTTAAATGTTTCCACAAAATGGAATTGTGCCAAAAACGTCCCTTTTCTTGTAAAAAAAAAGATCCAGTTTTCTCTGTGGGTCTCTCTCTCTCTTTCTCTTTGTCTGGGTATATCTAGACCAGGGGTGGGAAAAATTTTTGGCCTGAGGGCCACATCGGGTTTCAGAAATTGTATGGAGGGCTGGTTAGGGGAGAGGGGCATGGCCCGGCCCCCACCCCCATCTGCCTCCTCCCACTTCTCACCCCCTGATGGCCCACCTCCAAAACTCCTGTCACATCCAACCCCCCCATTCCCTGATGGCCCCCTGAGACTCTCTGTCCCCTGACCACCTCCAGAACCTCTGCCCCTGACTTCCACCCACCGCCCCATCCAACCGCCCCCTCTGCTTCCTGACTGTCCCCTGGGTCCCTGTCCCCATTCAACTCCCCTGTTCTCCACCTTCTGACTGCCCTGAGCCCAACCACACTCCCGCCCCCTGACCACCACCATGAACTCTCCAGCCCTCTATCCAGCCCCCTCCCTCCCCGCTCCCTGCCCCCTTACCGTGCTGCCTGGAGCACTGGTGGCTGGCAGTGCTACAGCCAGGCAGCGCTCAGCACAGAGCACCGAGTCAGGCTGGGCTCTGCAGCAGTGTTGCCCCAGGAGCTCAGACCCCACACTGTCCAGAGCATTGCACCAGTGGTGGGGCGACCTGAGGCTGCAGGGGACTGGGAACAGGAGGGGAGGGGATGGGGGCTAGCCTTGCTGGCCAGGAGCTCAGGGGCCCGGCAAGAGAGTCCCACAGACCGATTGTGGCCCTAGGCCATAGTGTGCCCACCTTTGATCTAGACCATAGTCACTGGATGTGATTGCAGCTCAGGTAAACCTACCAGGTCTAGCTGTAATTTCACTAGCTCGGATACAGGAGCAGTGAAGCCACAACAGTGCAAACTTAAGAATAGGCTGGAAAAACCCACCCAGAACCCTGGGTAATTACTCTCAGGGCCAGCCTGAGCTGAAGCTTGTTCTGCTGCAACTTCACTCTTCCAGTACCCAAGCTAGCAAAATGAAACGCAGCTCATGTATGTCAGATCCAGCTGCAATCACATGCAGTGTCCTCCATATTTCCAGAGTGTTTCACCTCTGGTGGAGTTTTTAGTTGTTCTCTTCTTCCTCTCACGTTACTTCTTTAATTTCTGATTGCTCCTGATACCACCTGGTATTCAATGATATAGCTCCTCAACTACCTCTGCATAACAGAGTATGAGCTTCTGCAGCGCTCCACCACCAGACTGCCTGCCCCAGATGCTAGCCCACTTATAGATACAATTCCTAGTACCACACACTTTTCCCAGGGTCAAGGCCAGAGATAACTAGACCTCCACAGAAGGGCCCCCCTGTGTCTGTGGGGAAACACAAACAGATCCTGCCCTCTAGTACCAGGAAGCAACCAAATCTATGTAAAATCCCATGCTGCGGGACTGCCACCTGCTCAGAGACACAGAGATGGGGATGTGCATAGTCTGGTGTGCAGCCATGTATCTCTTGGGAGCAAGTAAGTTATTGGCTGGGGGGTGGAATCCCCTTCCTAGCATTTCCAGGATTCAGCTGTAAACCTTTCAATCTGAGACACCCGTTTTATTCTGTCCTGTGTGCTTTGTCTCTTTTCCTCACAGAACAAGCAGATGCTAAGATAACCCAAACACCGAGTCTAGTACTGGAGAGAGGACAGACGGCCTATCTCAGATGTGAACAAACCTATGGTCACTACAATATGTTCTGGTACCGGCAGGATCCAGGGCAGGGACTGCAGCTGCTCTTTAACTTCTACAATAAAGAAGAAAGAGAGAAAGGCACAAGTTCTAGTCAATTCCAGGCCGACCAGCCGCAGGATGATCTCTTTCTCTTGAACATCTCGTCTGTGCAGCCAGAGCACTCGGCTGTGTATTTCTGCGCCAGCAGCTTAGACACAGCACTTCAGAGTCACCTCCTCCCTCTACAAAAACCTCATCTGTTCCTTGTCACTCTGCAGCCCCACCACAGGGACAGCAACAAGGCACATTCTCTGTGAGTGCTGCAGAGAGGCCAGAGGGAGAGAGCAGAATGGGATAGAGGAACACCTTTCAGTGTGGGGAGCCACCTGGGATACACACAATATACACCCCTGCCACAAACACAGCTAGTGGTGTAAGAATAATAATATTTGGCCTTTATAGAGGACTCAATATCTGAGGGTCTCAAAATACTTTTCAGACATAATGGACTATAGCTCCACAACACCATCCTGTGTCATGAGGAAGGATTCATATACCCAGTTTACACATGGGGAAACAGAGGAACAGCAAGGTTTGTGTGACTTTCCTAAGGACAAAAAAGAAGTCAGAAGCAGAAGAAGGAGTAAATCTCATGTATCCTGACAGATGCTGCTGGGATTAAACCACCATGATCCTTTCCCATGTGTCTGGAAACACACAGCCCGTTGCATTACTTTTGATGAAATATATGGGCCCAAAGAATCAAAGATGTTAACATGATCTTGTCACTATCCAATGTAAAACAGTGTTAAACAAGGCTTAGGGGGGTTTGGTATACAGATACTTTAGCCTGCTTAGCGCCATGGCAAACACACCATTACAAATTCTTGTTAACCTTTTGTTAAAGATACAGAAAAAGAAGGAAAAACAATTAAAGCATTTCAAATGTAAAGTATTAACTAAAACCTTCATTTTAATGACATCCCTTGTTTCCTTTTCCTTCAGTTGAGAGTCTTTTTAAAAACAACACCCGTCTCTGCCCCATCCAATTTTGGAGAAAAGAGAAGAAGTTATTTGAGATGGGCTGGAGCTGTTGTTGGTAAAGTCCAATTCTGTTAGAAGATAAAACAGGACAAACACACAAAAGAGGGGACAGCAAAGGTATAAAGTGCAGCTTCTAATTTTGGTGTTGACTCCTACTTGAAACCTTGATGCTGGAGAAACACAGGCACATCCCACTGTCTCATCAGCCACCTCCAGACCTGGCAAACTTGTACTGATATTGGGGTGTTAACAGCATTATTTTAGATGCCTTTCTGGACACAGGCGTTCAGCCATGGTGCAGAATTTTAATAATCAGAAGGCAAAAAGAGAAGGATAAGAAAGAAAAGAAATAAGGTGGGAAGAAAAAGAAAGCATTAAGGGGGGAGGGAGGATGATAAAGTCTCACATTCCAGGAAGTGTTTGGGATTTAGCCGGAGTCACTGGAAGTAGCAGTGTCATATGGGTCTCTCTCCTTGGCCCAGCAGTCTGGTCAGGACATGTCTCCAGATCAGGATGATAAAGGCCCTACGGCGTTATGGTGAATCCTGGGAGCTCAAGAAACTGTGAGAGTAGCAACCACGATGGTGAAGCTCACTCCTTTCTTTTCTTCCATCCTTCAGTCCGTCAGCTGGTCTCTATTTTCCTCCTAACATTTGTTTGATTGTAAAACCCCAAAAGGGAGGGATAGGCAGAACAGCCTGTCCTCATTATTTTCTTCACTAATTCAGCCTAATTTTCAGCACAATAACTTTGGTTTATTGATTTCTTATCCCACACTTCTTTTGTTTGACAGACATGATTTTAATACATTCTCCTGAGATACGTCAGTAGTCCTTTTTGTTTGGACCTATTTAGTCCCTGTGTCTCCTTTTTGTACCTTTTCTATCAAATTGTTACAGGTTATAGTGATACTTGGTAAACTTATTTTTACTTTCCCAGAGTACAGGCTCGCAAGTGGGGTAGGCCTGCTAGTCCCCAGTTATTATTACTGACCCCCTGGTTCTCAGCTCACCACACAAATATGCATGGACACTGGAAATCAAGTCTTCCCAAGAACCAGGTTTTTTCCTCATCATATTAAGCAGCAGTTCTAGTTATAAAGGTAGTAGTGGAAACTCACTCACATGCAAATGACTCATATGTCATAAGCAATCCAGGAAGGGAGAGCAGTGCATCACAAATAACCATACACAAGCCAGCCCATAAAATTGCTCCATGTTAAAGTGAAATGTTGCTTGACATCAAACCACCAGGGGCTGCAAAGGGATTTATCAGCCTGGTTTCATATTCCTCAGAAGAGCTTTATGTGGCAGGATTACAGTTACCTCTTTCCACTGAAGCGTGTGTGTGTGTGTAAATCTTGCAGGAGTTGATGAATTCTTATGTAAAAATCCAGTTCTATTCTCTATGGCACTTCTCTCTGTGGCAATAGAAGTGGAGTTTATACACAGAAAATGCCTGGTCCCACTGACCAGTGCTGCATAGGGTGACCAGGTATCCGATTTGCAACCAGAACACCCGGTTGAAAAGGGATTGTGGTGGCTCCGGTCAGCACCGCTGACCATGATGTTGACTGTCTGATTGGTGGCACCACACAGTGGGGCCGGCAGGCTCCCTACCAGCCTCTATGCCACGCTGCTCCCAGGAAGCAGCATGAATGTCGTGCCTCCAGCTTCTAGGAGTAGGGGCAACCAGGGAGCTCTGCATGCTGCCCCCTCCCCAAGCACTGCCCCCACAGCTCCCATTGGCCAGGAACCACAGCCACTGGGAGTTGAAGGGGCAGCACCTGCAGACAGGGCAGCATGCAGAGTAGCCTGGCTGCACCTCCATGTAGGAGCTGCTTGAGGTAAGCGTGGCCTGGAGCCTGCACTACTGATCCCCTCCTGTGCCCCAACCCCCTGTTGCAGCCCCGATCCCCCTCCTGCCCTCTAAATCCCTCACTCCCAGCCCAGAGAACTCTCCTAAACCCCAGACCCCTCATCCTCAGTCCCACCCCAGAGTCTGCACCCCCAGCCAGAGTACTCGCACCCCCTGCACCCCTGCCCCAGCCTGGATCCCCCTCTCACACCCTTAATTCCTCATTTCCATTTCTGGCCCCAACCCAGAACCCACAGCCGCAAGGGTGTTCAGTTTTGTGCAAGTAGAAAGTTGGCAACCCAAGTTGCTGCACCTTATATAGTGATTTACTCTTCTCTGAATGAATACAAACCAGGAGCTGGGCAATGGGGAATCAGGCTCCCCAGCTGTAACTCCACTGTGCAGCAGTGCAGGGACTCAGCTGGGAGACAGAGATTGGAACCATCATCCCATGAGTGCTCCGCTAAGTATGGGTGCCTGGGAGATTGCACAGAGGGAATGGTCAGTGCAGTTTATAGGGAAGTGTCAAATCCCCACCCCAGCCTGGGCTCACACCTACTGCTAGCAGTGCAGGGGCCCTGGGGAAAGGGAATGCTGCATTGTTAGCAGTGCCATGGTGTGTAAGCAGCACCAAAGCAAACCCCTTCTGCCTGTCTCTGCTGATTACTCAGTGTTAAGGCCGAAGGGAGCAGTGTAGACAGGGGGCAACATTCAGTGAGGGGCTGTCCCTGACAGGAGATGTGACACTGAGCTTGTTCCTATTGTATCCATTGTGGCAGTGCCTAAGGGACCTAGTCAGGGAGCAGGGCCCCATTGCACTAGGCACTGCATAAACAAGTAACACAAAGAGGGGTTCCAGCCCAGGGAGGTCACAGTCTAGGATTTTGACAGCTTGCTGGAGGTCAAAAAAGGCAAGTGTGCCAAAAGGATGAGGGAACTGTAAAAACAGGGTTATTTGCGTAAGTTAGTAGCCACATAGGCTGAGATGACTTCAGGTCATTCTGGAACTTAAAAGGTATTTGTGTGAAAGTGCACAAATCCGTAGCATCCAAGACCCTGCACTCAGAAATGCCTCACTGTAATGATACTCCACACACCCATCCCAGTCCCAACAGTCCAGCTTCCAGTCAAGACCTCAGATCCCCTCATCAAGTCCCTGTGCAATGAGCCTGGAGCAATCCAGGTCTGTGGCTGCAGAAAAAAGTGATTATATAATTGACCCGTAACAATACAATTCTTGCACCTGAGGGCAGAACCAGACCTACAGAGCAGCTGTATAAAATTTTGCTCAGGGAAACTCCCCTGCTCAGTTAGACAGAGGTGGGGATGGGGACTGCCTGGTGCTGGCTATGTGCCTCTTGGGAGCAAATACATCATTGGCTGAGGGATGAAATCTCCATCCAGATGTTTGCAGGATGTGGCTTCAAATGTTTTCCTCTGAGCCATTTGTTTTATGGTCCCTTTCTTGTGTGCTTTGTTTCTTTCCCCAGCAGGATGCTCAGATCAACCAAACCTAGAGTCTAGTCCTAGAGAAGGGGCATTCAGCCCACCTGAAAAGCAAACTAACTTATAATCACACTCGGATGCTCTGGTACCAATCGGTTCAGAAACAGGGGTTGCAGCTGCCCTTTTACTTGCTTGATAGAAAAGATGTGCAGAGTGGTGACACTAGAGATAGACAGAATCACAGCCTCCTGGCTGCAGGCCCAGCTCTGCTACTTCACCATCTCATCTGTGACACTGAATCTGTGGGCTGGTCTACACTACGGGGGAAAATCGATTTTAGATACGCAACTTCAGCTACGTGAATAACGTAGCTGAAGTCGAATATCTAAAATCGATTTACTCACCCATCCTCACAGCGCGGGATCAATGTCCGCAGCTCGCCATGTTGATTCCAGAACTCCGTTGGGGTTGGTGGAGTTCCGGAATCGATATAAGTGCGCTCAGGGATCGATATATCGCGTCTAGATGAGAGGTGATATATCGATCCCAGATCAATCGATTTTAACCCGCCGATATGGCGGGTAGTCTAGACGTGGCCTGTGTATTTCTGCTCCAGCAGTTCAGACACAGAGGTTCAGTCACCCAATTTCTTTACAAAAAACCTCCTCTTCCCTGCATCCCGCAGTACCAGTAGCAAGAGACTGGCTGCCAGTGCAGTCAACAAGCTACTTGCCTCTCTTAGCACTGGAGAGGTGCAAGGTGGGAGAGGGGACTGGGGTGGAAGGATCCTTCTCTCTGGGATGTGCTCATCTGGCATGAATTTAGCCTGTTGTCTTGTAAGAACAACACTTTCACAGGGCCTTCCATCTGAGGATCTCAGAGTGTGTTGCAGACATTAATGAAAGTAGTCGCATAACACCAGTCTGGGAGGTAGGGAAGGATTATTTCCCTCATGCTTCAGATTGCAGAACTGAGACTCATCACAGGTGCAGACTCACAAGCATTGACACCTGGCTTGAGAGATGCACTTTTAGGGGGATGTGGGCAGGGTCTAAAATGATAATCAGATGGTGCAGATTATCTAGGGTTGTTGACTGGGATTGGTTCACAAACCCACTGATATACATCTCTGGATGATAAATTACTAAATTGGCTTGAGGCCTATAATGACTCTGCCCTACTTGGGGCTGGATGTCATGAATGGCATTTCTTAGAGCAGTTTGTAAAGCCAACTCAGCAGTAGCTCTGGTAATAGCCCTGGGGACCATATCCATGGTGAGAGCAGCTTTACCTGCTGAGAAGGAAGAATAGCCCATTGGTCTCTCTATCCTGAGAGCTCCTGAGACTGTCCAGATAGCCTCAAAATGGTGAGGGCCAGCTTTAGGCCAATTCAACCAATTCTCCTGAATCGGGCCCCATCCCTAAGAGTGCCTGTCATAAGTAGATAGGTAAGGTAAGGGTTAATTTTCTTTTGCTTGAAAAGGGGAACCAAACACCTGACCAGAGGACCAATCAGAGATGTAGCGCGGGGCCGGGAATTTGTACTCGGGTCTTGTGTATCCTCGTGGCTATGGGTAAACAAGCCTTCCTTCTAACTCCACATATCTAAAATTTATCTCAAAGTCTGGTAGTACAAAGGAGGCAAGAAGGTATATGTCAGCATGACGGTCTTTGTCGTCTGGTATTTACAGAGGTGATTGCTGTGTCTGCTGTATTCCACGAGCTGTGAGGGACAAGACTTCTTGCTAACTCCATCTCTCATTCTACTAAAAGGAGTGCCTCAAAGGAACAAAGAATCGGCTTATAGCTATGCCCTTTACTGTACTGTGGTAGGCATTGGTTATTTAAATTGGCTGTTTGTAAATCAGCTGTTTATCATATTTTTTAGTAGGAGCAATGTGATATGTTTATGCGTTATTATTCTGTTATTGCTCTCTTTCTATTAAGCTTCTTTTTGCAAATACTTTGGAGATTCTTCTATAAATAGGCAAGAAATGCAATCTGTTCAGGTATTGCCCCCACGGAAAGGACAGGAAGAGTGGGAAGGCAAAGCCAAGCGTTGGGATTATTGCATCTCAATTGTCCTGAGGGATAGTAACGTCTTATCTCTTGGGAAGTCAGAGAAACAGGTTCTCTTGTGTACGCAGCTAGACCAAGAGGCAAGCCTGGGAAGGCATTAGGGGGGAAGGGGTTTACTCTCCTGCTTTTAGTGGGACTCCAAGGGATTTGGAATCTGGGGGGTCTCCCCCGGGAGCTTTGGGTGCCCTGAGAGCTGAAGGTCCTCCTGAAGTCGCGTCTAGATCTGTGGCAGCCTATCAGATCTAAGCTGGAGATTAAGCTTAGAGGACTTTATGCTAGTACCTCATATCTGAACTCTAAGGTCCAGATTGAGGAATTATACTATGACAGTGCCCCACGCCCAAGCCCCGGTACTGCATACCAGCAAGAGCTGATGTGCTGTACCAGGGTGGCTCAACTTCCCAAGGGGGTAATTTAAAGGGCCTGGGGCTCCCAGAAGGAGCTGGAGCCCCAGGCCCTTTAAATTGCCACCATAGCCCCACTGCTGGAGCCCTGGGGCAGGGCTTTGGGTCTCTGGGGGCTATTTAAAGAGCTCAGGGATCCCCTGCTTCTACTGCCCTGGCCCTTTAAATTGCCGCGGGAGCTCTGCCACTTCCCCAGGGCTCCAGCGGCTATTTAAAGGGCCGGTGCAGTAGAGGCAGGGGAGCCCCAGGCCCTTTAAATAGCCGCGGGAGCCCTGGGGTAGTGGAAGAGCTCCAGCTGCCTCTGCTGCTCCGGTCCTTTAAATAGCCCCCAGAGCCTCGCCGCTTTCCCAGGGCACCTGCGGCTATTTAAATGGCTGGGGGGGTAGAAGGAGGGGAGTCCCGGGCTGCTGCTGCTACCCTGATGGGGGAGGGAGGAGGAGGGTCACTTACCGTATGGGGTGGGCTATACCCCCTGTAACTGCACCCCCTGCCCACACCAGCCCCTCACTTCCTGCCCTGCCTGCACCAGCCCTTGCCTGCAGCCAGCCCCTCACTCCCTGCCCTGCCCACAGCAAGCCCCTTTTTCCAGCCAGCTCCTCACCCCCTGCCCACAACCAGCCCGTCTCCAGCCAGCCCCTGCCACACCCCTGCCCTTTCCGCACCAGCCCTGCACCCCCTGCCCTATCTCCAGCCAACCCCTGCCTCACCACCCTGCGTAAAGCCAGCCAGTCCCCCACTCCTCTGTCTCTAGCCCTGCCAACCCATGCAGCACCCCCCTATGGCCCTGCCTGAAGCCAGCCAGCCTACCTCACGCACCCCTGTCTCCCGCCAGCCCCGCATCCTTTGCCCTGCCTTCAGTGAGACCCTACCTGCAGTCTGCCCCTGCCCTTCCTCCAGCCAGCCACATGTCCACTGGTGCCCTGCAGTTCCCAGGGCAGTAACCTTGCACACCTGCTTCAATGAGGGAGGCAGGGAGCAGCTGAGACCCACACATGTGCACACACTAGGGTGACCAGACAGCAAGTGTGAAAAATCAGGACAGGGGGTGCATGGTAATAGGATCCTATATAAGAAAGAGACCCAATAGTCGGGACTTTCCCTATAAAATCGGGACATCTGGTCACCCTAGCACATCCCCAGGGATTGACAAGGCCAAACATGAAAAACGGAGCTCATTTCTAGTTCAAGTCCATCTTTTTAAAAAATAACTTTAGGTAGGATGTGATGGTCCTGCCCGTAGGAGCCAGCTGAGGTCACTCAATCAGGGTGAACTGCAAACAAAACAGGACAGACAAATCCCAAATGCTGGTGGTTATTCCACTACTTAGATTTACCAACCAGCACAAAAGAGCTTCTATAGTACCTCACTGGTTACTTAGAAGTCCAAACAACACAGTTTCCTTTAAGCGCCGAGCCTCAGGCCTCCGTCCAGACACACCTGTCAAACATATGATGATGATTCCTGAAAATCTTACTTCATCATATAAAAGAAAAGGTTCTTCCAATCCCAAAGGATCAGCCACATACCCAGGTTCAATTATAACTTAGATCTTACCCACAATACACGCTACAGCCAATTCTTATTAACTAAGCTAAAATTTATTAGAACAGAAAAGAGAGAGAGTGTTGGTTAAAAGATCCATATACATATAGACTGAATTCAATTTTTGAGGTTCAGATACATAGTAGAAGTAAGCTTTTAGTAGCCAAAAGTCCTTTTAGAAATAGTCCATAGGTTATAGTTCAATGTCCATATTCAGGGTGACTCCAGTGAACAACTGGGGATTTCAATCCTTGTGGCTTAAGGTTTCCCCCTCTTGAAATCCAAAGCAGTTCTGAGATGAAGCAGGATCGTGTCCCAGGCTTCTTATACATTTCCAGCAGCCTTTCGGCCTGAGAAAACAATAGGCTTAACTCCTTCTTCCAAACATCCTGACAATTAGCACAGAGTAATTTATCCATTAAACAGTTCAGATACAGGTTGTCACAACCTTCAAAGAGACACATAGACAATAATACTATTTCACTTAAGTATCATCTTAAATGCTAATATTCCTTTTTGAACTTTGAATTTAAGCTATAGCAATGGACAAGACTTGTTTGCCTACATCATAAGACCTGAGCAAACACTACCCTTCTACCTTTAACAATGCAGACTTGCATTTCAAAGCTCTATTTATTTACATATCTTGCTAACCAGTTCTTAAGGTTCACTCATGGGTCAGGTCAGTCGGTGAGGTGAGTTAATTAACTCTTTCTGGCCCTGTCACCTTTCCATGCGATATTAAATTATACTCATAACGTCACAATTTCTAGTCCAGGTCCATCTTTTAAAAAAATAACTTTAGGTAGGTTTAACATACAGACGTCTTTTCCCAGACGTGTCAGGCTTTTTGGTTCTTAAATTGCCATCTGGGAGGAAAATAGAGATGTATGGTAACCCTATTGGTACAAAAAATACCTACTGTGGCACATCCCTTAAATCAGAACTTTTTATAGGGAACCGGTTGCTAAGAACTGAAAAGTTTTTTTTATGTGGTTTTTTTTTTTTTAGTCATCCCTGCTTGGGACCTGGCCAAAAATGTTCGAATTGGGCCCCGCACTTCCTAAAGCCGGCCCTTATGGAGGGAAGTCACAGCTTGACTATCTCTCCCATGGTGACGGAGGACTTGCTTGTTTGTTTCTGATCTAGCAGTTTCAACCAAGTGTTTTAGGGTGACCTCCTCAATACAGAGATACAAATATCTTCAGCCCCTTTGCCCTCAACTACTGTTTGCTCACTGTCAATGGAGTTTCTTATATGGGGGAAGTACAGACTGTGGGAAGTACAGCCTGTAAGTATCAATGTAAAATCCACGCACATCCTTTTGAAATAGAAAGAGTGTCTCAGTAGAGCAGAGTGGCTTTCTCTGCATTCTGGCAGTAGGAAACTTTCAGCCCATCTCAGTCTGTATTTCCAATAGATTGCAAAGTTTCATTGCAGGTTAGTGGATAGTGCACTTATATATGGGCCAAAAGACTGTAGATTTTTACTAAGATAAAAATACTAAGATATGGATACATGCAGTGGCACTGCAGGACAGTTGTACGGGAAAGGTCTTGTTAGAAGTGTTGTGTTTTGGAATCAAGTTCAGCTCTCTTCTGCCTTTGGTGGCGGCTCTGTGCTAGTGTTGCAGGAATGTCCCACAAAGAGACCCATGTGCTGCCTCTGGGAGGGGATGATAAACTCTGACTTTCCTTTATCTTGCAATCTATTGAGAGAATTGTGAAAGAGCAAACAGCATCTGAGGCCATGACATGAAGATTTTGTTAATATTTAGCTCTGATCCAACGTGCATCATTGGTAGATCTTGGAGTGTTTTACAAAGGAGATCAGTGTTGTTATCCCCATTGTACAGATGGGGAAACTGGGGCAGAAGCAGGTGAAAGGACTTGCCCAAGGTCACCCAACAGGCTAAGTTCAAGATTAGAAGCCAGATCTGCTGAGCCTCTGTCCAGTGCTCTATCCACTAGTCCACACCACCTCATATTTACTGCAACTGTGCCACAGAATCCTACTGCATGTACTTGATTTTGAGGGCTGCAGATCAGCTCTCTCCATGACCCCATGGAATGAACCTAGACTCTTCTAGAGGACAGCTCTGGGGCTGTAGGAGTCAATAGTGACTAGACTTTCCATAAGCTAAATTTTCCCACCCAAAATTTGTTTTAGTCAAAACAAGTATTTTTTATGGAAACATGTCAATTCCAATGAAAACTTTGAATTTTCCCAATGGGCAATGTCAAATCTAAAATTTCATTTAACATACCAATGCATTGTCTTTGTGGTTAAAGGAAATAGCATTTTATGTCAAAATATCAATTTGAAACAAGAATTTTATTTCGTTTTGACTTAATGTTTCTTCATTTTTTCAAACTAAAAAAACTGAAATGAAATGACATTCAAGTCAAAACTGAATGAAAATTGTCATCTTCTGTCAACTGTCTTTTGAAAAAACTCCACCACATTTCATCTTGAGTCAGTTCAAAACTTTCAGTAGGCAAACAGATTATTTTTTTTTGACTAAAAATTTGAACAAAGTATTTTTGTTTTAATTTTTTCAGGAACAATATTGGTTTTCTGAATACCTATCTTCATGAACGTATAGCCAAGGGTAGCATAAAATCTCTCCTTTAGCTGTAAAGGGTTAAGAAGCTTAAATAACCTGGTTGTCACCTGACCAAAAGGACCAATAAGGGGAGAAGATACTTTCAGATCTGTGGGGGAAGGTTTTTGCTTTGTGCTCTGTGTGTTGTTCTCTCTGAGACAAAGAGAGAGATCGAGTAAGTAATCCAGTGCCTACTGAAATGATACTTAGTATTTCTGTAATATTAGGTGTAATAGCAAGGAAATGCATTAGATTATCTTTTGTTTTAGCTTGTGAATTTTCCCTATGCTAAAAGGGAGGTTTATTCCTGTTTTTTGTAACTTTAAAGTTTTGCCTAGAGGGGAATCCTTTGTGTTTTAAATCTTATTACAATGTAAAATTATGTTCCATCCTGATTTTACAGAGGTGCTTCTTTTACTTTTTTCATTATAATAAAGTTCTGTTTTTAAGAATTTGATTACGTTTTTAGTGTCCTAAAAACCCAAGAGTGTGATCTGTGCTCACCTCAGTTACCTATTTGGTTGGTCTCAAGCCTCACCAGGAAAGGGGTTGAAGGGACTTGGGGGGATATTTTGGGGAAACAGGAACTCCAAGTGGTCCTTACAAATGCCTTAACTCTAGTCAATGGGATTTCTATATTTGTGTGTCTATAATGCAATAAACTTTTGAATGCCACATTCTATCAATTCCAAAATCTCAGAAAATGCTCTAGTCATTAATGGCCAAGACCCTTTTGATTCTGGTGAAAATTTGAAAACCTCAAGGAGGAAAATGTGGGACACATGAATCTGTGGTAAGTTCTTTAACATTCAGGCCAGGTCTACACGACGCACGAAAATCGATTTTAGATACGCAATTTCAGCTACGAGAATAGCGTAGCTGAAATCGATTATCTAAAATCGATCTACTCACCCGTCTTCACCGCGCGGGATCGATGTGCGCGGCTCGTCATGTCGATTCCGGAACTCTGTTGGTTTTGGTGGAGTTCCGGAATCTATGTAAGCATGCTCAGGGATCGATATATCGCGTCTAGATAAGACGCGATATATCGATCCCCGAGCAATTGATTGTAACGCGCCGATATGGCGCGTCGTATAGACGTGGCCTCATAGTCTCTAGCACCTCTGTAATTGTCTGTACATGAAACAACTGGTTGATGGCAGCCACTTCCAGCATAACAATATTCCATCTCCTCCTCCCAGCAGAGTTCAATATGTTAACACCTGAAAGACCTATCACAGAGACAGAAAGAAGAATAATGTGTGTGTGTGTGGTGGGAAGAGGGTATGGGAGAAGAAGGGCCTAGATGTGTACATAGCCCCTGGTATGGGGAGAAGGGGAGAAAAGAGAACCCTAGCATGGGAGAGGGAGAGACTGTGTACACAGAACCCCTGGTGGGGGGCGAGAGGGGAACACAGAGCCACAAGCAAGGGGAAAGGGGGAAATAAGAGTGTAGCGAAGTGAGGGTGCAGCACCTCCTGCTGGTCATCTTGGGAATTAGCTCTCCAGCATATGGAGTGCCTCCTCCTGGTCAGCGTCTTGCCTACCGCTGGCCCCTGTGTCCCTCCCGGACCCTGATGCCCTTTACCTCAGGATTTTGCCCCAGCAGTATCCCAACTCTCTGGGTCTTCCCTCCCAGGGGAACCTCCAACCCTCTAAACCCAACTTGTCTCAGTGGCTACTGCCAGTCGTCATCTAGCCCCGGCTCACTGGGGCAGACTGCAGTCTGTAATCCACTCATCACTGGCAAGGGGGTAGGACCTGCTGCCTTTGCCAATTCCCAGGCTCCCTCTCTTCAGGTCCAGTCCTCTGTAGGCCTTCACCAAAGCCTACAGCCTGGGGTTTTTTCAGGCTGGAGCTCCCCAGCTCTCTTTGCCCTTTTCCCCAGCACTGCTCTGCTTCAGGTACCTTGCTCTCAAGCAACTAGCCCTTCCCACACCACAGTTAGAGTGAGCCACAGCCCTCTCCAGGGCTCCTTTTAACCCCTCTTTACTGGAGTGGGGCAGCTAAGGTTATCACAAAGCTCCTGTCTCTGGGGAAAGAATGGGGATCCTGCTAGAGGGGGAGGAGGGAATGCAGGGTACACAGAGGGGGTGCGCTATGAGGTACTGTGGAATGGGTGGAACTGTGAATGGGGTAGCACACAGAACCGTTGTGTAGCAGTTGGGAATAGGGGAAAATGGGGGGTAAGGTGCACATGGGGTCCCTGGGATAGGAAGGGGAATGGGTGACTCTGGAATGGGAGGGTAGAAGGACCACACAGAATACCTGGCATAGGGGAAAGATGGGAACAGGGGGAGGGAGAATGAGGTACTTGGGGAGGAGATTGGTGGACCTTGGTACAGGGGAAAGGGAGAATGAGAAAGATAGTGGAAAGATGGGAATGGGGGCATAGAAAAAGCCCCTGGTATGAGGGGAATGCAGGACACACATAATCTTGGCTATAGGGGAGATTGGAAGAGCTTGATATGAGGAAAGGTGAGCACAAAGAGTCCCCAACATGGGAGGCACAGAGACCCTTGCAAGGGGAGGAAGGAGGGAATGGGTGACACAGAACTTCTAGCATGGAGGGGAGTGGAAGACATGGGGAAAATAGGAATGTGGATCCACATAGAGATCCTGCCATGGGAAAATGGGGAGGAAGTGGAAATGGAGGTACACATAGAAGGGGGATCCTGAAATGGGAGATAGGGGGGACACAGAGCCCCTGGCAGGGGGGTGAAGGTGGGAAGAGGTTGGAGTGGAAATGGGCACACAGAACAGCTGGAAGAGGGAAATAGTTGGGTCCTGGTATATGAGGATGGGGGCATATACAGAGTCCCTTCCATGAGGGAGAATGGGTAACCTTGGTACTGGAGGAGGGAGAATGGGTGGCACACAGAGCTCTTGGCATGAGGGAGGCTGGAGGGAGTAGAAAGGAGTCCCTGAAATAGAAGGGGATGTGAGGGAGGTTGGGGGTGGGGTGGAATGGATTGATGCAAAGGGCCTCTGGAATGTCACAGGCATTATGATGGTTCTTGGGATATCCAGGATCGTGAGTCACCTTATGACCGCTCGGCCTCCAGTGTGTGGGACTGTTTCCTGTGCCTAGCTGGCTGTCGGCTCCCTATCACCACCAGCCTTTCAACCACTCTCTTGTGAGCCATATCAGCCCTGGTTTCACCTTGAAAGTTAACAACAGGGGCAGCCCAGTTCCTGAATCCCTTTGAAGCATTCCCCTGTGATACTCAGCCCTCAACACTGGCTACTCACAGAAATCCCAACTCTTTTGCCCCCAAAGGAGCAGTGTGCTCCAGTTTATTCGTTTTACCTTCAGCCGCTGCTCCTGTAAACCACACAGCCCTTGTAAGAAAACAAAAGAAGATGTATTTAAGAAAGAGTATTGATTAAACTAGAAACAAGAGAGCGTAGGCAAAACAAATGGTTATAACACAAAGCAAATAAGAAAATGCTAACAGGGACCTATAAGTAATTTGCAAACTGGACACCGTCGAATTAGGCCTGAATAAAGACTGGGGGTGGATGGGTCACTACAAACACTAATTTTCCCCCGTTGATACTCACACCTTCTTGTCAGCTGTTCGAAATGGACCACCTTGTTTACATTGGCCTCGTTAGCACTACAAAAGTGATTGCCACCCTTTCTTGTCAACTGTTGAGAATAGCCCACTTCCACCTTAATTGGCTCATTAGCACTGAAACCTCTGCTTGATAACGCAACTGTCATCTCTTCATATGCTGTGTATTTATACCTCCCTACTATATGTTCCGCTCCTTACATCTGATGAAGTGGGTTTTAGCCCATGAAAGCTTATGCCCAAATAAATTTGTTAATCTCTAAGGACTCCTCGTGGTTTTTACTTATTAATACTTACCTTTCCCATCTAATAAAGTAGATTTCCCCCAAAATTCAGTCTGTTGCCAACCTGGCTTGTTTCACAGGAACCAGGATCCAATTTTTCATGAAAAAATTTGCACTCCTCAAGATGCCTCCTCAGTGAAAGGATCCAGAGTGCCTCTCTCAACTCTGTATTATACCAGAACAGTCTTCTGTCTGGACTGATAGATAGGGCGATACCCCTTGTCTGCTGTAATATTTCTTTTTTACCTCCAAGTGGTTTTGGTCAGTTACAATTGTCTCTGGTGGTTTCCATTGACAGTCCTGGGATGGAGCAAGGCTAGACAGTTAAGCATTTCATTAGATCATTGGCAGATGTGTCAGTGATGGCCCATTCACCCAGACTAGAGTTATCACCAGACAGGCCATCACCAAGACATCTATCCCCTGATGACTAACTTCTACTCTAAGTCCATAAAGCCTACTTTCAATAGAATTATATTATTCCATAAATATTACCCATATATACATCTCACAATGACTACGACACTTGGTAAGTCATCAGCTTTCTGTAGATATCTTACATGCAGCTCTTTAAGGGTAAATATACTGCAAGACACATATGAAGTATAGTGAATTTGTCAGGTCTGATGTGAGAGTTGTTTGCAAAGAAAGGGGATTCTTTGCCAAGGAGCCTGTGTGTCACAAGCTTACACAGCTAGAGTCTTGGGGTGGCTTTAGCTTTCCCCTCCCCTGGGCAAAAAAATTAGAGATTGTTTTAATAAATAAAGAAAATACTGCATTTGGAACAGAAGCTCGTTATCTCACTTTATTAAAAGTGGACAGATTTAGTCATAGTAAAAAACTACATTAAAATGATATTCAAAAGAGAGTACTTTATCATTTTTTATCTATATCTTCAGATAAAATGTTGTGTGTGCAATAAGCTCGGCCTACACTGGCTCTGAAGTGTGTCACCACTTTGTGTTGTGTGGCCTGTCAGTGCAGAAACAGCTCTACAGCCCAGAGCTGTATAAAACCCTCTGCTGAGGAAATGCTCACTGATCACTGCCCCAGAGATGTGGATGTGGTTAGTTTGGTGTGTTTTGGCCCTGTACTTCTTAAGTAAGTCCTTGATGGAGCCGTGAAATCCCCATTCTAGTGTTAGCAGAATACATCTCATTTGTTTCTTGTGTTTTGTCTCACAGGACACACGGACACTAAAATCACCCAGATACCAAATGTGGTACTGAAGAGAGGACAGACAGCCCAGCTGATATGCAGACAAACTGAGGCCAGGTCTACACTGCGACTTTAAATCGGTTTAATGGCCGATATACCGATTTAACGCTGTATCCGTTCACACGACATCGTCATTAATATCGAGTTAAACCGCCCCCTAAATCGATTTCGGAACTCCTCCCAAACGAGAGAAAGTAGCGCTAAATTCGATAGGTGATAACTCGGATTAGGGTTCGTGTGGACGGAAATCGACGTTATTGGCCTCCGGGCGGCATCCAGAGTGCTGCAGTGACGCTCTGGACAGCAATCTGAATCGGAGCAGCGGGCAGCGTAAACAGGAAAAGCCCCCGCGAACTTTTGTGAATTACATTTTCTGCTTGTTCAGCGTGGAGCTCTGGATCAGCACGGCTGCGATGGCAGTCTCAATCCAAAAAGAGCTCCAGCATGGACCGTACGGGAGATACTAGGTCTGATCGCTGTATGGGGAGACAAATCTGTTGTATCCAGCTCCGTTACAGACACGAAATGCAAGCGTTTGAATAAAAAACTGCAGGATACACAGCGCTGCGTGACAAGCGTAACGGGAACCAGAGACTCAATGGCGCTCATGAAGGGAGGGAGGGGGTACTGAGGATCCAGCTATCCCACAGTCCACACGTCTCTGAAATTATTTGCATTATTGCAGAGCTCCCAATGTCGTGAGGGTCAAACACAGGTGTCTGCGTGGTTCAGGGAAAGCTCCCTCAGTTTCTTCCCCCCCCCCCCAACGTGAAAAAAAGGGTAAGAAATCATTCTTGACTACTTTCTAGTCACCCTATGGTACTGAATGCTGCTGGTAGAGGGTGCTACAGCACTGAAGAGCAGTATTGCTCCCTCCATTCCTCCTCTCTGGTGGTAGATGGTTCTGCAGGACTGCTACCATCCAGGAGAACTGCCTAAATACTCAACATTGAGGGCAACATTGCTACTGCTAGCAGTAGATAGGACAGAATGGCTAATAACAAGCTTAATCATTGAAACTTGGGGCTGAAAATTTTTGCAATCACATTTGGGATTGACTTGCTGCAATGAGTCATTCCTCCTTATGGTGTCTAAAAAATAGAGTCCATTCTGCCTGACTGTCATAGCCCCGGAGGCTGCCTCCAAGTGCCTCCCCCCCCGACATCATTTTCTCTCACTAACAAGTCTCGTTTTCTTATTCTGGTATTCCTTAATACTTCATGACACAAATGGGGAGGGCACTGACATGGTAGCCAGGAGGTTGAGGGAGGAGGAAAGCAACGGGTGCGCTTCTTGCAGGGGCAACCCCTGTGAATACTGACACGGAGCACCTGTGCTCTCTGATACACTGGATCTCTGTTACACTTGCCTATTATTCTAGGCAGGACAGTGCACCACTGACCGCTCTGGTCCGCAATCCGAACTCGGATGCGGAGTGCGGTAAACAGGGAAATCCCGAGAGCTTTACAGTGACATTTCCTGCTTTCACGTGTTGTCCAGCTCGATACCACGGGTGGCGATGCAGTTCAAATGCAAAAGTATCTCCTGCATTGAACCTTACGGGAGATTAGCAGATGTCATCGCTGTATGGTGAGACAAATCTTCTTTTATCAGAGCTCCGTTAAGAACAGGAAATGCCAAAGCTTTGAAAAAATAAACTACAGGATACACAGCGTGCGTGACAACAGTAACGGGAAGCGACACTCAACGGATGGTCATGGAGGGAGGGAGGGGGTAATGAGGACTACAGCTACCAGTTCTCCACAGCGGTCTCTGAAATATATTGCATTTTTTGGCTGCGCGCCCAAGCTGTCTGCAGCATAATACCACGGTGTCTTGCGTGGTTCACGGAACAGCTTGTCAGTTTTTTCTCCCCTCAGCAACGGTAAAAAAAAGTGAATAAATATTCTTGAGTACTGTAAATGTCACCCTCTGTGTATGAATGCTGCTGGCAGACGCGATGCTGCTGCGGGTGAAGAGCAGTATCCTCTCCTCTGCCCTCCCCGGGGTAGACGGCTGCCCAGTGAGTGCTCTTGGCTGTAGTTGGCTGGGGGCTCCGGGTTGAAAATGGAATGACTCCCTTTTTCTGCAAGTGGATGGTACAGAACGCCTTGTAACTGTCTCATCTTATCACCTGGGGCTGAGCTATCAGACCCTTCCTCTCTTGCGTAAAGAAAAGATTCTGAAGTGGATGGACTGTCATAACCCGCATGGTGGCTCCTCCCCCTCTTTGATCTCAGTAACTACTCTGTGATTCTTATTATGCTATTCTATAATATCATGCCAACAATGGGTGGGGGGGCACTGCTGTGTAGCCCAGGTAGGTGGGAGCAATGGTCGGTTACTGCTGGGCTCCCTCTGTGAATACTGACACAGAGCAACTCCTGTGCTACATGATTTTTACCTGTATCCTATTCTTGTCTGGACTTGACTCTATTTTATTCACTGTAAAGGGCAGGATTGATTCAGTCCAGTGAGTTAATCCCATTTCCTTTCAAAAAATTTCACAGGGTTATTTCCATTCTGTCCATTTACTGGTGGAGTGTAACAAAAAGAGATGAGCAGGTAACAGTTTCTGCTGTCTACAGTAGTACTGTACCATCTACCACAGGAACGGGGGAGAGGAGCGATTTCAAGTAGCAATAATCACACCTCAATTCACTTCATTGGTTATGATACTACCACTGTGCAAAGCTCTAATGCTCTTCAGTGCTGCAGATTCGCCTCTATCAGTAGCATTCAGTACAAAGAGGGTGACTGACATTAGTAAGTACTCAGGATTGCTTTATTTAAACTTTCATTCTCGGCTGGGTAGGGGAAGGAAATGATAGCTGTTCCCGTGAACCATAAAGACACCGTGTTGTTTAAGCTACAGACACTGGCGCTAAGCCAAGAGCAAATAGTTTTACGAGCTGCTGAGGGATGTGGGATAGCGGGAGTCCTCAGCACCCCTGTTCCTGTCTCCATGATCCCCCGGCCCCTGATGCTAATGTTAATGGTCGCGGGGGTTCTGGGTAAATGTCGTCAGTCATTCCTTGCTCGGGAAAACATCAGCAGGACAGTCCTTTCGCACATTTTTCTCCTGGATTGCCCTTGCAGAAAACAATAGCACGGCGCACTAGAGAACCGTTGGCTTTTTGTTTTCCCGTCACCATTTGTGTACTAGAATGCCGTGGAGACAGAGGCGACACTCGAGCGCTACCACCAGCATTCAATTGCTTTTGCAATGATAGCAGAGATGGTTACTAGTCATTCTGTACCGTTACTGCCAGAGAAAACTGGCAATGACATGATGGTTATCTCTCCTTCTCTGAACTGTCTGCTTCTATCATGAGGCCCTGGCTAAAATCAGCCACGGGGTGCAACGCAAAAGCAAACTTGGGATTGACTCACTGGCCACTGAGTCATCCTCCTTATGCTGTCTAAAATAGAGTCAGAGCAGTCCTGACTACAAGAAGAGTCAAAGCAGCAGAGAATCCTGTGGCACCTTATAGACTAACAGATGTCTGTTAGTCTATAAAGTACCACAGGATTCTCTGCTGCTTTTACAGACCCAGACTACACGGCTACTCCTCTGAAGGAAGAGTCAGCGTTTAGAAGGCGCAGCTACTCCGTGGCTGTATTAACAGGGGTTTCCCTGGCAAGAACCACAACCATTGCTTCACCTCTCTCCAACCCTCCGCAGCTACTGTGGCGGGCCCACGCCCCATTTCTGTCATGCAGTTGTGAGGAATACAAAGAATAAGAAACATAGACTATTCGTGACATAAACCGGGGGGGGGGCACTTGGAGGCAGGCAGTTGTGGCTATGACAGTCCAGGCAGACATACTCAATTTTTAGAAACAGAAGGGAAGCGATTGACTCTGCCCAAGTGAGCCACTCCCAATTGGGTTTCAGAACCATTGTCACAGGGGCACTCATGATAGCATCGGACACTAAACTGATGATGCACTGGCCAGGTAAACAGGAAAAAGCGCTGAATCCCCGCGAACTTTGAATTCCATTTCCTGATTGTCCACGTGAGGGTCAGCACACACTCAGGTGACACACAGAGCTCATTTGCACTCGTCACAATGCAGTCTCCTGATAATGAAGAAGAGCGCCAGCTTGGACCACAGGAGGTCTGGATCTGATCGCTATCTGGGGTGAGGCTCAGTGCTCACAGCACTGCGTTCCAAAGACGAAATGAAAAAGTTTTTGAAAGAATTCAAAGTCTATGGCTGATAAAGGGCACAGCAGAGACTCTCCTTCAGTGCCGAGTGAAAGTGAAGGAACTTAGACAGGGTTACCAGAAAGCCAGAGAAGCAAACGGAAGGTCAGGTTCTGAGCCGAAACATACCGCTTCTATGCTGAACTACATGCAATTTGGGGTCAGCGCTACCAGTGCCCACCCCTGTCCGTGGATCAGACTTTGGGATTGAAATATCAAGTGTGTTCTGAGGATGTAGCCGAGGGGAAGAATGGAGGACGAATTTGAGGACATGAAGATGAGCGTGGTGAATAGCACACAGCAGTCCGTAAACCCCAACAGCCAGGATCTTTTTGTAGACCCAAGAATTCAGTCCCTGCACTCCAAGCGAGAAGCCCAGACCAGTGAAGCCATGGAAGCGACCTCCGTAATGTGTCTCCTTCATTCTGTTACAAACACGATTAAAACAAGACAGTTTTTTAGACCGCTATGACACAGGGCTTTTGCTTGCAGTCGCAGCCATGTACTGTTACAGGGAAAATTTTGTATAACACTGTTGGGATGGAGCGAAAATCCTCCAAATTAATCTCCATGAATCGGATCGTGAGAACTCCAAACCCTTATTGCTATAATAGAACATTTTGCCAGACAGCCTTCTCCGGCCCCCATAGTAGGTAACTTTTCAACGCCATGCATTTTGCACATGACAGTTTGGACTGCAGGCATTGAAGGCATTTGCACTGAAGGCTTGCATAAACAAACGATCTGCCTCCTGCGGTGCTATTGTCAGGAGAGAGATATCATCCATGTTACCTGTAGAAATCAGGAATGTAAATAGGGGCAGACATGGCAGATTTTGCTACTAGGCCAGAGCGGGTCGGGGATGGGAGAAGCGGGATCACGACGAGTTTTTCAGCACTCTGGCAAGCGCAGTATTCCTTCCCTGCTACCAGCACACGCATGCGGGGGGTGATTGGGTGATCACTAGCACGATCGTATACGATAGGAGCATGCGCTGTTGGTTGATGTGAAAGAGGGGGTTTGTGGCTTTGCAAGGTTCTCTTATAGGAGTCAAGGCATCATATAGATCACTGTGTATCGATGAATGGCGGAGAAAGTTCAAAAATTTTACAGCCTCACTTACTCATCGTTTGATGGTACGTAACGGTTGGCCGTACCTGCGTCCGTGTGTGTGCACACCTGTCAACAGACACTTGATATTTAAACGCTACAATGCGACCTTGTATAGAGATCACTGTGCTCTGTAGAGTGGTATTAGTGTTCTATTGGAAGAGTACTGTCATGCTCTGTAAAAGGTATCTTTCCCACATACTTATCACCCTGGTGCCTTCCCATGCAGCTGCAATTTCTCTGAAGTCCTATTGTTCATCACGAGGTGCGTGCTGGTGATTAGGCGGAGGAAGAGAAGGCCGCGAGATGAAATGTCACAGATTATTGAGAGTAACCGCAATGAGAGGGATAAACAGAGATGATTGGAAGGATGTGGTAGCAAAGTACAGGAAAGTCATGCCACGTGAACGATGAGAGGGCTAGGCAGGAAGGACCAGGTTGTGAGAGAAGCAACGCTGGATCTGTCTGCGATTTCAAACTGAATCTCCAACGCATGGTGGAGCCTTCAGAGGAGCAGCACAGTAGCAGAGTGCCACTGCGCACCCGTATAACCTCCCTGCAAGCCCACATCCATATCTCCCTCACAGAACGTGTAAAGAAACGCGTGTGGAGGCTTTCGCACCCGCCTACTCTCCACACCCTTGCATGAGTTCAAGGAAGGCTGTAATTACGCTACAATGTGCTTAGTAGCCTTTCCCTTCCCCCTCCTTCCAATAGCACAGCAGTCCAGGGACACACTTCCTAATTCCTCTGCCTTTTTTATAGTTCCTGTTAATACAGAATACATACGAAAGGGGAGGGTGGGTTACTTACAGGGAAATCTAAGTAAGAGAAAAACTCATATTTTTAACAGATGCATAATTACTTTTAATGAATAATAAATGATTTTTAAACGATACAGAATTTATTTCCTCGCCAACGCTGTAATAAAAAGGGGGAGGTGTGGGTTGCTTACACCTGAATAAGTCATCAAGTGCGGAGGGATTCATTCCAAGGGAAGCAAAACAGAGTTCACACGTACCGTGGGCCGTGCTGAAATCGTTTTTCAAGGCTTCTCTGAATCGCAGCGCCCCCAGGGTGTGCTTATTCTAATCGCCCTGGTCTCTGGCTGCTTCGTACTGCAGCGCCAGTGTGATTTTGCCTCAGGCCTCCCACCCAGCCATTAAATGTCCTCCCCCTTATCTCACAAGATTGTGGAGCAACAGCAAGCAGCAATAGCAAGCCGGACATTGGTTGGCTGAGGTTCTATGGCGAGTAAGTAATGATCGCCAGCGACCCTTAAACGGCCAATGCACATTCTACCCAACATCCGCACATTGCTCACGCCTGTAGTTGAACAGCTCCTGAATCCACTGTTCCAGGCTGCCAGTGTATGGCTTCAATAGCCATGGGCATCAAGGGGTAGGCTGCGGTCCCCCAGGATAAACTATAGGCTTTTGACATTCACACGGTTTATTTTCTGGTCTGGGAATGTAATTCCCTTGGCTGGCAGCCGATTTAAAAATAGTGCTCCTGAAGACTCGAGCGTCTACCCTCCTGGCATGCCCACGTGGATGTGGGTTGAACGTCCCTTGTTGGTCCACCAAGTGCTTGCCAACCATATTGAAAAAATACCCTTGCGGTTACACGTACTGGGTGCCCTGGTGTTCCCTGGCAAGATAAAAGGATATGGGTTCATCTATGCCCAACCACATGTTCGTGGAAACCCATTGCAGCCAAAGCCATCCACTATCACCTGCACGTTTCCCAGAGTCACACTTTCGTAGCAGCAGTCTTTAACGATGCTTTGGCTACTTTGGCTCACTGCAGCCCACAGTAGATATTGCCCACTCCCAAATTGATTCGACTGACTGAGTAGCTGTTCTGGCGGTTGTGCTCAAGCTATTCCAGAGGGCTATTGCACTCCGCTTCTCCACTGTGAGGCTGCTCTCATGTTTGTATTACGGTCGTTTCAGGGAGGGAAAGCATGTTCACAAAGTTCTAAGAAAGTGTCTTACGCAATGCGAGTTTCGCAGCCACTGCGAAATCGGTCCCACCGTCAAAAACAATGCACGGGTCCCACGGTCTGTGCTTGTTCCCGTGCCCAAATTCCGAGCGTTCATGTGGTAGTAGATGCCCCAATTAATAGCCAGTAGCTCCAAAACGCTGGGGCCAGCGGTTTTATTGGAGAATTTCTGCCTCCATCTCGTCATTGCTGTCCTCGCCGCTCAGCAATAGTCTTGCCTTCCTTCCTCGCCTTCTGCCTTTTGCATTTCATGTCAAGTATAGTCAGCACGAGAGTACGCGAGGTTGTTGACAACGGTCAGATACCGTTTGGATCTCAGGGTCCATTGCATTGCTGTAGCTATGGCGTTTGGACTCAATGCACTCCTGTTGCGAAAAGCGCCAAAGGAGTGTCTGCTGCCTCACAAGGGAGGGGTGAGCAGCTGTAACCAGGCACCACCGGGGCAATGTTTATGACCATCAGGGCACTGTGCTCTCAACACGGAAGTGGGAACTATGGGATAGCTGAATTCCAGCTACCCACCATTGCACCGCTCTGAAATTGATGGTAGCCTTGGACCATGGACATAAGCAATCGATTTTTTGATCGCACTGTGGACGCGCAAAACCGATTTTATAACATCGGTTTTGTAACATCGGTTTAAACTACTTCGAAATAATCGTGCAGTGTAGACGTACCCTGATAATCATAACTCTATGTACTGGTAGCAGCAGCAGCAGGGGAAGGGGCTGCAACTGATCTATTACTCAGTTGCTATAGATAACAAGGAGAAAAGTGATATTAAAGATGGATTCACAGTCTCCCGACCAAAGATCGATATCTTTGACTTGGACATCTCATCTGTGAAGACTGAGCACTCGGCTGTGTATTTCTGTGCCAGCAATTTGGACACAGTGCTTCAAAGTCACCTCCTTCCTTTACAAAACCCTTTCTCCTTCCCCCCTCACTCCCCCAGAGAGAGCAGCTCCTCCCATCTCCACATGTGAGAGAGATCAGGCTACTGTCACACAGAAAGAAACAGCTTATTGCGCATAGAAATGATAGGTCTGTAGGACTGGAAAGGACCTCGCTAGGTCTTCTAGTCCAGTTCCCTGCACCTAGGCAGGACTAAGTATTATCTCGACCAGTGGTTCTCACAACAACATTTTTAGTGGCTTCTGGGTGCGGCCACCAACTCTTGCTGTTAGCCGCTCTGACAAATGTTTCTAAAATATTTAATTAACTTTAGGAAAAACAAATAAATATTCACATATACATGTCCAAATCATTGTAATTTATTTATGTAGGGTTTTTTGCAGACTCAAAAATAAAAATAATGTATAGTTTTATTTTGGTGCCCCTGATCCGCACTGCCTCCCATGACCCCCGCTCATCACCTCTGGCCTTCACTGCCTCCCCCTGAGGCCCCACACAGATTCCTCTGGGCCCCTATTGCCCGCTGGGACCCCCCCATCACCCTAGGCAGAGTGGGGGGCATGGAAAGGCATTTACCCCCTCCCTCAAACTGCAAGCCTCAGGCTGGCATCCTGAGTGGGCAGTTTAATGAGTTCTGAAGAGGAGACAGGAGATGTGTTGCTCCCACCTTGTGCCCTGTGGCAGGGAGTCCGAATTTTGTTTATAAACATTGATTAAGTGGGGAAGTGGGTTAAACCTGCCCCTGGAGCCTTGTGGCTGAAGAGGGGGCTAATCCTGCCCCTGGAGTCTGGAGACACTTGGCACTGCACCAAGGTGCTGATGGGACAGAAAGAATCAAAGGCAGAGCAGCTCCTTTGAGTATAGGTTATTTTCCTGTAAGAGCCTCATGACATAGAGCCACCTGGTGTTCATTTAACTAGTCATCAAGATGTCACTGTTGCAGTCATGCCATTCCTATCAGTCAAATGCAGATTGAAGGGAGGGCAAATGGAAAATGCAACTGTGTTCCAAAATCCCAAGACTCTTCTTAGTGTCATCAGTTTAGCCAATAGAGGGAAATTTGAACTACAAAAGGTTACAGATCTGAAATAGTTTGTCCAGTAGAGGGCAGTGGAATCCATCCATGCACACATAATTGTCAGAATGGCACAAGTCAATGATAGTCACAGCACATATATTCTTAACAAGGTGGCATAAGTATAAATACCAGAGTGGCTGTGGTAACATGGGTAGCGGCAGCAAAGGAACAATTCTGTAGTGCCAAGTACTAGCCCTTGCTACTGCTCCACTGTTATTTAAACTCATGCTAAATTGATGAAAGCTCGGGCAAGCATGTATGCACGCATAGGGGAATCACAGCCCTAGTTCATAGGGTAGGTATAGCTTATGCTGGATATGCTGATGAAATAGCTCTGCTAAAGAAATCTGATTTTAGACTGGAATGCTTTAGTTTTGAAGAGTGAGGCCAGGAGCCAGGAATTTGTAGGCCCTTTTCCCAGTTCAGCCACTAGCTTGACATTTAAGGCATCTCTGTGCATCTGGGTTTCTTCATCTGTAACACTCATTACATCACAGGAATATTGGAAGCCTCTCAACTCCTCATCCTACTAGAGTCATGGAAGCTCTGTGTGTCAGTTCTCAGAGTACCCAAGACTGAGCCATCTTGTGAGGGAGTCTTGCTTGTGCATAGCTGGTTGTTAGTTCTCAATACCACCAACTTGTCAGCCACTCAAGCACTTTTGAGTGCCAGCCCTGTCTTCACCTTGCAGATTAATACTAGATGCACCCCAGTTCCCGAGTTCCTTTGAAGTGTTTTTCTGTGATATCCAGCCCCTCTTCCGGGCTCCTCCCACAACTACCAGACCCATTGTTCCCAAAGAAACAGAACACACCAGTTTGTAAGATTCCACTCAGGCTCAGCACTTTGCTGATCGTCTTCATATTGGTGCACATAACATGTGGTGAGGGAGGGGCTGAAGGGGTTCGGTGTAGGGGAGGGGGCTCAGGGCTGGGGCAGAGGGTTGGCATGCAGGGGTGTGAGGGCTCCAGCTGGGGGTGTGGGCTCTGGGGTAGAGCCGGGTATGAGCAGCTCAGGGCTGAGGGAGAAGATTGAGGTGCAGGAGGGTGCTCCAGGGCTACAGCAGGGAGAGACGACTCCCCACAGCAGCACCTGGATTGGGGAGGAGATGTGATGTTTCCTGCTGCAGCAGCTCCAGGGCTGGGGCTGCAGGATAGGTGACACTTCCCCAGTCCTGGCATCTTTGGGCTGGGACTGGGTTTGGGCCTTCTATGAATGAGAAAACTGGCTCTGTGGATATGGGGAAAGCGATAGATGTGATATATCTTGACTTTAGCAAAGCTTTTGATACGGTCTCCCACAGTATTCTTGCTAGCAAGTTAAAGAAATATGGATTGGATGAATGGACTGTAAGGTGGATAGAAAGCTAGCTAGATTGTTGGGCTCAATGGGTAGTGATCAACAGCTTGATGTCTAAGGGTATGTCTACACTACGGGATTACTCCAATTTTACAGAATTCGATTCTTGGAAATAGATTGTATAAAGTCGAGTCCATGCAGCCACACTAAGCATATTAATCGGTGGTGTATGTCCATGGTACTGAGGCTAGCGTCGATTTCTGGAGTGTTGAACTGTGAGTAGCTATCCCATAGTTCCCACAGTCTCCCCTGCCCGTTGGAATTCTGGGTTGCGATCCCAGTGCCTGATGGGGCAAAAAACAATATCGTGGGTGGTTCTGGGTATCATCAGGCCCCCCTCTCCCTCCCTCCCTCTGTGAAAGCAATGGCAGACAATCATTTCGCACCTTTTTTCTGGGTTACCTTTACAGATGCCATACCACAGCAAGCATGGAGCCCGCTCAGCTCAACACAGCAGTCATGAACATTGTAAACACCTCGCGCATGATCATGCAGTTTATGCTGAACCAGAACCTGCAAAACCAGAGGAGGAAAAGGTGGCAGTGCAGCAACAAAAGTGATGAGGACATGGACACAGAATTCTCTCAAACTGCAGGCCCCAGAGCTTTGGAGATCATGCTGTTGATGGGGTAGGTTCATGCCACGGAACGCCGATTCTGGGCCCAGGAAACAAGCACAGACTGGTGGGTCCACATAGTGTTGCAGGTGTGGGACTATTCCTAGTGGCTGCAAAACTTTTGTATGCATAGGGCCACTTTCATGGAACTTTGTGACCTGCTTGCCCCTGCCCTGAAGCAGCCCTCAAAGTTAAGAAGCGAGTGGCAATAGCCCTGTAGAAGCTTGCAATGCCAGACAGCTACCAGTCAGTAGGGGATCAATTTGGAGTGGGCAAATCTACTGGGGGGGGGCTGCTGTGATGCAAGTAGCCAAAGCAATCACTAAGCTGCTGCTACCAAAGGTAGTGACTCTAGGGCATGTGCAGGTCATATTGGATGGCTTTGCTGCAATGGGATTCCCTAACTGGTGGAGTGATAGATGGAACCCATATCCCTATCTTGGCACCAGGGCACCCAGTACATAAACCACAAGGGGTACTTCTCAATGGTGCTGCAAGCACTGGTGGGTCACAAGGGATGTTTCACCAACATCAACATGGGATGGCCGGAAAGGGTTCATGATGCTCTCATCTTCAGGAACACTAATCTGTTTAAAGAGCTGCAGCAAGGGATTTACTTCCCAGACCAGAAAATAACTGTTGCGGATGTTCAAATGCCTATAGTTATCCTTGGGGACCCGGCCTACCCCTTAATGCCATGGCTCATGAACCCATACACAGGCAGCCTGGACAGTAGTCAGGAGCTGTTCAACTATAGACTGAGCAAGTGCAGAATGCTGGTAGAATGTGCATTTGGACATTTAAAGGGTCGCTGGTGCACTTTACTGACTCACTCAGAGGTCAGCCAAACCAATATTTCCATTGTTATTGCTGCTTGCTGTGTGCGCCACAACCTCTGTGAGAGTAAGGGGGAGATGTTTATGGTGGGATGGGAGGTTAAGGCAAATCAGCTGGCTGCTGATTACATGCAGCCAGACACCAGGGCGATTAGAAGAGCACACTAGGAAGCGCTGCGCATCAGAGAAGCTTTGAAAACCAGTTTCATGACTGGCCAGGATACAGTGTGAGAGTTCTTCTTGTTTCTCCTTGATGAAAACATGCCCCTTGATTGACTCATTCCCTATAAGCCACCCACCTTCCCCCCTTTGATCACAGTTTGCGTCAAAGGAAATAAAGTCACTATCATTTAAAAACCATGTATTCTTTATTAATTGATTATAAAAATAGGGACAGAATGGACAAGGTAGCCCGGGTGCGGGGTGGGAGGAGGGGAGGAAAGAAGGAAAAGGCCACTTCAAAACTTGTTCAATGATAGCCTTTTGCTTGGGCTGTCCACTGGGGTGGAGTGGCAGGGTGCACGGAGCCTCCCCCCACGTTGTTGGGCATCTGGGTGAGGAGGCTATGGAACGTGGGGAGGAGGAAGGGCGGGTATAAAGGGGATGCAGCGGCACTCTGTGATCCTGCTGCCGTTCCTGAAGTTCCACCAGATATCTGAGCATGTCCGTTTGATCCCGCATTAGCTCCAGTGTTGCTTCCAGCCTCCTCTGATCTTCCTGCCGCCACCTCTCATCTCAAGTTTCCCTCTTGTCCTCACATTCGTTGGCCGCTTTCCTGTACTGTGATATTGTGTCCTTCCACTCATTTAAATGAGCTCTTTCACTGTGGGTCATTTGCATGATCTCAGAGAACATTTCATGTCGCGTGTGTTTTTTTCACCGCCTTATCTGAGATAGCCTTCGGGACGGAGGAGGGAGGCGTGAAAAATTTGCAGTTGTGGAAGGGAAAAAGGGGAGATAAGTATTTTAAAAAATACATCTTACAGAGCAATGAGTATACTTTTTCACAGTGAACAACAGTATTCACATTACATAGTACATGTGATTTCGGTACAAGGTCACATTTTGCATCTTAATATTGAGTGCCTGCAGCTTTGGTGTTAGAGATCACAGAAGCAGGGCCCGGCAACAGAATTTCAGCTTCTGCAACCTTCACAAAAGCAGCGCCCTTCTTTCCCATACCAAGCAAAGCCCATTGAGTGCTGCAGTTTTCATGTTAACGTGCAGCAGCAGAAACCAAACTAACCCTCACCTCCATCCAATTCTCTGGGATGATCTCTTTATCCCTCCCCCCACCACGTGGCTGGTATCAGGGAAGATCCCTGCTAGCCAAACACAAAAAGCTCAGCGCCAATGTCTCCTGCCCCACCCCTGCTTGGCTAACCACAGGGAAGGATTTCTTTTCAGCCACAGGAAACAGCCTAGTAGGAATGGCCACCTCCATCCCCTTAATTAATTTCCCATATTTCAAACAGATTACCATGAATGATATCACTCTCCTGAGGATAACACAGTGAGATTGTCATAAGTAGATAGGTAAGGTAAGGGTTAATTTTCTTTTGCCTGTAAAGGGTGAACAAAGGGAACCAAACACCTGACCAGAGGACCAATCAGAGAACTGGATTTTTTAAAAGTCAGGGGCGGGAATTGTGTACTCTAGGTCTTTTTTTTTCCAGCATGGAGGAAACATCTTTTTGATAACTCCTATTTCTTTCGTAATATTTCCTACAAGTTGTGAGTACAAAGGCCCACAGAGGCAAATAGGGGTGTTATAGCTTGTGTTGTTTTAACAGGTTTGTTGATTTGCTGGACTGGTTTAAAAGGGGCAATCTTTAAATTAACTTGTTTTCATATTTCTTAATAAGCAAGAGCCTGTATTGATCTCTTAAGGCAGTATTATTTTTTGTATTTTCTTTCCTTTTTATAAAGTTCTTTTTTAAAACTGGGCTGAGGTTGTGTGGGTTTCCCGGTAAGGCTACAGGAGGGGGTGGAAAATCTCTTTATATAGGATTTACTAGATGAATGCATCGCCTCAGGGGGAGGGTGATTTCCCTCTTTGTTTTGCTTCCAGGAGTTATACTGCATCGCCCAGGCTCACCGGGAAAAGGAGGGGAAGCGGGGGAGCCGGATAACGAGAGACAAAGGGAAGGCTTGTTTCCATAGATAGAACCAGGGGTTCTGGTCTTGGGGGTCCCAGGAAGGTTGGGGTGACTCGGGTAACTAGGATCCTCAAATATCCTAGTGGGTGCAGCGAGATAAATCAGGCTGGTAGCTTGGGAAGGTTCAGATAACACTCAGATGGAACTCTTAGTCCAGATTGAGACAGACGTTTACCACATGGTGCGAGGTGGATTTTTCAGGCTCTGCCTGAGCCTTCGGTTATGTGTTGTGCTGCTCTTGCCAGTTCAGGGCTCGTTGGTCCCTTCCGTGGTTGGAGTGAAGTGTGGTTGCCACTTGCTTCGCTGGTGCTGGTTGCTGTTCCAGTTCCAGGTCTGGGACTGAGCGTCTGTGGTGGTTCAGCCGTTGACATGGGACCGGGTCCACTACCCTCAGTCTGGGTCTCTGGTAACACAGACAGGTTCTGTGATGGCTCAGGAATAGGAATGGGGTCTGGAAGCTTGCCTGGTTTGGCTGCGTGTAACCATTCCAGTCTCTTGGACTGCTTCACTGTTGGCCAGCTTTCCCCCAGTAGCATGGATATGAATAATGTCATAGACTGCAAAGTCCATATTCCTGACCAGCCTTTGTACTGGACAGACAGTTCAGCTTAGCAAGTCCACACTGTACATGAAGGGGTAAATGTCACTTTGGCCCTTGGTGATGATTCGGTCACGACGAAGGATTGGTGGATAGCTGACACTGTGCTCCGTGTCTCTCCACGCAGGTAACCTTCTTCCGCCCACTCTCAAATTTTCCCTTCGCTCCAAGGGGATTGAGAGGTATCTGGCCTGGGGATCTTAGGTCTGCTGGGGGTGCAATGACTTGCACCCGGGTGAGTTATTGGCAGTTGGCTTTGGGCAGGCTTTGATATGTCCCGTTTCATTACACTATTAGCATCTTTCAGATAACGGGTTACTGGATTAAGTAAGTTACTGAATACTGGTGAGGTGGAAGGATAGGGTCTGTGGTTCCTTGGTTGTAGTGGGGTTTTGGGTTCCCTGCGTTGTAGGGTTTATTGTCGTTGTGGGTCCTGGGTTTTCACTCCCCTTTACAGTAGCTTTCTTGCTCTCTGCCACTGATCCATTTGGCTCCAATCTCCCCGTCTCGGTGAGAGTTTTGGGTTTGTCCATCTAGGACGTTAGCGTTGTAATGTCCTCAGGAACACCATCCAAGAACTGCTCCATTTGCATGACGTGTGGCGTTTTCAAAGGTTGAGCCTGGGATCCTTTATCAGGCTCACCCAATGCTTCCCCACGTAGTAGCGGTTTGGAATCCCCGCTGTTTCCACTTTTGGTTTCTGAACCGCCGACGGGCGTGATCCGGGGTTATCCCCATTCTGGATCTGGCTTGGGTTTGAAACAGTTTATAATCGTTCATTTGGTCCCTTGGCATTTTTAAAACAGCCTAGTAGGAATGGCCACCTCCATCCCCTTAATTAATTTCCCATATTTCAAACAGATTACCATGAATGATATCACTTTCCTGAGGATAACACAGTGAGATAAAGAATGGGTGTTGCTTGAATGCCAGAAAACACCGGGACCATACGCTGCCAGGCTTTGTCATGCAATGATACCAGATTACTTGCTACTAGCATGGCATGGTAAAGTGTCCTATCATAGAGGACGGAATAAGGCTGTCCTTCCCAGAAACCTTTTACAAAGGCTTTTGGAGTACCTCCAGGATAGCTTCATGGAGATGTCCGTGGAGGATTTCTGCTCCATCCCCAGACATGCTAACAGACTTTTCCAGTAGCTGTACTGGCCGCGAATGCATCCCAAACCCTCAGGGCAAATTAACCATTAAAAAATGTTTGCTTTTAAACCGTGTTTTATATTTACAAAGGTACACTCACCAGAGGTCCCTTCTATGGTTTCATGGTCCAGGATACTGCCTTGGGAGTGTTGGGAAGCTACTTCAATCAGGCTGAGAAAAAGATCCTGGCTGTTAGGGAGAATGGAGTGCTGTGTGCTCTCTGCAAGCTCGTCCTCCTCTTCATCTTCCCCGTCCACAAACTCCTCAGCTATGGCTGAGATTACTCCCTCCTCAGAATCCATGGTCGGGGTGGGGTAGTGGGTGGCAGACTCCCCTAGAACTGCAGCTCAGCGTAGAAGCAGCATGTCTGCAGCTCTGCACTGGTACGCTTGTCTGAGCTCCTTAACTTTCACGCAGCACTGTAGGGAGTCCCTATTGTGTCCTCTCTCCATCATTCCCTGGGAGACTTATTCAAATATTTTGGTATTCCATCTTTTGGAACATAGATCTGCTAGCACAGAATCGTCTCCCCATACAGCTGTCAGATCCAGTACCTCCCATAGGTCCATGCTGGAGCTCTTTTTCGATTCTCAGACAGCATGGTTACCTGTGCTGATGAGCTCTCCAGGTGGGGCAAACAGGAAATGAAATTCAAAAGTTCCCGGGGATTTTCCTGTCTGCCTGGCTAGTGCATCCGAGTTCAGATTGCTGTCCAGAGCGGTCACAATGGTGCACTGTGGGAAAGCTTCCGGAGGCCAATCCCATCGAATTGTGGCCACACTAACCCTAATTCGAACCAGCAATGTCGATTTCAGAACTACTCCCTTCGTCGGGGAAGAGTACAGAAATTGATTTTAATAGCCCTTTATGTCAAAGTAAATGGCTTCGTTTTAACTCTGCTAAATCGACCTAAACTCCTAGTGTAGACCAGGCCTAACTGGCGGCTGGTATTAAGTACAGTGCCCGAGGGGCCGGTTTTGTTCAATATCTTTATTAATGATCTGGATGATGGAATGAATTGCACTCACAGCAAGTTTGCAGATGACACTAAGCTCTGGGAGACGTAGATGTGCTGGAGGGTAGGGATAGTGTCCAGAGTGATCTAGACAAATTGGAGTATTGAGTCAAAAGAAATCTGATGAAGTTCAACAAGGACAAGTGCAGAGTCCTGCACTTAGGACAGAAGAATACCATGCACTGCTACAGCCTGGAGACTGACCAGCTAAGCGGCAGTTCTGCAGAAAAGGACCTGGGGATTACAGTGGATGAGAAGCTGGATATGAGTCAGCAGTGTGCCCTTGTTGCCAAGAAGGCCAAAGGCATATTAGGCTGCATGAGTAGAAGCATTGTCATCAGATTGAGGGAAGTGATTATTTGGCACTGGTGCGGCCACACTGGCGTAGGTCCTGCCTTGAGCAGGGGATTGGACTAGATGATCTCCTGAGGTCTCTTCCTGATATTCTATGATTTTATCATTCTTTCCTTGAAGGGGGAATAGCTGTGTCATGTTTCATCGTAGCTATTTGTGATGCAAGAAATGTCTGAGGTTTCATTTGACATCCAACCCCTTTCCAACCATTACAGGATTATTCCCTGTGATACATTCACCAGCATCACAGACACTCGCTTATTCATGTTGACATCCCCTGAAGATGAGGCATTCTTCCCAGACACCAGATCAGATGATTAACTGAATCCTGAACACAAGGGTGAGAGATTCCCTAGCAGTTAAGCATCTAGGGCTCAATCCTATAATGCGCTGTATGCCCTCAGCCCTCACTGAAGTAAGGGGGAAATAAGGGCACTCAGAACCTTGCAGGAGTCAGACCATAACTCTGTTTATACCCTGTGATACTGTTGCTGAACCAAGTCCCTTTCTTTAGTTATAAACTGGTGATGGTGATTCTGCCAGTATCTCCAATCAGTCGCTGTGTTTGACTGTGACCTGAGCCACACCATGCCCCTGCTACCTCAAAAATGCACAGTAGGTGTCAGTGTCAGAGATGGCAGTTACACAGCTGACTGACCTAAAGACAAGAGAGGAGAGGTTTCAGGTTTTAGTCAGAGGAAAGTATGAGAAGATGACCTAAAGAGGACAATGTATTCAGTCCCTGCACTGCTCTGGTTTCTAGCAATTGTTTCAAGTAAGTAAAACAAATTTCTCATTTATATTTTTGTTAATTGAGAAGATTTTTAAAACTACCCT
The DNA here is from genome assembly GCF_003597395.2 of Chelonoidis abingdonii. Taxonomy (NCBI): domain Eukaryota; kingdom Metazoa; phylum Chordata; order Testudines; family Testudinidae; genus Chelonoidis; species Chelonoidis abingdonii. The sequence goes on along the minus strand of NC_133769.1, from coordinate 150,066,463 downwards.
TCTGGCATCTATCTAATATTTGTAGATTTATAACATCACATCACCATAGCTTTCTTAAACATATGTAGACATTTTATTTTATTAATTAAAATATAATTATTTATGATTGTAATGCAATTTTACATCAAATGTTATAATATATATATTGGTGTAAAATTATATATCCGAAAATGTTTTACACAGTTGAAAAGGTATACTATTCTAATACAATATATATGAGTTTAAAATCTCTCCTTTCTTACATGTAGGGTTTAAAAGGATGAAAGAGTTATTGAACAGTTCATTCAGGGATCAGTCATGCAAGGTGCTAAGAACTCTGGCCCTGATCCTGCACAGCTTTAAGCAGCTGGGATCCTTTTTTAATATAGGAAAGGAAGATTCTACACTGGCCACACCCATTACATTGTAAAACCATGACATTAGTTCAGCTAAACTGATAGAACACTTTCTTTCCCTAATAAGGTTGTTTATCTGAGATAATAAAAGGTGTAACATACAAATGATGTCATTAATTTGGCTTAAGTTTGTGTGTTGACCAGCCCTGAGAAACAATAAATGCATAATAATTAACCACCTATCATCAATAACTATTGGCCAATAATTAATTAATACTCTCTTCTATACTTAATTTTCTACCATTGCTTTAATCATTCATGGGAAGAGAGGTTCTATGTCTTTCTACATGCTAACAGTTCCTGTTTTCCCTGTTGTATTGCAGGCACTCATTCTGCAACCATTGTCCAGAGTCCGCAGTCAGTGGTGGAAGAGCTGGGCGGACAGATTTCCCTAGAATGTTCCTTGGAAGGGATATCTAATCCTTACATCTACTGGTATAGGCAGCTTCCTGGTGGACAGATCCACATGCTCGCCTACTCAGTGAGCCGTGGTCAAGTAGATAATACTGGGCTGAGCAGCCACTTCAATGCAAGCAGACCCAAAGACGAGGAGTTCCTCTTGAGCATCAACGGCCTCTTAGCCGATGACACAGGAGTGTATTACTGTGCTTGGAGCCACACACTGAGCCAAGTGTGTGCAGCACCTGGACAAAAACTCCCCCTCCCCCCCAGGCACGGGCCTGCTGTGTACCCATCCCCTGTAGTGCAGCAAGCAGCAGCTGCATGTGAAGAGAGGGAATAGCAAAGCTGTCTATGAACACAGCTTTGAAGAGTAAGACTCTGAGTAAAGTCACAGGAAATGGAAGCATCATTAGCCATGACCTGACACATCAATGATAAACCCCTCTGAGCTTTTCAGCAGAGAATCTCTTGGCAAGAGAGTCTCCACAACAGACTCTTTTTAAATCAAGAAGGAAGAGGCCGAGGGGTTAACTGAAGTGATGGAACTAAGAAAAGAGGGAAAATTACAGGCAGGAAAGCAAGATAATATATTGTAACGTTATGATCTAATACTCCCTAAAGGAGGGGCTGGAAGCTCCATTTTTTGAATCATTTAAAACTAGATTGGACAAAGCCCTGGAGAATAGGCAATATGGTTGCCCTTCCCAAACTACTATTCCATTCATAGACCACTTCTTATCACATGGACACTGTGACTGGATCCCTGGGATGCAGCATGGGACTGTGGGATTGCTGTGCCCCCTGAACTCTCTCCAGCCTGGGCTGTCTCTCACAATACTATGCCAGTGACAAGGAGCAAACTCCTCCAGGTGCTGTGATCACTCAGCACAACAGTATGTGGAGCCCCCACAGCCAGTTAGATTGCATGAATGCTCCCAGAGCCACTCATGAATCTCACAGAGAAAGGCACCAGAGCCATATCCCCCAGTCTAAACTCTTAACTCTGTTAGACTGAGCAACATCTAGACTAAGCAGTTTTTCTCACCCCACTGGACATTGAAGTCCACAGTACACAGATTTCAGCCCTGAAATCTGGGCCAGGCCCCTCAGTTGGAGTCTTCAGAGTGTCCTTGTTGTTTGCAGCATAGGTGGATGAAGGAGAAGTGCCAAGCATGGGCTGCCTGTGTTTCGTTTTATACCCTCAGTCCATGTGTTTGGAAAACACAAGTCCAGGCATGTCTGGTGGGCATTGCTCAGTGTCCTGGCAAGGTTGAGCAATTCCCCTGGTTTGCCCTCATGCAGGTGAGTCATCGAATTGTAGCTCCCTTGCTGGACAATGGCTGTTGATGGGTTGTTTGACCCCCCACCTGGGCATTGGTTACTTTCCTTGCTCTTGCCTCTGGGAAGCAAATGTCTGGCTGATTCCTCAATTTACAGCATGTTTTAGTGACAACCATACAGCACAAGTCTGATAACTTCATATGCTTTAATGATATACATATATAGATAGAACCTTTCAGCTGATCATAACCTTTTCCCTGATACCTCACATGGCCTGCTTTATATGTAATATCACAATTATATACAGATGAGGCATATGGGGGTTACAAGACACTCCACCAAGGTATAGCATGTCATAGACACCTCCTCCCAGCTGCCTAATCTCACTTCTTGCCAGTGGCCACTATCACAGTGGGTTACAATAATTAGGACAGTATGAAGAAGACAAGAGGAAAATGAATTTCCTTTAATGTGATGGGGGAGGCTGCCTGGTTACAAGCCTCCAATTTTTACTTGTTTTACTTGTTTTGTAACTTTATATCTACTAGGAATGTGTCTCCTCCCATGGCCTGCAGTCTGTCCAGACCACTGTGCTTTAGTTTTGTTCCCCTGGCTATTTGCTGACATGCTGTTTTCAGTGTCTTATACACATTTGATCACAGCTGAATTGACATCCAGGAAAATCCCAACAAGGAAAGATATGAAGCATCAGCATCAGCAGAGGGGTTTGAATACTATTACTTTTTAAAATTTAAATGGTCAGAAAAGCATTTGTAGGTGTTAAATGGCCCTAGACAGGGCCACTATAAGCAAGAGTGACTGCTTGAAAGATATCTTCCTATAAAAACCCACCTCCAGCCACTAGGTGGTGCTCCTTCTCTACCTGAGGAATAAGAGCTGTTGAGTCAGGAGTAGAACTGACTGGAGAACAACAATTCTTTTTTGCCACAACTTTTGCGCTTTTAAATTTCATTTCATTCTGCATTGGAATAAAAGCAAAACTTTTCAAATGGCTTCTGCAAAAGGGGATCATGTGAAAATGTCCATTCTGGTGTTGAAAAGGTGTAGTTTTCAATATGGGTCTCTCTCTGGGTATGTCTAGGCTGAAGTCACAGGGTCTGATTAGAGCTTGAATTGAAATATGTGAGGTAGCTTTAATTTCACTAACTTGGGTCCCTGAACAGTGAAGCCATATCAGTGTGGAGTAGAGCAGAAGAATTACATCTCATGTCTTTCTTACAATACTCCTGATAATGCATCACAGAATATCTGCTTTCTTTGCAACACTGGTATGCTCATATTTAGCCAGTGATCCACTATAACCCCCAGCTCCCTCTCCGTAGTACTCCTTCGTAGGCAATCATTTCTCATTTTGTACGTGCGCAACTGATTGTTCCTTCCTAAGTGGAGTTCACTGAATTTCATCCTATTTACTTCAGACCGTTTCTTCAGTTTGTCCAGATTATTTTGAATTTTAATCCTAGCATCCAAAGCACTTGCAACTCCTCCCACCTTGGTATCATCCATAAATTTTATAAGTGTACTCTCTATACCATTATCTAAATCATTGATGAAGGTTTTGAACAGAACCGGACCCAGAACCAATCCCTGCAGGACCCTTTCCTGGTTCACTGGGAATGGTTTCCAACCAGTTTTGCACCCACCATATAGTAGCTCCATCTCGATTGCATTTCCGTAGTTTGTCTATGAGAAAATCATAGAAGAATAGGGTTGGAAGAGACCTCAGGAAGTCATCTAGTCCAACCCCCTGCTCAAGGCAGGACCAACCCCCAACTAAATTATCCCAAGCTGGGCCTTGAAAACTTCTAAGGATGGAGATTCCACCACTTCCCTAGGGAACCCATTCCAGTGCTTCACCACCCTCCTAGTGAAATAGAGTTTCCTAATATCCAACCTAGACCTCCCCCACTGCAACTTGAGACCATTGCTCCTTGTTCTGTCATCTGCCACCACTGAGAACAGCCAAGCTCTATCCACTTTGGAACCCCCCTTCACGTAGTTGAAGGTTGCTATCAGATCCCCCCTAACTCTTCTCTTCTGCAGACTAAACAAGCCCTGTTCCCTCAGCCTCTCCTCATAAGTCATGTGCCCTAGCCCTCTGATCATTTTCTTTGCTCTCCGCTGGACTATCTCCAATTTGTCCACATCCTTTCTGCAGTGGGGGACCCAAAGCTGGAAGCAATATTCCAGATGTGGCCTCACCAGTGCTGAATAGAGGGGAATAATCAGTTCCCTTGATCTGCTGGCAATGCTCCTAGTAATGCAGCCCAATATGCTGTTTGCCTGCTTGGCAACAAGGACACACTGCTGATTCATACCCAGCTTCTCAACCATTGTAATCCCCTTTTCTGCAGAACTGCTGCTTAGCCAGTTGGTCCCCAGCCTGTAGCAGTGCATGAGATTCTTTCTTCCTAAGTGCAGGACTCTTCACTTTTCCTTGTTGAACCTTGTTAGGATATAGATATTCAGGCCTGTCAGCAAAGGCCTATACTTTAAGAATTTAGGTGTATTCTTATTACTTGGCTAGTTATAGAGGTATAAAAGGAAGAATCAAAGATCACTGTCTGTGTAATGGCCTTCTCTTACTGTGACAGGCTAAGGCCTTCAGCTAAGATGTAGTTAGGCAGCTATAAGCTGCCGAAGTGTATGGGTCACATCCTCACATTCCCAAAACTATCACATTGAAATTAAGGTGCTATTGGGCTATTAGGAATACATACCTGTCCGTGATTTCCTATCACCTCAGAGAAGGAAGAGCCTAGAAGAAAAATGTAAAAGGAAACTTAGTGATCGCATCCTGTCTGGCAAGAACTCACTTAATCAATTAGACACAGCTGGAGAACCCTTATGTCTTATAACAGATTTAGTTGTAAAATACTCAATTCTTGTATGTTTTGTCTGTTTATTTGCCTGGTCTCTGTCTGGTTCTGTGATTGTTTTCTGTCTGCTGTTATAATTTAATTTTGTGGGTGTAAACCAATGAAGGTGGTGGAATATAATGTTAATAACTATTGTTACAGTATGTTAGATTGATTAGTTAAAATTTCAGTAAAATGATTGGTTAAGGAACAGTCTAAGCAAAACTCAGGTTTGACTATATAGTCTACAGTCAATCAGGAAGTAAGGGGTGGAGGATTGGGAAACAAAGGACTGCGGCATGGGGGAATTGGGATCATGTTTTTGCTAAAGGGGAACGGGAACAGGAACAGGGCCACAGGCAAGGCTCTGTGGTGTCAGAGCTGGAAAGGGGACACACTAGGAAGGAATACTGGAATCATGCTTGCTGAAGCTTCACCCCATTAAACATTGAATTGTTTGCGGCCTTGGGAACTTCAGGTATTGTTGCTCTCTGTTCATGTAAGAAGGACCAGGGAAGTGAGAGGGTGAAGGAATAAGCCCCCTAACAAACCTCATCAGATTTCTTTTGGCCCAGTCCTCCATGTCATGCAAGACAGTATCAAAAGCCTTACTAAAGTCAAGATATCCACATCTACCACTTCCCCTCTATCCACTAGGCTTGTTGGCCTGTCAAAGAAAGCTATTAGGTATTTTGACGTGATTTAATCTTGACAAATCCACGCTGACTATTATTTATCAACTTATCATCGTCTAGGTGTTTGCAAATTAATTGCTTTATTATTTTCTCCACTATCTTTTCAGGTACTGAAGTTAAGCTGACTGGTTTGTAATTCCCTGGGTTGTCCTCATTTCCCTTTTCATAGACTGGCACTATATTTGCCCTCTTCCATGCCAGCATGGGCGGCAGCCTGTGCTTCAGCCCAGTCTGTAAAAGCCCACCTGGAAATCTAAATAATAGCTCACAAGCCTAGCCTGTGCTGAAGCTGTTGCTATCATGTCTTCACTCTTCCCATACCCAAACTAGCAAGATTAAAGCTAACTTGGGTATATCTACAGGAGCTGCACTAATGGACCCTCCTTTGCTCTCTCTCTTTCTGGGGGTGACTGTATAATCCACTCTGGACCTCAGATAACTTCCCATCAAAAACATTTTTTAAATGAAATGTTTCCGTGCAATAATTCAGCTTTGAATAAACAATATATTTTGATGCCAAAACTTTTTTGATGAAACTGTTCCAACCAGCTCCAGTGAAGAGGGCACAGATTATCAGCTGTCGTGCCAGTCCTTCCATCCAAACTCAGCCGATGCATTGAACCTTTAAGAGACATGTGGCTCAGCAATTAGTGCCCTTGTCAGAAAGTCATGGGTTAAAGTCCCTACACAAGGACTTGTGTGTTAGCCTTTTGAAAAGATTGTCAGTTGAACTTGCTTTCGCCCTGCCTCAGGTGGGCTATTCAGGCTATTCTGCCCCAAGAGATTAGTGGGGATAAACCTGCTGCCCTGCCCAAATTCCTCGATTGGGAATCTTGAATACCTAGTCAGGGTCATTGCAGGAGATAACCAGCCCTCCCCAGTGCGTTCCCCTGGAATGAAGGAAACACAAACAGAGCACACCCACCAGTGCTGGAAAGGAACCAGAGCTATGTAAAACCCCATGCTGAGGAACTGCATCAGCTCAGAGAGACAGCAATGGGTGTGTGCGTAGTCTGGTGTGTAGCCATGTATCTCCTGGGAACAAGTAAGTCATTGTCTGGGAGATGGACTCCATGTCACAGCATTTGCAGGATTTGATGCTACTTTTTTTTCACTCTGAGTTGATTGCTGTTGTCTGTCTTGTGTGTTTTGTCTTTTCCCTCCATGTGACAAATAGATGCTAAAATAACCCAAACACCGAGTCTGGTGCTGGAGAGAGGACACACAGCCTATCTCACATGTCAACAAACTGATGGGCACAAAAACATGTTCTGGTACCGGCAAGATCTCGGGCAGGGACTGAAGCTGCTCTTTAATTTCTACTATAAAGAAGAAAAAGAGAAAGGCACAAATTCTAGTCACTTCCAGGCTGACCAGCCACAGGATGATCTCTTTCGCTTGAACATCTCGTCTGTGCAGCCAGAGCACTCGGCTGTGTATTTCTGCGCCAGCAGCTTAGACACAGCACTTCAGAGTCACCTCCTCCCTCTACAAAAACCTCATCTGTTCCTTGTTTCTCTGCAGACCCAGCACAGGAAGCTGCAGGCTGGCTGCCATGACATGGACAGCAACAAGGCCCTCACACTCGGCCAGTCGTGTGAGAATAACAATATTTAACTCTTGTCAGACATTTAATACCTGAGGACTGCAAAGTGCTTTATAGACATCACTGAATATAATTACATAACAATATCCTATGATGCAATAAAAGTTTCTTTTCCCCTTTAGATATGGAAACTGTGAGGTACAGAGCAGTTAAGTGACTTTCCCAAGGTCAAAAAGGAAATCAGAAGGAGAGGAAGGAATCAACAGCATGTGCCCTGACATCTAGCTCCGTGCTTTAACCACCATGATCCCTTTCCATGTGTCTGTAAAGAAACTGGCCCTGGGGCCCTCACCTCACCACACACATATGAATGGACACAGGAACTCACAATTTTCCCAAAACACAGGTTTCTTCCACATTATGTTAAGCTACAGTTCTAGTTATTTTGGTAGTGATGAAAACTCACTCGCATGAAAATAACTCATCTGCATCACCAATCCAGTAAGGGACAGCTGTGCTCACCCACACATACATATGTAAGCCTGACCACAAAGCTGCACCATATTAATGTGAAATGTTGCTTGACATCAAACCACCAGCTACTCCAAAGTGTGCTAACAGCCCAGATTCAATTCACATTCAGAAGAAGAGCTTTTATCTGGAACCATTTAAGTCATCTCTTTCCACCGGAGTATGTGTCAGTGTAAATCTTGAAGTGGTTGGTGAATTCCTATGTAAAAATCCATTTCTATTCTATTGCACTTCTCTCTGTGGCAATAGAAATGGAGCTTTTACACCAGAGATACTTGGTCCTGTTCACCAGTGCCCTGAGCCTCGTACAGTGATTTACACCATTAAAAGTGGATACAAAACAGCATCAAAATCAGAATGACACCCACTTTACCCAGTGTAGTACACTAAAGGTGCAGGCAATGGTGAATCAGGTAACACAGAGTCAATCCCTTTCCCAGACAGGACTCAGTCTCAGATGTTGACACCAAGTTTAAAGTAAATAAAAACAACCATGTGCCAAGAGTCCTGGAGAGGACAAAGTAACAATGAACACAGGTTCATTTGCATAACTTAGTAGCCACAAAGGCTCAGGTGACAACATACCTTCCCGGACCTAGAAGAGCGTTTCAGTGAATGTAAATGAACCTGTAACATCCAAGGCTGCACGTGAGCTGCTGCTGAAGATAGAACGGCTGTTGTGTTGGCTTTTGTAGTCCCTGCGCTCAGAAATGACTCACTGTAATGATACCCCACACACCCATCCCAGTCCCAACAGTCCAGCTCCCAGTCCAGACCTCAGATCCCCTCATCAAGTCCCTGTGCAATGAGCCTGGAGCAATCCAGGTCTGCGGCTGCAGAAAAAAGGGATAATGTAATTGACCAGTAACAATACAACTAAGAGATCCATGTCTTGCTCCTGAGGGCAGAACCAGACCTACAGAGCAGCTGTATAAAATTGTGCTCAGGGAAACTCCCCTGCTCAGTTAGACAGAGGTGGGGATGGAGATTGCCTGGTGCTGGCTATGTGCCTCTTGGGACCAAATACATCATTGGCTGAGGCATGAAATCTCCTGCCACAAAAACCTCCTCTTCCCTCTCTTTCCCTGCAGCCCCCAGCACGAGAAGCAAGAGGCTGGCTGACAGTGCAGGCAACAAGCTATTTGTCCCTCTTAGCATTGGAGAGGTGCAAGGCTGGAGAAGGGACTGGGGTGGGGGGAATCCATCTCTTTGGGATATACTCACCTGGTATGAAGATCCCCAGTTGACATGTAAGAACAACACTTTCACAAGGCCTTCCATCTGAGGATCTTGGAGTGTGTTGCACACATTAGTGAAAATAGCCACACAACACCAGTCTGGGAAGTATGGAAGGATTATTGCCCTCATGTTTCTGGGAGAGCTCAAAGGTGCAGATTCACAAGCATTGACACCTGACTTGAGAGATGCACTCTCAGTGGGATGGGGGTAGGGTAGATAAGAACCCATCAGAGCTACAAAGATGATCCAGTGGTGCAGGTTATCTAGGGCTGTCAAGTGGGATTGGATCACAAACACAGGGATATACTCCATGTGTGTGCATCACTTCCATCTCTGCATGATAAGTTCCTAAACTGGCTTGAGGCCCATAATGACACTGCAGTACTTGGGGGTTGGATGTGTTGGGTGATATTTCTTAGTGCAGTTTTTAAAGCCAACTCAGCAGTAGCTCTCATAACAGCCCTGGGGCCCATATCCATAATGACATTTGCCTTTCTGTTGCAGCATTACTCTGTTGACTCATATTCAGTCTGTGATTCACTATAATTGCCAAACCCTATTCTGCAGTACTGCTACCTAGCTAGTTATTACCTGTGACCCAAGGACCTCTTGATTCCAACTGACCGAGGGCAGTGGAGTATATAGTGGTTCAGGGATACCCTGAGTTCACCTCAAAAGGGTCATATAAGGTCTCTAATGTAACCTGTGTCACACAGATCATCATAACCATTGTGATGTGTAGGTATGGAAATATATGAGGAGTTATGTACATATCCTTTAAAAAATGATGTTCTTTAGGTCTGTGACTTAAGACAGGTCACCAAAAGGTGGTACACATGCTACTTTCAGTGAGGAGGGAAAAGATTCTTATCTCACTCAGATGACTGGCCATGTACAGTTTTGTATGGTTCACAAAGGATGCCCATTTACAGTCTGAGCAAATTGCTAATCAATAAATGGTGGGGTCCTCAGGAAAAAACAAAAACAGCAGAGGTGATCCTGTTGAGGAGTCAGATAATTTACTTTTTCAAGTATCTCCACAATGCAGATGAACTGCCAGGAAATCCTTCAATCTTTGAGGACAAGCTTACAGTGTGTTTGATCTTATAAGAAGGGATCTCAGCCAAACTACTTGAAAACACAGGGGAATACCTTGTTAGTTAAGTTTAGGGTCTAGAAAGTATATTATGATTTTGTTTTATATGTAATCATTTGTTTCCAGTATTCTGACTTTGAGTCTCAGTTCTTTGATAATAAACTTATTCTTGTTTTCACCTAATGTGTCCCTGCCCCATGGTTTGTCAGTGATCTGCTGACAACAACTCTTTGAGTATGGACTTTCAACCAGCTGAATGGCCCATCTTACAGTAACTTCATATCAATCACATTTCCCTAGCATGCTTATCAAAATGTCATGTGAACTGTAACAAAAGCCTTACTAAAGTCCTGTCAAAAAAGGAAATTAAGTTGGTTTGGCATGATTTGTGCTTGACAAATTCACATTGGCTATTTTTATCACCTTATTAACCTCCAGGTTTGAAGAAATTAATTGTTTTAAAATTTCAGACTTTGAAGTTAAGCTGGCAGATATATAATTCCCTGCATCCTCCTTCTTCCTCTTTTTCAAGACAGGCACTGTGTTTGCACCTCTTCTGGGACCTCATCTGCCCCCCCTAAGTTCTCAGAGATAATCACTGATGGTTCAGATATTACTCCGGCTAGTTCCTTAAGTACTCTAGAGTAAATTTCATCAGGATCTGCTGACCTTTTAGTGAACATCATCTTCTGCCTCTCTTCACAGTGCAGAGAGATCTCCTCTTCTCTCACTTGAATAGTGACCCTATGCTGTCATTGGTTGCTGGTGGCTGGAGTGACACAGTGGTGAAGGTGCTGGTCACTGTTTTTAGTAGGCCCCCCAGGACACCAAACTCTTTCAATGTGTAGCCCCAAAATAGAGTTATTGGGGCTTGTACTGGGGGCTGGAGTGTATTGGACTAGCCAGAGGGGAAGAGGGCAGCAGCATTTTCCTGTTCTGTCATGAGTGTGTGTGTGTGAGGGAGAAAGATCATTTCAAACAGCTTTAGAGGGAAAGGTCCAGGAACAGGGGAGGTGAACAGGAAGCTCTGCTAGCTGGATGATGAAATTCTATAACCTGACCAAACCTGGAGAGCTTGACAGAGCCCACTGGTGGGCAAGATTTGGGTAGGAAGGTCTAGGTGACAAGAACAGTGACAGAGGTACAGAAATAATGTGATTTGTGCTTGAGCAGTTTGAAGGAGGGAAGAGGAGAGACAGAGAGAGAAGACTGGGAAAGGGAGAAGTGGAATAGAAGGGAGTGTCAAAGAGGAGAGAGTGAAGTATATAAAGGGCCAGGAAACGAGCATCACAAATTGTGGGTCAAGAGAGGGAGAGAGGGACCCTGTGAAAGGAGAATTTGAATATTGGTGTCAAATGTAGAATAAATGCAGAATAAATGGCCTTAGAGACAGGATGCATCAGGCTCTGCGATCAGTGGGTTTGCAGGGCAGGAAGATGCCAGAGTGGCCGTGGTTGCTACTCACCTTCCTGACCCTCCCGCACTGTAAGGGAAGAACTGAGCAATATTTCTCATTGCCATTTACCTGCCTTCTCTCTTTCGGCCTCCTTTCCTCCCTCCGTCTCCATTCATCTCTGTGTCTCATTCACAGACGGGCGCACTCAGACTCTCCACTAGATGCCCCGCTTCATTTCTCTGCCCCTGGCTCCTATGTCCAGCTGAACTGCTATGTGCATGGATACAGTTCAATCCCTTGGATGTACTGGTACTGGCAGCCTCCCCAGGGAGGAGCGCTGCGCATGCTCTTTCTCTACAGAAGCAAGGATTTGATTGAGGACAGTTTGGAGAAACACTTTATAGGTGCCCGACCAACCCAGCAGAACTTCATTCTGAGCACAGACAGCCTCTTCCCCAACCACACTGGGCTTTATTACTGTGCCTGGAGCTGCACACTGATCCAAGAGGGTGCAGCCCCTGAACAAAAACTCCTCCTCCCCCTGTCCCTGTGAGGAGCTGAGCTGAGGCCATGTCTACACTACGGGATAATATCGAATTAGCTAAAATCAGTTTTATAAAACTGATATTATAAATTCGATTTCATGCGGCCACACTAGGCACAGTAATTCGGCGTTGTGCGTCCATGGTCCGAGGCTAACGTCGATTTCTGAAGCGTTGCATTGTGGGTAGCTCTTCCGTAGCTATCCCATAGTTCC
>NC_133769.1:150049101-150051022 GCF_003597395.2 Chelonoidis abingdonii | reverse complement strand
GGCTGAAGCAATCAGTCCCCCTTACTCACCATTTCGGGGCTCCTGTGAGTTATGTGCACTCTCTTTGGTATGGGAAGCCGTGAAAAAACAAAGAAGACCTGCTGCAAGCAGTTATGGATCACTCTGCCAAAGAGAATCAAAAAGTGCAACACTGGAGGGAAAGGGAAAGCAGGATCCGCCAGAAAAACGCAGCAGCCAGGAAGAAAAGCACAAAGCAGCTGATAAGCATCCTGGCACGCAAAGTGGACTCAATCCAGGCGCTCGTAGCCATGCAGGCAAAGCACTACCATGCCGGCCTCCCCCTCTCCCCCCGTCCCAAAGCTCTTTCCCTTGTGCCCCAATGTCAGCTCCAAACCTCCTTCCCCAGCATCCAGGTTCTTACCTCCACCAACTGCCTCCAACACCTGTATGTTCACCAACCAGCCCTGAGAACTAAGACCCTTACCCTCTGCACTCAACCCCCATCACCATGCAGCATTTTCATCCTGAAGTGCAGCAGTCATTGCACAGCACTCCAGACATGACATACTCAAACCAGTGACTGTACAGTTCCCCACCCCACCCCCCCACCCTTTTAGGTTCCCAAAATGTTGTATATCTGTCAATAAAGTTATTTTCTTTTCAATAAATGAATTATTGGCTTTGAAAACAATCTTTATTATTGCAGAAAGTCAAAGATACCTTAGCCCAGGAAAGAAACAGGCACTGCAAATCAGCTTCGATAACACACATTCCATTGTAACCACTCCACTTCACTCCCATGCAAGGCACCAAATATTACTGTTGATTTTCAGCCTCAAATTCCTCTCTCAAGGCACCCCTAATCCTTGAAGCCCTGTGCTGGGCCTCTCTAGTAGCCTTGCTCTCTGGCTGTGCAAATTCAGCCTCCAGGCGTTGAGCCTCAGAAGTCCATGCCTGACTGAATGTTTCACCCTTCCCTTCACAAATATTACGGAGGGTACAGCATGCGGATATAACTGCAGGGATGCTGCTTTCCCCCAAGTCTAGCTTCCCATACAGAGATCTCCAGTGCCTCTTTAAATGGCCAAAAGCACACTCCACAGTCATTCGGCACTGGCTTAGCCTGTAGTTGAACCGGTCCTTGCTCCTGTCAAGGCTCCCTGTATATGGTTTCATGAGCCAAGGCATTAACGGGTAAGTGGGGTCTCCAAGGATCACAATGGGCATTTCAACCTCCCCTACTGTGATCTTCTGGTCTAGGAAAAAAGTCCCTGCCTGCAGCTTCCTGAACAGACCAGTGTTCCGAAAGATGCGTGCATCATGCACCCTTCCAGGCCAGCCTGTGTTAATGTCAATGAAACGCCCACGGTGATCCACAAGCACCTGGAGAACCATAGAGAAATACCCCTTCTGATTAACATACTCGGATGCTAGGTGGGGTGGTGCCAGAATAGGAATATGCGTTCCATCTATCGCCCCTCCATAGTTAGGGAAACCCATTTGTGCAAAGCCATCCACAATGTCCTGCACATTCCCCAGAGTCACGGTTCTTCTTAGCAGGATGCTATTAAAGGCCCTGCAAACTTGCATCAAAATGATTCCAACAGTCAACTTTCCCACTCCAAACTGGTTCCCGACTGATAGTTAGCTGTCTGGAGTTGCCAGCTTCCAGATTGCAACAGCCACCTGCTTCTCCACCGGCAGGGAAGCTCTCAATCTCGTGTCCTTGCACCGCAAGGTGGGGGCAAGCTCAGCACACAGTTTCATGAAAGTGGCTTTTCTCATGCGAAAGTTCTGCAACCACTGCTCATCATCCCAGACTTCCGTGATGATGTGATCCCACCACTCAGTGCTTGTTTCCCGAGCCCAAAAGTGGCATTCCATGGTGCTGAGCATTTCCATAAATGCCAGAAGCAATGTCGTGTTGTACGCATCAGGCGACTCGCTATCATCGTCGGAC
>NC_133769.1:150024687-150034120 GCF_003597395.2 Chelonoidis abingdonii | reverse complement strand
GAGGAGGTTTAGGTTGGACATTAGGAAAAAGTTCCTAACTGTCAGGGTAGTTAAACACTGGAATAAATTGCCTAGGGAGGTTGTGGAATCTCCACCTCTGGAGATATTTAAGAGTAGGTTAGATAAATGTCTATCAGGGATGGTCTAGACAGTATTTGGTCCTGCCATGAGGGCAGGGGACTGGACTTGATGACCTCCCGAAGTCCCTTCCAGTCCTAGAGTCTATGAATCTATGAAACATCTGTGTCATGTTTCATCATAGCTATTAGTGATGGAAGAGATGTCTGAGGTCACAGCTGATCCAACCCTTTTCCAGCCACTGCAGGATTATTCCCTGTGATGTATTCACCAGCCTAGGTATAATGGACATTATTTTGCTCCCTCCAGGGGGACTATTGCCTCCCTAACATACATCTCATTTTCAGAGAAAATTTCCCATTTCTCCAGACAAAATAGAGATTCATGAAGAAAGCTCAGAGAGAGAGAGCGTGCATAATAAATGGGTTAAACTGCCCACGGTCACGCAGTGATTTGCTGACAGAGCTAGGGGACAAAAGCTGGAGTCCTGACTTCTAGTCTTCTGCTCTTCCCAGCAGAACTATTACTTTTTGTACTGGATGTGCTGCAGATTGACAAATGAGCTAAAGTAATGAAAACCAGCTTTTGCCCAGGTTTAAACAGTTGCATGTCCTTTGAAAGGTCTATGCCAGCTCATGTTGTGGCTGAATTTGTCCCATCTGTCTGTATCTTTTGTTGGCAATGTACGCTCTCTATGCACTGGGACAGTTTTACATTGCAGGCAGTGGAGCTGTCTCCAAATAGACTGATATAAAATCACTCATGTTATCTCAGTAAGGGAATATGAGTCTTTTGACCAAATCTAGCAACTGCTTTTGGGATTCTGGCTTTCCGATGAAGCACTTATTCCCTTCTCCTGCTGTGCTGTATTATATTAAAACTGTACAGGTAAAAAAAAATGTGTGTGAGCATCAAGAGATAATGACACATCTCAAAAGAAATCAAATGTTTAGAAACATCAGAGACGAGAATGTTCAAGAATGTTCCCTCATTCGAATAGTCTCAGGATATGGCAGGTGATGGTGTATGATGTACCCATCTGATCGTAATGGAGGTTCCTGCTCACAGCTCCACAGGCACACCCTTATTCATGCTGATATGCCCCTGGGGTTGGAGAGTTCTTCCCAGACACCAAAACAGATGATCAGTTGAATTGTGCACATGCGGGTGAGGGATTCCCTAGCAGTTAAGCATCTAGGGCTCAATCCTGTAATTTGTCACTGAAGTTAGGAGGACTTAAGGATATTCAGAACCAGGGCCGGCTTTTGGAAGTGTGGGGCCCAATTCAAACAGTTTCAACGGGGCCCTGGCAAGGATGACTTAAAAAAAAAAACACGTAAAAAAACACGTGCGGCTTGTACTCACCGGGTGGTGCTCCGAGTCTTTGGCGGCACTTCGGCAGTGGGTCCTTCACTTGCTTCAGGTCTTTGGTGGCACTGAAGGACCAGCAGCCGAAGCGCCGCTGAAGACCTGAAGCGCCGCCAGGTGAGTATAAATTAAAAAGGTGCCTCTAGCCAGTGAAGGGATTCTCACTGGGCGCGGGGCCCTCTTAAGCGTGGGGCCCAATTTGGGGGAATTGGTGGAATAGGCCTAAAGCTGATACAGTTCAGAACCTTGCCTAAGAGTGAAACCACGACTGTTTACATCTTGTGATAATGTTACTGAACAAGGTCCATTTTTTAAATTATATTCTGGTGACGGTGATCTCCCGGTATCTTCAATCCGTCACTCTATGTGTCTGTGACCTAAGCCACTCCATGCTTCTGCTCCATCAGAAATGCACAGCTGGAGTCAGTGTAGGGAATGGCTGTGGATGCAGTGAAAGGGAAATGGCAGTTACACAGCCAGGAAGAAGAGAATAAGTACATCCTACAATACATATATAACGGACAGACTTATAAATTAATAAAAATTAAATACAAAATCATAACTAACACATATGGTAAACCATTATCCTACTCTAAATAATTTCCAATAAACAAAATATTGCTAGCAGCTACGATTTTACAGGGCATTAAATTACACGATCTGAACACCCTCCTTGCCCCCCTTCCCCGTACATATAGATAGCATGTATGCCACACATCGTCTGCATTAAGGACGGGGAAGGGGGGAAGGAGGGTGTTCAGATTCTGGGGTAGATTTTCAGAAGTGCCCTTGAAAAATCTAGCTAGCTAGCAATATTTGTTTATATGAACATTATATTAGAGTAGATAATGTTAAATATGTGTAGTGTATGAATTTGTATTATTTTATTAATTAAAATATAGCTATAATTATTTATGATTATGTAATTCATATATAAGTATTATAATACTTATATTTTTAGAACACAAAATATCTCAAAAATGCTTTACAAACTTTAGAAGCTATAATATGCTAATAAAATAAGTATGTATATAAGATCTCACCTTGCTTTCACACAGGGTTCACAAAGACAGAAGAGTTACTGAGAAGTTTACCCTAGGCTCAGTCCTGCAAGGTGCTAAAAATTGTGTCCCTGATCCCACAAAGCATTTAAGCAATTTGTATTCTTTTTAACAAATTCTTAAAGTGCTTGTACACGAATGCTAGACGTCTAAATAATAAGATGGGTGAACTACAGTGCCTTATATTAAAGGAGGATATTGATATTGTGACGGGTTGGATCACAGAAACCCCCTGGGAGCTGCCACCTGATATGCCCAGACTACTTCTGCCCCTGCTTTCCTTGCCAGCTCGGGACTCCAGCACCCAGTCTGTTGAGCCAGACACACCCATCTGCTCCAACAAAGACCCAGGGTCTGAATTACTTGCCCCAAAGCTGCAGGCTTCACTGAAAGCAGCTAACAGAAGTGTTCTTGTCTTTCTTTAACACCCAGATGCCCAACTCCCAATGGAATCTAAACCCAAATAAATTTGTTTTACCTTGTATAAAGTTTATAACTTCTATAACACTGATAGAAAGATATGCACCGCTGTTTGCCTCCTCCAGGTATTAATACATACTCTGAGTTAATTAATAAGCAAAAAGTGATTTTATTAAACACAGAAAGTAGGATTTAAGTTGTTCCAAATAGTAACAGACAGAACAAAGTAAGTCACCAAGCAAAATAAAGTAAAACTCGCAAATCTATGTCTAATGAAACAGAATACAGATAAGATCCTCACCAGTTCCAGAATGCTCTCTTTTACAGACTAATCTCCTTTTAGCCTGGGTCCAGCAATCACTCACATCCCTTGCAGTCACTCCCCTTTGTTCCAGTTTCTTTCAGGTATCTTGTGGGGTGGAGAGGTTCTCTCTTTAGCCAGCTGAAGACAAGATGGAGTGGTCTCCCCTGGGCTTAAATAGACTTCTCTTCTGGGTGGAGACCCCCTCCTCTCTCCTATGCAAAGTCCAGTTCCAAGATGGAGTTCTGGAGTTACCTGGGCAAGTCACATCTCCATGCATGACTCACAGTTTCTTACCAGGTAGCAGCCATGGGTCATATGTTCCCTTGAACACCCTCAAGCAGACTTCTTATGTGGATTGGAGCATTCCAAGATTCATTGTCCTTTAAGTGTTTCTCGATTAGGTACTTTATTTCAACTTTTCTTTCTCCAGGAACTGACCAAATGCCCTACTAAGGTTATTTAGAAATCAAGCCAGTGCACAGCCAATATTCATAACTTGGAATACCAAAATGATATATGCATGCAAATAGGATTAATAGATTCAGTAGACCATAACCATTACAGAGATATCTTACATGGCATATGTAGCATAAAACACATTCTAAGCATATTTCTATAAAGCTTTATGGGAGGTACCATCACAGATATAGGCATAACAGAAACCTGATGCAATGAGGACAATCAATGGGACACAATAATTCTGGGGTACAAAATATATTGGAAGGACAGAGCAGGTTGTGAGGGGGGGCGGGAGCAGGGGGGGCACTATATGTGAAAGAAAATGTAGAATAAAATGAAGTAAAAATCTTAAGTGAATCCACATGTTCCATAGAATCTCTGTGGACAGGAATGTCATGCTCTAATAAGAATATAACATTAGGGATCTATTATCGATCACCTGACCAGGATAGTGATAGTGACAATGAAATGCTAAGGGAGATTAGAGAGGCTATCAAAATAAAGAACTCAATAATAGTAGGGAATTTCAATTATCTCCATATTGACTGGGAACATGTCACCTCAGGACGAAATGCAGAAACA
The DNA here is from genome assembly GCF_003597395.2 of Chelonoidis abingdonii. Lineage (NCBI taxonomy): Eukaryota > Metazoa > Chordata > Testudines > Testudinidae > Chelonoidis > Chelonoidis abingdonii. The sequence goes on along the minus strand of NC_133769.1, from coordinate 150,029,848 downwards.
AAATTTCTCAATACTTTAAATGACTGCTTCTTGGAGCAGCTGGTACAGGAACCCACAAGGAGAGAGGCAACTCTCTATTTAGTCCTGAGTGGAGCACAGGAGCTGGTCCAAGAGGTAACTATAACAGGACTGCTTGAAAATCGTGACTATTATATAATAACTTTTAACATTCCTGTGGTGGAAAGAACACCTCAACAGCCTACCACTGTGGCATTTAATTTCAGAAATGGGAACTATGCAAAAAAAGGTACAGTGACTAGAGTGAAATTCCTGCAAGCTGCATGGACACTTTTCAAAGACCATAATAGAGGCCCAACTTAAATGTATACCCCAAATTAAAAAACACAGTGAAAGAACTAAAAAAGAGCCACTGTGGCTTAACCACCATGTCATAGCTTTTCTACTCAGAACTGAACCTTAGAGTTCAGAACACAAGATGCTAGCATGAAACCTCCAAGCTTAATATGCAAGCCAAACTGAGCATACTGAGAGAAACAGAAAAAAAAAAAAATACAGCTATGATCTGATAGCCCTGCCACCCCAACATATATTGTTTGGGGCATCGATCTCCCCATCTTCCCTGGACCCCAAGAACCCAAATCCCTTGGATTCTTAAACAAGGAGATTAAACCATTCCCTCTTCTTCTTCCCTCCCAGATTTCGCTCTCTCGGCTTACCTGAGGAGATTGCTATCCAAATCCTTAATCACATACTAGAGCAAACAGATTCAAGGAAACAGAGAGAGATTCTATCTCTCCCCTCCGCTCGCCCCTACCAGTTCTGTGAGTTATCCATTCCGGGATAAAATAGGAAAAAGAAGAAATCAATCAGGTATCTAATAAAATCTTTTAATAAAGAAGGAAAGTAAAGAGTATCTCGTAATTTAGTTGAAAATATGACGGTTATAGCTTACGGAAAGAGACTACAAAAAATCACATATTCCAGCAACTAACATATAGAAGGTTAACCAGCGCAGATCCGTCAAGCACTTGCACATAGAGTAAAACAAACAAACGAGGCTAATATCGCTGTTCTTACTTACTGTTTGACGAACTTAGAGAGCCTGAAGTAATGTCTGTCTTCTCAACCCCCGAGAGAGACAAAGAAACACACACAAAAGGTGCCGTCCCCCAGATTTAAGGTCTTGTCTCTGATTGGTCCTTGGTTAGGTTGTCAGGTCCTGTTTTGTTAACTCTTCGACAGGTGAACGAGACATTACCCCTTAACATGTGTTTTTCTATGACAAGCCCCTACATAGTTATCTATCAGGATACATGTAGAGGATGTATCTCGCTGAAATCAGGATTTCAATCCCATTGATTAAATTGATAAGTGTATTCAAATATGAATAGAACTACATGCCTTTTTGCTAAGATTTCCCTAAATGTTAAGGTTTTGATTATTTTCTCAACTATACAGTTTTATGTCGTCTGATCCTGTTGATCCCTGTGGAACAGCTTCAAGTGAGCAGTGAGGTCAAAAAATCGTAGTGAGCTTCAGATGAGCTTGATAAGCTAAGAAAGGGATTTGCATTGGATCTGGCCTACATTTTATGTGACCTTGGCAGATTCCAGGCAAAATCGCCACTTCTGGAGATGGGACATAGATGGGGTGCGGGTAGAGTCGATTACTTACAGAGAATTCTTTCCAGGAATCTGGCTGTTCGGCCGTGCCACATGTCCAGGTTTAATTGATGCCTATTTGGAGTCAGATTGGCAGAGGAACCCCTTGCGGGGTTTTAACCCTTCTTTTTTTTTCTGCTATATGTGCATGAGTACTTAGATGTTTTAAATAGGGTAAATGGTGATTTTCTGTAATTAGACGTGTATTACACTATGATTTTGAGATGCTAATTCAGCAGGCTAAGGTCTATTACAGGGTGGTGGGTGACGTTTGGACCTGCAATGTGCAGGTGGTCAGATTGATATCTGATGATCCTTTGTTAGCTTAATTATACACAAGAGAAGAAGTCCCATCTTGTTCTAGTGTCCCTGGAACAGTGTAGTGGGCAACACATTTATAGGCATTTGCGTGGGCACGAATGAAGGCTGATCTTACTCCTATGGACTGCACTTTTACTCCAGGATTGGTCAGAATCTCTCTGATAGTAACGCCAATACATTGGAATCGGTGGACATTAATCGGTTTTTCACTGGGGCACGGGCGCCGAATCTGTCACTTCTGCATAAATTGTGTTTTTATGAAATAAATACAGGGACTGTGAGACACAGAAGGTGAAAGGATATCTTACTTGAAAAAGACAGAAATTAATTCTTGAATGAATAACCTCCTCATAGTCAGTTCTCATGAAGATTGTGATCATCCTATGTTCTCATGTGTAGATGACGGATTCATCATAGGAGGCACCAAGAATTAGAGACACCACAGAGAGGCCAGACCTGATGCTGAGCTGGAGGTGGGTTTCAGGTAGGCAAGAGCCAGTGAAAAAAACAAGGAACCACAGCGAGTGGGAGAGTGGAGAGGTTTATTGCTGGCTGGCTTTAGAGGGTTCTCAAGGCACTGTTGTAAGATCTGAACATAAGACACCATTATAAACCAAAACAAATTAAGCCTACTGCAGTGCACTAAAGATGAGAGCCCAATTTCCTAGGTATTGAGCAGGAGATTTGAGGCGCTGGGGTTTCAGAGAACTTTTCCTACTATGTGCCACTGAAGATTTCTGCAATGTGTTCCGGGATGTGCAGTGCGCATAAAGGAATTCCACGATCCAGCACTGGCTGCTTTGCACAGGCTCTCCTGGTTATACACTCTATACTGCATGGGTTGGGCAGATGGCGATGTATCGATCGTACGCCTTATGTTGTAGAAGAAAAGTCTTTCCATCAAGAAGATGAGGAAAGACTGTGGATGCACCCGCATAGGAAATTGTTGGAGTTGATTAGTGAATTAGCCATGGATTTGGGATGGTGAGAGATGGAGCCGAGGGCTATAAATGGACAGGTTCCAGAAAGAATAATGGAAGTGTGAAGATGATGGTCGAGGGCAGCGTGTTGATAGAGGTTCCCCATCAGGGCTGCAGGTAAAGCACAGGAACACACACGTGCAAAATTCTGCAGGTCCCAATTGGAGTTTCTTTTTGGAGGGGAATTTTTGTTTCCCAAGGGAAAGGGAAATCGGGACAAGTGGTTTGGTTGAATGTCTTCTCAGAAAGCATGCGTGCTCTGGAGGGAAGGAGAAGGCATGTTCGGATCATCAGTTAAAATATTCTTTTTTTGTAACCCTTAGTTACAAGTCACGACCCCTTGGCCTTAGTGCAGATTGTGTAAGATGGAAGGGGATGGAGGACACTGGATCCAGTGAGTGAGTCCAGAATTTACATGGTAGAGTGAGAGGTAGTCAGGGCCATTGACCATGGATTGCTGTGATTTACACCCCGCTGGAGGAAACGAGTAAGACAACTGTGTTAGGGTCTGTTACTTTCCACTCAATGGAAGTATAAATTAGGTGACTGCTTATCTTCTTCATAGAGAGGGAAATGACAGTACCGAGGCTTTAGAATTCTGTCAGTGTACTCCAGTTATACTCTCGGTAATGAGGAAGCGCGGAATACTTTGTATTTACATTGCGGCAAATGGGAGTAGATCGATACAGAGATGAAAGGCTCACATGAATATACAATGACTGACTGTGATCAGGAAACAGAATGCAGACAAACTCTGAATCCCGTAGCTGTTCCCAACCTATCTATCATACAAACAAAAGAAGTCCCAAGTGCTTTTCTCTTTTTATACATATTACACCCATGATCTGATGCTCTCTCAGGGGGGATTTAAAGGGTCGTGATATTGCTCCACCCTCCCATAGATTGGATTACATGTAACCGAGCTGGATAGAGCAAGATTCTGACTCCGCCCACTTAATTCAGTCCACTGTAAGATTCCATGTAGAAATTGTCGAAATGCTGACAGTGCTCCCTTAACAGCAGCGAAGTCCTTACTACGTAAGAAGCCAACTGGTTATCCAAAGTCAATCTAGCCAGTATCCTGTCTTCTTACAGTGACAATGCCAGTGCCCCAAAGGGAATTAACAGAACAGGTTATCCCAGTCTGCTATAGAAACAGCAAGGAGATGAGGTGGCAAGCATTTTTTGCAGCAAACTAACAGCAGTTACTTAGCATCAGAGCCCTGGTTCTCATGGGGACTTCAATACCGCGATATCTTCTGGGAGAGCATACAGCGTCACAGAGTATCAGGAAGTTTTTGGAAGTATAAGACAAATTCCAGGTGCAAGGTGGGAGAAACCAACGAGGGCAGAGGTCCTGAATAGGTGCCGGTGGGAACATGGCGCCACTGGGCATTATGTGCGCCGCTATGTGTCAGCAGGAGAAAAGAGCTGGCGGGTCTGTGGTTGCAGGAAAAAACTTGGGTGCGGTGTTGCCAGTTCTCTCTGTCCCAACAGGGTGGCGAGCTGTGGCTAAGAGGGACAAGCCGTGGCCGGCTGAAGGAAGGCGGGTTGGGACGCTGTGCTCTCGTTCCTTGCAGTGCGGGCTGCAGTTGCCTCGGTTGGCTGGAGACAAATGTAGCAGAATGAATCTTTTCAACTTTATGCTTATCATTGCATTATCCATCAAGAAGCTTTGGGCCTCAAGTTTCTTCTTTTCATGTTATAATTTTGTTATTAAACATGAGAGAGATGCATACAGAGTCATGGTGGTGAACTGTTGAATATCTTTTTTCAAATTTCCAGAAGTGTTTGAATGTAGATAACAAATGTGATGGGTTAAAATCACTGTCACACACCATTTTCTTCATCACTTGGAAATGTTTGAGAGACTTCGTCTTCTATGTGACATCTATAGAATCAGTTTTGCTTTGAATGATTTTACGGAAACTATCATTTGAGCCACATGTTTGTCTTTTCCCTGGAGCTCAAGATTAAAATGTTCAATTGGTCAGTGATGTCGGCAAGAAGGCCAAGTCCATTAACCAGTTAGAATCTTCTAGTTGCTCAAAGTTCGATTTGTGGACTTCAGAATTCTTGATCTCTTCTATTAGGCTTAAAAAAACGTGCAGAACTTTACTTCACTCAGCCATCGTACTTCTGTGTGCAAGCTAAGATCAGATTGTTATCATCCTCATCTTCCAACAGGGCCTTAAAAGTAGGTGTTGCAAAGGTTTCGCTCAAAGAGAGTTAATAATT
>NC_133769.1:150002914-150024662 GCF_003597395.2 Chelonoidis abingdonii | reverse complement strand
GTTGTGAAGGCTAGGACTATAACAGGGTTTAAAAGAGAACTGGATAAATTCTTGGAGGTTAAGTCCGTTAATGGCTATTAGCCAGGATGAGTAAGGAATGGTATCCCTAGCCTCTGTTTGTCAGATGGTGGTGATGGACGGCAGGAGAGAGATAGAGGGGTAGTCATGTTAGTCTGGATCTCTAAAAGTGACAAAGAGTCCTGTGGCACCTTATAGACTAATAGACGTATTGAAGCATGAGCTTTTGTAAGTGAATACCCACTTCGTCAGATGCATTCATTGAAGGGGGTATTCACCCACAAAAGCTTATGCTCCAATATGTCTGTTAGTCTATAAGGTGCCACAGGACTCTTTGCCACTATTAACTGTTAGGTTGACTCTCTCTGGGGCACCTGGCATTGGCCACTGTCGGTAGACAGGATACTGGGCTGGATGGACTTTTGGCCATTCTTATGTTCTTATGTTCTTAACTTTATAGGAAAGGGAAATTCTAAACTGGCTATGCACAATACATCATAAAACCATGACCCTGTGTTTTTATCAGTTTAAGCTAAATCCATAGAACACTTTTATTTCCAATAAGTGTTTGTTATTTACAAGTTATTTAGTTACACCTGTACCCCGATATAACACAAATTCGGATATAAAGCGGTAAAGCCGTGCTCTGGGTGGTGGGGTTGCGCTGCCCAGTGGATCAAAGCAAGTTCGATATAATGCGGTTTCACCTATAACTTAGTAAGATTTTTTAGCTCCCGAGGACAGCATTATTTAGGGATAGAGGTGTATTTTGGTGTATTTTGGTGTAAATTTGTGTGTAGGAAAAAAATACAAAATGATTAACCATCAATCATGAAGAATTATTCACTAATAATTAATTAATCCTCTCTTCTGCACTTAATTTCCTACCATTGAATTGATCTCAGTTGCAAGGGTGTGGGGAGGAGTCTATTCATTGTGCTAATAGTCCTTGGTTTCCCTGTAGGATTTTATCAGATTGCTCTGCAACCATTGTCCAGAGTCTGCAGTCAGTGGTGGAACAGCTGGGCAGACAGGCTTCCCTAGACTGCTCTTTGGAAGGGTCATCTGACCCCAACATCTACTAGTATAGACAGCTTCCTAGTGGATAGATCCACATGCTTGCCTACTCAGTAAGAAGAAATCAAGTGTATGATTCTGGTCCAAGCCACTTCAAAGCAAGCAGACCCAAGGATGAGGAGTTCGTCCTGAACACTGACTGTCTCTATGCCAATGACACAGGGCTGTATTACTGTGCTTGGAGTCAACACAGGGCCAAGTGTTTGCAGCAACTGGACAAAACTCCCCCTCTTCCCTATGCACACAGGCCTGTACACTCACCCCTTCCAGCACAGTTCAGCAGCTGCATGTGAATAGAGGAGATCACAAAAGTCAGTAGGAACACAGATTTGGGGCGTCAGTGTTGTCAGGGCCAGCTCCAGGCACCAGCTAAAGAAGCAGGTGCTAGGGTCGGCCAATATCAAGGGGCGGCACCTTCGGGTCTTTGGCACCAGGTCCCTCAGTCCCTCTTGGAGCGAAGGACCTGAACCGAATTGCCGCTGAAGAATGAAGCAGCACAATTGCACTGTTTCTTTTTTTTTTTTTTTTGCTGCTTGGGGTGGCAGAAAACCTGGAGTCGGCCCTGAGTGTCGTTGATAAAATCACAGGAGATGAAAGCAACATCAACCATGTCTTGACTGGGCAGTGAAAAACACATACACTCCCCGAACATTTTAGCAGAGAATTGCCACAGTAGATTCCTTTGAAATCAAGGAATGAGAGAAATGATTTTGACAAAGGGAGGAGTGGGGTGAGCTGAGGGGGCATAACTGATGTGGTGAAACTAAGAAATTACTGGCAGGATAGCAAGGTTAAATATTTTATAACAGTACTGCTCCGTACAGGAGAAGCTGGAATCTCCACTTTTTGAGTAATTTAAAACGTGACTGGACAGAGTCCTGGGGAATAGGCCATATGGCTGTATGGCTGCCATTTTCAGCCTATCACTACTTATGCATAGACCACATCCATCATATGGACATCTCCACTCCCAACTGCCTCATCTCACACCTTATCAGTGGCAGCTTTCACAATACAATAATTATGACAAAGAAAACAAGTAAAGTGACCTTGCTTAATTTGATGAGGGAAGCTCATGGTTACATCCCTCCATTTTTCATCTGTGTTGTGACTTTATATCTACTGGGACTGTGTCTTCTCCCATTGCCCGCAGCTCCCTCTGCTATGATGTCTCCAGGTCATTGATCTTTGGTTCCGTCCTCCTTGCTGTTTGCTGACATGCTGATTTCAGTGTCTTATACAAATTTAGTCACAGCTGAATTGACATCAAGGAAAATCCCAACAAGGAAAGGCAGGAAGCAGCAGCAGAGAGGTTTGGATACTATCATTTTTTAAAATGTAATTGGTCAGACTGGCCCACAACTAGCAAGAGTGACTGCTTGAAAGACAATGCCTCCATGTAAAAATTTCTCACCAGCCACTAGGTGGTGCTCCTCCTCTACCCTAGAAAATCAAAGAACTCTTGTGGTCTGAATAGAACTGGCTACTACAGGACAAATCTGTCCTGCCATGTCTTTTGGGCTTTCAAAATTCAGTTTTGTTCTTTGCTGGAATGAAAACAAAATGTTCAAATGTTTCTACAAAATGGAATTGTGCCCAAACCGTCCCTTTTCTAGTAAAAAAAGATCTAGTTTTCTGTGTGGGTTTCTCTCTCTCTCTCTTTGTCTGGGTATATCTAGACTGTAGTCACTGGATGTGATTGCAGCTCAAGTAAACCTACCAGGTCTAGCTCTAATTTCACTAGCTCGGGTACAGGAGCAGTGAAGCCACAACAGTGCAAACTTAAGAATAGGCTGGAAAAACCCACCCAGAACCCTGGGTAATTACTCTCAGAGCCAGCCTGAGCTGAAGCTTGTTCTGCTGCAACTTCACTCTTCCAGTACCCAAGCTAGCAAAATGAAACGTAGCTCATGTATGTCAGATCCAGCTGCAATCACATGCAGTGTCCTCCATATTTCCAGAGTGTTTCACCTCTGGTGGAGTTTTTAGTTGCTCTCTTCTTCTTCTCATGTTACTTCTTTAATTTCTGTTTGCTCCTGATACCACATGGTGTCCAGTGATCACTCTGGACCTGACATACTTCAAATAGAAGCTCTTTATTCAATGATATAGCTCCCCAACTACCTCTGCATAACAGAGTATGAGCTTCTGCAGCGCTCCTCCACCAGACTGCCTGCCCCAGATGCTAGCCCACTTATAGATACAATTCCTAGTACCACACACTTTTCCCAGGGTCAAGGCCAGAGATGACCAGACCTCCACAGAAGGGCCCCCCTGTGTCTGTGGGGAAACACAAACAGATCCTGCCCTCTAGTACCAGGAAGCAACCAAATCTATGTAAAATCCCATGCTGCGGGACTGCCCCCTGTTCAGTGAGTCAGAGATGGGGATGTGCATAGTCTGGTGTGCAGCCATGTATCTCTTGGGAGCAAGTAAGTCATTGGCTGGGAAAAGAAATCCCTGTCCTAGCATTTTCAGGATTCTACTCTACACATTTCCCTCTGAGCTGATTGTTTTATTCTGTCTGTCCTGTGTGTTTTGTCTCTTTCCCCCACAGGCCAAATTGATGCTAAAATAACCCAGACACCGAGTCTGGTGCTGGAGAGAGGACATACTGCCTATCTCAGATGTGAACAAACCTATGGGCATGACAGCATGTTCTGGTACCGGCAGGATCCAGGGCAGGGATTGCAGCTGCTCTTTAACTTCTACTATAAAAAAGAAAGAGAGAAGGGCACAAATTCTAGTCACTTCCAGGCCGATCAGCCGCAGGATGATCTCTTTCGCTTAAACATCTCATCTGTGCAGCCAGAGCACTCGGCTGTGTATTTCTGCGCCAGCAGCTTAGACACAGCACTTTAGAGTCACTTCCTCCCTTTACAAAAACCTCATCTGTTCCTTGTCACTCTGCAGCCCCACCACAGGGAAGGCAACAAGGCACGTTCTATGTGAGTGCTGCAGATGGGCCAGAGGGAGAGGGCAGAATGGGAAATAGAGTAACACCTTTCAGCGACGGGAGCCATCTGGGTTACACACAATATACAACCCTGCCATGAACACAGCTAGTGGGTGTAAGAATAATAATCTTTGGCCTTTACAGAGCACCCAGTATCTGAGAATCTCAAAACAGTTTTCAGACATAATGGACTATAGCTCCACAACACCATCCTATGTCATGAGGAAGGATTCATATCCCAACTTTACAGATGGGGAAACAGAAGCACAGCAAAGTTTGTATGACTTTCCTAAGGGCAAAAAAGGAATCAGTGCAGAGGCAGAAGAAGAAATAAATCTCATGTATCCTGACAGATGCTGCTGGGATTAAACCACCATGATCCTTTCCCATGTGTCTGGAAACACACAGCCTGTTGGATTACTTTTGATGAAATATATGGGCCCAAAGAATCAAAGGTGTTAACATGATCTTGTCACTATCCAACGTAAAACAGTGTTAAACAAGGCTTAGGGGGGTTTGGTATACAGAAACTTTAGCCTGCTTAGCGCCATGGCAAACACACCATTACAAATTCTTGTTAACCTTTTATTAAAGATGCAGAAAAAGAAGGAAAAACAGTTGCAGCATTTCAAATGTAAATTATTAACAAAAATTTTCATTTTAATGACATCCCTTGTTTCCTTTTCCTTCAGTTGAGAGTCTTTTTAAAAACAACACCCGTCTCTGCCCCATCCAATTTTGGAGAAAAGAGAAGAAGTTAGTTGAGATGGGCTGGAGCTGTTGTTGGTAAAGTCCAATTCTGTTAGAAGACAAAACAGGACAAACACACAAAAAGGGGGACAGCAAAGATATAAAATGCAGCTTCTGATTTTAGTGTTGACTCCTACTGGAAACCTTGCTGCTGGAAAAACACAGGCACATCTCATCAGCCACCTCCAGACCTGGCAAACTTGTACCAGTATTGGACTGTTATGGCATTGTTTTAGCTGCCTTTCTGGACACAGGATTGCAGCCATGTTGCAGACTTTTAATAATTAAATGGTAAAAAGAGAAAGATATGAAAGAAAAAAGGTGGGGAAGGAAAAGAAAGCATTAAGGGGGGAGGAAGGATGATAAAATCTCACATTCCAAGAAGTGTTTAGGATTTAGCTGGAGTCACTGGAAGTAGCAGTGTTATCTGGGTCCCTCTCCTTGGCCCAGCAGTCTGGTCAGGACATTTTTCCAGATCAGGATGACAAAGGCCCTATGGTGTTATGGTGAATCCTGGGATCTCAAAAGACAGTGAGAGTAGCAACCACGATGGTGAAGCTTGCTCCTTCATAGAATCATAGAAAATTAGTGTTGAAAGAGACCTCAGGAGGTCATCTACTCCAACCCCCTGCTCAAAGCAGGACCAGTCCCCAACTAAATCATCCCAGCCAAGGCTTTGTCAAGCCAAGCCTTAAAAACCTCTAAGGATGGAGATTCCACCACCTCCCTAGGTAACCCATTCCAGTTCTTCCCCACCCTCCTAGTGAAATAGTGTTTCCTAATATCCAACCTAGACCTTCCCCACTGCAACTTGAGACCATTGCTCCTTGTTCTGTCATCTGCCACCACTGAGAACAGCCGAGCTTCATCCTCTTTGGAACCCCCCTTCAAGTAGTTGAAGGCTGCTATCAAATCCCCCTCATTCTTCTCTTTTGTAGACTCTTCCTTTTCTTCCATCCTTCAGTCAGTCAGCTGTTCATATTTTCCTCCCAGAATTTGTTTTATTTTAAACCCCCCCAAAAAGAAGGGATAGGCAGAACAGCCCATCCTCTCATTATTTTGTTCACTAATTTGGCCTAATTTTTAACACAATAACTTTGATTTATTGATTTCTCATCCCACACTTCTTTTGTTTGACAGACATGATTTTAACACATTCTCCTGAGATACGTCAGTAGTCCTTTTTGTTTGGACCAATTTAGTCCCTGTGTCTCCCTTTTGCACCTTTTCTATCAAATAGTTAGAGGTTATAGTGATACTTGGTAAACTTGTTTTTACTTTCCCAGAGTACAGGCTTGTAAGTGTGTTAGGCCTGCTAGTCCCCAGTTATTATTACTGACCCCCTGGTTCTCAGCTCACCACACAAATATGCGTGGACACTGGAAATCAAGTCTTCCCAAAAAACAGGTTTTTTCCTTATCATATTAAGCAGTAGTTCCAGTTATAAAAGGGCCAGCTCCAGGGTTTTGGCTGCCCCAAGCAGCAGCAAAAAAACAAAACAAAAAAAAAACCACAATCGTGATCAGCATTAGTGCCACTGCTTCAGTTTTTGGCAGCAATTCGGTGGCTGGTCCTTCGCTCCAAGACGGAGTGAGGGACCTGCCGCCAAATTGTCGCCAAAGAGCTAGACATGCCGCCCCTCTCCGTTGGCTGCCCCAAGCACCTGCTTGCTGGGCTGGTGCCTGGAGCCGGCCCTGGGTGGAAACTCACTCATATGCAAATGACTCGTTTGTCATAATCAATCCAGGAAGGGAGAGCAGTACCCCACAAATAACCATACATAAGCCTGCCCATAAAACTGTGCCATGTTAAAATGAAATGTTGCTTGACATCAAACCACAGGGGCTCCAGAAGGAGTTACCAGCCTGGATTCAATCCATATTCTGAAGAAGAGCTTTATCTGGCAGCATTACAGTCACCTCTTTCCACTGGAGCATGTGTGTGTGCGTAAATCTTGTAGCGGTTGGTGAATTCCTATATACAAATCCATTTCTATTCTCTACGTCACTTCTCCCTGTGGGAAATGTGGCAAGTTTGCAGAGGACACTAAACTGGGAAGAGTGGTAGATATGCTGGAGGGTAGGGATAGGATACAGAGGGACCTAGACAAATTAGAGGATTGGGCCAAAAGAAACCTGATGAGGTTTAACAAGGACAAGTGCAGAGTCCTGCACTTAGGACAGAAGATTCCCATGCACTGCTACAGACTAGGGACCAAGTGGCTAGGCAGCAGTCCTGCAGAAAAGGACCTAGGGGTTACAGTGGATGAGAAGCTGGATATGAGTCAACAGTGTGCCCTTGTTGCCAAGAAGGCTAACAGCATTTTGAGCTTTATAAGTAGGGATATTGCCAACAGATTGAGGGACGTGATCACTCGTCTCGATTCGGCATTGATGAGGCCTCATCTGAAGTACTGTGTCCAGTATTGGGCCCCACACTACAAGAAGGGTGTGGAAAAATTGGGAAGAGTCCAGCGGAGGGCAACAAAAATGTGTAGGGGGCTGGAGCACATGATTTATGAGAAGAGGCTGAGGGAACTGGGATTATTTAGTCTGCAGAAAAGAAGAATGTGGGGGGATTTGATAGCTGCTTTCAACTACCTGAAAGAGAGTTCCAAAGAGGATGGATCTAGACTGTTCTCAGTGGTAGCAGATGACAGAAGAAGGAGTAATGGTCTCAAGTTGCAATGAGGGAGGTTTATGTTGGATATTAGGAAAAACCTTTTCACTAGGAGGGTGGTGAAGCACTGGAATTGGTTACCTAGGGAGGTGGTGGAATCTCCTTCCTGAGAGGTTTTTAAAGTCAGGCTTGACAAAGCTTAGGGTTTGGTATACAGAGACTTTAGCAGGCGGTTGGACTAGATGACCTCATGAGGTCCCTTCCAATCCTGATATTCTGTGATTCTATGATCCTACGAATAGAAGTGGAGCTTATACAGAGGAGATTCCTGGTCACACTGCATAGAGTAACCAGGTGTCCAGTTTTCAACCAGAACATCCATTCAAAAAGGGATCATGGTGGCTCCAGTCAGCATCGCTGACCATGGTGTTTACTGTTTGATTGGTGGCGCCGTGCAGCGGGGCTGGTAGGCTCCTGGCTAGCTTCTGTGCTTCGTAGCTCCCAGGAAGCAGCTGGCATGTCATTCATCCGGCTCCTACAAGTAGGGGCAGCCAGGGAGCTCTGCGCACCCCAAGCGCCACCCCTGCAGCTCCCATTGCCAAGGAACCACAGCCTAGGAGAACTGTGGGGGTGGCACCTGCAGATGGGGCAGTGTGCATAGTTGCTGGCCACACCTCCACATAGGAGCCGGATGGGGGACATGCTGCTGTTTCTGGGAGCTGCTTGAGGTAAGCACCACCCAGAGCCTGCACCCCTGACACCCTCCTATGCCCCAACCATCTGCCTCAGCCCTGATCCCCCTCCTGCCCTCCAAATTCCTCGGTTCCAGCCTAGAGCACCTTCCTAAACCCCAAATCCCTCATCCCCAGCCCCACCCCAGTGTCTGCACCCCCAGCCAGAGTACTCACCCCCCCTGAACCCCAAGGCCCCACCCCACTTATTCTCACCTTGTGTTCCTTAACAGAAAAGATCAATATATATTGCTCTGCCGCCTTGGGGTTTCTGAAATTATTTAATTGACATTTCAAACAGAATTTATTGTGCAAGGGTGTGGATTCGGGCCCCGATACTGCAATCCACAGCATGTAGGCAGACTGCAGCAACTGGATGGAGTCCTCTTGATTTCAGTAGAGTTTCTCTGGAGTCGCGTGGGAGAGGAGCATCAGGTCCATGATTATCATAAACTAAGTAGCACTGTGTTACCATAAATGTCTAACATGACAATAGTTTTACTATACTGAGAGCATTCCCAATGTGTTTTATAAAGATTACCAGTCCTTTACTACGGCATACAGCTGGCATAAATCTACCAGATGACTGCTCAGATACTATGCTAGATAATTAAGCACGCTTTAAATACCTACCTAGAGAGATAATTCTGAAAGGTTTGCCATACACACACTATGCAGAATAAGCAATTTCAAAGTAAGAGAAGCAACTTTGTCAAATGCCTGCTTCCGAAATTATTATTGATCCCCTGCTAGGTTCCTCTAGCATCCCATTAAAGCTCCCAATAAAGTAACCAAACCTGATTGTCAGATTGGTTGGAATATCCCTTTATGGTTATTAATTCAAATGGTAGTGGGGGAAGATGCTGAGAAAAGATAAGAAGCTGCAAGAAAAGTATTCAGAGATTACCTGCATAAATAGAGAAGAGAGATTCTAACTCCAGCTACCTTTTGTTCTCTGACATACAGTCAGTGTCATACAGTCTTTTCATGCGCCCTCTATAGCATGGGACACAGAATAGCAGCCACACCATCACCAGTTCATGTCACCTGCATGTCCACAATGTAATATACCGCCATCATATGCAGCAATGTCCTCGCTATTACATTGCCAATGGACAGTCTTACGGAAAAGGATAAATAGACACATCAGTATTAGGGAATGGAATATACAAACCTTTAGAACACTTCAACCTCATCGCTGCGTCGCCACAACGTATGCAAGCCCTCGATAGATAGACATAGTGAGACAATCTCTGACGACTCTCGCGAAAGTGTGTCAGTTATCTGCTTTCAATCAGCGTTCAGAATTAAATAAAGATGTTGAATGCCAACTACAAAAGCAATTTCTCCTCCCTTGGCTTTCACACCTCAACTGCTAGAAGAAGGCCTCATCCTCCCTGGTTGAACTAACCTCATTATCTCTAACCTGCTTCTTGCTTACGTATATACACTTGCCCCTGGAAATTTCCACTACATGCATCTGATGAAGTGGATATTCACCCACGAAAGCTCAGGCTCTAATACATCTGTTAGTCTATAAGGTGCCACAGAACTCTTTGCTGCTTTTACAAGTAACCCAAAGAGAGTCCCAGCCCCAGGGAGGTCACAGTCTAGGATTTTGACAGCTTGCTTGAGGTCAAAAAAGGCAAACATGCCAAGAGTTTGACGGAACAGTAAAGGTGGGGTTATTTGCATAAGTTAGTAGTCATACAGGCTCAGGTGACCTCAGACCATACTGGAACTAGAAAGGTATTCATGTGAAAGTGCATAAATCCGTAGCATCCAAGGCTGCACGTGAGCTACTGCTGAAGGTAGAACAGCTGTTGTGTTGGCATTTGTAGTCTCTGTGCTCAGAAATTCCTCACTGTAATGATACCCTCAAACGCCCATCCCAGTCCCAACAGTCCAGCTCCCAGTCCAGACCTCAGATCCCCTCATCAAGTCCCTGTGCAATAAGCCTGGAGCAATCCAGGTCTGTGGCTGCAGAAAAAAGGGATAATGTAATTGACCAGTAATAATACAACTTAGAGACCCATCTCTTGCTCCTGAGGGCAGAACCAGGCCTACAAAGCACTGTATAAAATTGTGCTCAGGAAAACTTCCCTGCTCATTAGATGGAGGTGGGGATGGGGATTGCCTGGTGGTGGCTATATGCCTTTTGGGAGCAAATACATCATTGGCTGAGGCATGAAATCTTCATCCAGATGTTTGTGGGACGTGGCTGCAAATGTTTCCCTCTAAGCCATTTGTTTTATGGTCTCTTCCTCATGTGCTTTGTCTCTTTCCCCTGCAGGATGCTCAGATCAACCAAACCCGGGGTCTGGTCATAGGGAAGGGGAACCCAGCCCACCTGAAATGCAAACTAACTTACAATCACACTCGGATGCTCTGGTACCAACCGGTTCAGGAGCGGGGGCTACAGCTGCCCTTTTACTCGCTTGATATAAAAGATGTGCAGAGCGGTGGCACTAGAGAGAGAAAGAATCACAGCTTCCTGGCTGGACGCTCAGCTCTTCTACGTCACCATCTCATCTGTGACACTGAATCTGTGTATTTGTGCTCCAGCAGTTCAGACACAGAGGTTCACTAATCTGCTCTCCTGCTACAAAAACCTCCTCTTCCCTCCCCTTCACTGCAGCACCCAGCACCAGAAGCATGAGGCTGTCTGCCAGTGCAGGCAACAAGCTACTTGCCTCTTTTAGCACTGGAGAGGTGCAAGGTGGGAGAGGGGACTGGGATGGGGGGAATCCATCTCTCTGGGATGTACTCACCTGGTATGAAGATCCCCAGTTGTCATGTAAGAACAATACTTTCACAAGGCCTTCCATCTGAGGATCTCAGAGTGTGTTGCACGTATTAGTGAAAATAGCCCCACAACACCAGTCAAGGTGGTAGGGAAGGTTTATTGTTTCAGATGGCAAAACTGTGGGAGCTCAAAGGTGCAGATTCACAAAAATTGGTGCCTGGCTTGACAGATGCACTGTCAGTGATATTGGGGCAGGGCAAATAAGAATCCACAGGGGCTAAGAATATGAACCAATGGTGCAGATTATTTAGGGCTGTTGACTGGGACTGGTTCACAAACCCATTGATATACACCGTGTGTCTCTTCCACGCCCAGTGAGGAGGTCAGTATGTGACTTATGTCCTATAATAACACTGCAATGGTGATCTTATGGAGGGAAGTTCAGGGCTTTTTTGCCGTCAGAAGCAGAGAAGCGAAAAATAAAAAAGATATAGCCCCGATCAGCGGCGGCACTTCGGCGGCAGCTCAACCGCGCTGCTCCATTCTTCGGCAGTGGGTTCTTCGCTCCGAGAGGGACTGAGGGACCAGCCGCCGAATTGCTGCCAAAGACCAGGATGTGCCGCCCCTTTCCAAGCACCTGCTTCCTTCGTTGGTGCCTGGAGCCAGCCCTGGAGGAGTCACAGCCTCCTGACTGGAGAATATGATCTTTTGCTTGACTCTCTGTCCTGTGGAGACAGAGACATGGCTTGTGTGTTTCTGAGCCACCAGTTTCAACCCAGCACCTCAGAGTGACCTTCTCAATGTAGGGCTACAATTTTCTCCACCCTTTGAATGATCTTTGGCTTTGTTCAGTCAGGGCTGTCAGTAGATTTCCTCATATGGAGGGAGGACCATGGGAAGTACAGCATTACATATCAATGTAAAATCCATCCATACCCCTAGGTGGTACCCTTTCCCTTTAGAAATGAAGAGAGAGTTTCAACAGAGGAGAGTCAAGGTCTCTCTGGTTTCTGCAGTAGGGCAGGCAACTGGGTCTCATTTCAGAGGCAGAGATGGAAACCCTCAGCGCAGCCCAGTGTGCATTTCTGACAGGTTTTAAAGTGACTTTGCAGGTTAGTGAATAATGCTCTTACACATGGACCAATAAGTAGACTTACCAGGACTTAGGTTTATATATAGAATTGGTACTGCAGGACAGCCCTAAGGGGAAAGAGTTTGTTAGAATTACTCTCTTTTGGGATCCAGTCCAGGTTCCTTCTGCTTTTGGTGGGTGCTCTGTGCTCACGTTGCAGGGTTGTCCCACACACAGCCATGGGAGGAGATGATAACTTCTAATTTTCCCGCATCTTGTGGGCTGTTCAAAGGAAGTGAAAGAGCTAATGGTGTCTGAGAGTCTGTGAGCTAACACAGAAGATGGAATGGCTGCTGTGGTTTGCGCATACATCCCCTGTATTAAGGATTCCCTTAATAACAAGACCTAACTCCTATCCAATGCTTTTCATTGGTAG
Organism: Chelonoidis abingdonii; assembly: GCF_003597395.2. Classification (NCBI taxonomy): domain Eukaryota; kingdom Metazoa; phylum Chordata; order Testudines; family Testudinidae; genus Chelonoidis; species Chelonoidis abingdonii. The sequence continues at coordinate 150,012,257 of NC_133769.1, read as the reverse complement.
ATCTCAAAGTGCTTTACAAAGGAGATCAGTGTCATTATCCTCATATCCCCTGAAGGAGAGCTCAATGTGGCTCAAAAGCTTGTTTCTCTAACCACTGCCTCACCCCCTTGTCACTCTATTATCCCCATTTGACAGATGGTGAATCTGAGACACAGGGAGGTGAAGGGACTTGCCCAACATCTCCCAGCAGGCAGAGCCAGGAATAGACCCAAGATCTGCTGAGACCCAGTCTAATGTGCTATTCACTAGTCTACACTGTCTTATACTTACTTACTGTATTTGTGCCACACAGGTCCATTCAGTGCTCTTGATTTTGAGGGCTACAGATCTGCTCTCCCAACGGTCCCGTGGAATGATCCTAGCCTCCTCCAAAGGGCACCACTAGGGTTATGGCTGGAGGAGTCAACAGTGACTAGAGTGGGACAACAATTTCACTTGGAAAGTTTTCCCACCATGATTTAATAAAAAATTGGATTTTTTAAAGGGAAAATGTCAATTCCAATGAAAACTTCCTATTTTCTCACAGGAAATGTCAAAACTAAAGTGTTCTTTTTGTACTGAGTAAAACTTATTTCATTTTGGCTTTTTGGTTAAAAAAGAGAAAAGAAAATGACATTTTATGTCAAAATCTTAAATTGAAAAATGAATTTTAATTTCTTTCCAACTTAAAATGTCACTTTGGCTTTTTAAAACTGGATAACTAAAAATAAATGACACTGTAAGGCAAAATTAAACGAAAATGGACATTTTAGGTCAATAGAAAAATATTGCATCATGTTGATAGAAAAATGGGTACAAAAATTATTGGGTTTTTGAGAGAGAAAATCTGGTTTTCCATCTAATGATAATAGTTCTTAGTTGAACTTGCAAAGGACTTACGTTTAATTCAACAGCATCTCTCTATCTCTTTAACTGGTCAATATCACATGTGATCTGTTCCAGAATTTCAGGGAATGTTCTATACATGAAGGATGAGAACCTTATTGATTTTGGGGAGGCCTCAAAAATAAAAAGGGGAACACATGAAGCCCCCACCAGATCATTAGCACAGCCACAGATTCAAGAACCTTTAACATCTGGTTGATGGCACCCATCAATGGCTTCCAGCATATCAGTACCTCATTTCATCCCTGTTCTCCCGTCCAATAGAGTTTAACATATTGACAGCCTGAGACAGGAAGAATAATAATGATGGTGTGAGGGAGAGAGAGAATGGGGTACATGTGAGAAGAGAGGCATGCACACAGTCTCTGGCATGGGGGAAAAATGGGGGCCTTAGTGTAGGGGGCAGAGGACAAAGGAGCAAATAGAAAAATTGTGGGGTCAGATTGGGGGATACTGATATGGAGGTAGGGGGACACACAGAGTGCCTAGCATTGGTGGGTAGGTGCAAAAAGGAGAAAGCAGGATATAGCCCCTTAACGAGGGTGAGGAAAACTGCAGGAATGGGGAAGGGAGTTAGACACAGAGACTCTGCCACGGGGAAGAATGGGAGACCCTGATATGAGGGCAGGAAGGGTGGGGTCACATAGAACCACTTTTCATGCGGGCAAGAATGGAGGACCCCAGCATGGGGAGAATTGCAACATGGGGGAATAAGTTTTCACATAGAGCCCCTGCCATGCAGTGGTGGGGAGGGAATGGGGAACATGGGGGAAGAGAGGCCACGCAGATCCCCTGGCATGGAGGGGAAGAGAGTAATGGGGAGGAAGAAGAATGGGGGCACAGCAGGCAGGGGAGGAGATTAGGGGAATGAAGGTATGGCACAGGGCGGCCCAGAGGGGGAGGCAAGTGGGGCAATTTGCCCCGGGTCCCACAGGGGCCCCCACAAGAGATTTTCGGGGCCCCTGGAGCAGGGTCCTTCACTCGCTCCGGGGGCCCCAGAAAACTCTCGCGGGGCCCGGGTCCCCAGAGCTTCTTCTGCTCCAGGTCTTCAGCGGCGGAGGATTCCCCCGCCGCCAAATTATTGCTGAAGCGGGACTCGCTGCCGAAGTGTAGCCGGGTCTTCGGCGGTAATTTGGGGGCAGGGATCCTTCTGCTCCGGGACCCCCTGCCGCCGAAGTGGCTCGAAGACCCATGGCGGGGGCTCCCGGCCGCAGACCTGTCTGCACTTCGGCGGCAGTTTGGCGGAGGGGGGCCCCGCCACAGGTCTTCGGGGCCCTTTGGTGGCGGGTCCCGGAGCGGAAAGACACCGCCACCGCCGAATTACTGCCGAAGTGGGAGGGACCCCGCTGCCAAGGAGCCCAGGCCCCCGGAATTCTCTAGGCGGCCCTAGTATGGCATAGAGGAAGGGGGTATATACATAATACAGAGTACTGGTATGAGAGGGGGAGAAATGGGGACCCTGCTATGGGGGAGGGAAAATGGGGGTCACAAAAAGTTCCAGACATGAAGGGGAGAATTTCAGGGATTCCCTGAAATAGGGAGGAATGGGAGGGTGGCCCTGAGTTTGCCTATATCAGTTTCAATGTGTGCACCCCCTCTGGTGCCTATCAGCGCAGAAGCAACCCTATAGAGCAGAGCCATATAAAACCCTTTGCTGGGGAAAGGCCCCAGAGATGGGGATGTGGTTAATCTGGTGCACGGCAGCCCTGTGCTTCTTGAGAGCAAGTAAGTCTTTGGTGGAGCCCTGAAATCCCCGTTCTGGTGTCTGCAGGTTGCAACTCCTTTGTTTTACTGTGTTTGTTTCTTTTGTTTTGTCTCACAGGACACACAGATGCTAAAATCACCCAAACACCAAGCCTGGTACTGAAGAAAGGACAGACAGCCCAGCTGACATGCAGCCAAACTGATAATCATAACTATATGTACTGGTATCAGCAGCAGCAGGGGAAGGGGCTGCAGCTGATCTATTACTCTCGTAGTAAAGACAACAAGGAAGACGGTGACAGTGACATTAAAAATGATTTCACAGCCTACCGACCAAAGACTGAAGTCTTTGACTTGAACATCACCTCTGTGAAGATTGAGCACTCGGCTGTGTATTTCTGTGCCAGCAGTTTAGACACAGCACTTCAGAGTCACCTCCTCCCTCTACAAAAACCTCCCCCCTCCGAGAGCTTCTCCTCCCATCTCTACATAAGAGAGAGATCAGGCTGCTCTCATGTAGACAGGAACAGCTCATTATGCATAGAAATACCAGCAAAGTGCTTCTGAGGGGAGCAAGGAATCAAAGGCAGAGCAGCTCTCTTAAGTATGGGTTATTTCCCAAACCATATACGTCCTCCAGTGTTCACCTGGCTAGTCCCATCTTCAAGATGTCACAGTTGCAACCATGCAGTTCCTACCATGCAGGCATGAGACAAGGCAAATAGAAATCATAACTTTATGTTCCAAAAAAACCAATAGTCTCCTTAGGACCTTTCTCATAGACAACAGAGCAGAGGTATCTAAACTTTTCTTATTGTGTACCACCTCCTTACACACAGAGCAGATTAATGTTTGTGGGGCCCTGGGCCACAGAAAGTGGGGGTCCCTCCCATCCCTTCCACCTGCAGTCCCTCCCTGTCTCCCCAGTGCTCCCGTCGGGGAGCAGGGTTCGGGGCTTGCCCTGCTCTGTCCACCCTGCGCTCCTATAGGGAGCAGAAGAACCCCCTGCACCCTGATCCTGTGTTCTTCTTAACACTACCTGTCTTTAGCCTTCTGTCTCTATTTCACTGTTATGTACAGATATAGTGCAATGTACACAATCAAAAAAACCCCAACAACCCTGCTCAGTTAGCCCAGACAATTGCTGGACAACTGAACCTGTGCTGTATGGTGATTGGAGGTTGAGGGCACTGTACATCAGTGTCTCTGTGTATCTGTACTATCATTGATATATCTTGAAGTAAATTAATTACCATAATTTATATAACAACTTCCCACAGTTTTAAAGCTTCATCTGAGTAGTCTATTATGAAAATGCAATAAATAAATTCAATAAAATCCACCATTACAAAATATCTCCCATGTATCCCCCTGGAGATGTCTCACGTACCTGCAGCGATAACCATACCACAATTTGGGAACCCCTTCAATAATGGATAACGAAAGTGAACAGTAAAAAGTTACAGGTCTGAAACAGTCTGTCTAGTAGGGACAGTGACAGCCATCCACGGACACATACATGTCAGATTGTTACAATTCAAGGCAATCTCAGGATATACATTCTGCACAGCACTTGCAAAGATCACCCCAACCGGGAAGAGTTCAATAGACATGGGAAATTAGAGAACAACCACAAAACTCATTAAGTTGTCTTCAGGAAAGATGTTATAGCAGGAAAACTGAAAAGAACTAAAGTATGTGTAAGTCACCCTTAGAACAACCTTAACTCCACCTCCCTGGAGTTGGCAATAGCCACTGGGAATGATCTGCATGTGCTCCAGCTGCATTCATTGGGTTAGGGTTAGCCATAATGAATGGTAGAGGGATTAGTTGGAGCAGCTTGGCAGAGCTGTGTTTGTGAGACGAGGGTAGCTGGGGAAAGCTATGCTGCTTGAGGGAAAGCCCTCTCCCTGACCCCTGTGTGTGTGGTCAAAGGAAAGTAGTGTGCACGTACCTTAAGAGATCCAGAATGCCTTGTTTCAGCTCTGTGTAGGTCATGTCAGCTGTGGGGCACAGGGATCTTCTTGCCATGGGGACTGTCAGCAGTTAGGTGGGATTCAGGAGATGACTGTATGCTGTGAGTTTAATGAAAGGTCAGTGAAAGCAGAATGGTAGATGGCATCGTGTGTATAACAGTGAAAGAGTTGTAAAAGGAGTTATAAAATTTAGCAGTCCTGGTGTTCTGGCTGTGTGTGTACACTAATCATTCGAGTGTAAGACAGATGTATGTAGCTCCTGTTCAGTACAGTGCAAAGATGAGGTGGTGAGTATATGTCATGTTGCATTGGGGAGAGGACAGAGTTAACATTACACAGGCATTTACCTTAACTTTTCCTTTCCTGGTTTTCACAAGTTTGTGCTTTGTGGCACTCAATATTCTGGAAGGGCACAAAAATGTCCTAGTTTGTTTTGTCTTTTTAACAGAAAGAGAAAAGTTGTTGGTAGGAATTTGTGGTCATTTAGGTTTCTGTAGTTATCATGCAGGTGTAAGCAGAGTCAGGATGAGCTCTACAACGACATCTGGTGGTGAATTATGGGGAGTGTGGAAAGAATTTCAGGGAGTGTGGCAAACAGGAAATGAAATTCAAAAGTTCGCAGGGCTTTTCCTGTCTACTTGGCCAGTGCATCCGAGTTCAGATTGCTTTCTAGAGTGGTCACAATGGTGCCCTGTGGGATACCGCCCGGATGCCAATACCGTCAAATTGCAGTCACACTAACCCTAATCCAACATGGCAATACCAATTTCAGCGCTACTCCCCTCATCGGGGAGGAGTACAGAAATCAATTTTAAGAGCCCTTTATATCGATATAAAGGGCTTCGTTGTGTGGATGGATGCAGGGTTAATTTGGTTTAACGCTGATAAATTCAGCGTAAACGTGTAGTGTAGACCAGGCTTCTGCCATAGTGTTTTTCATCAGTACATCTCAAAGAACTTTACCAAGGAGGGAAACATCATTATCCCTCTTGTATAAATGGGGAAGCTAAGGCAAAGCAAGTTGAAATTACCTAGCCAAAGCCATATAGCAGGTCTGTGGCAGAGCCAAGAACAGAACCCATGCTGTCTGAGTTGCAGTCTCTCTCTCTCTTACTTGTTATTGTAGAATGGGGTAATGGTCTGGCTTTGAACTGTTTGGAGTGTGTTGTTTCTTATAAGGCTGGTGAGAGAAAACTGAAGTATGGTCTCCATCCCCAAAATATGACTGTTTTTTTACCTGGGCATTATAGTCACTTTAAGCATATGCAAAAAAACTGGTGTATCTCTCACCATCTCCACTCCCTCCCTCACCATCCCCCACAACCTGTAACTCCACACCATCATTCTCGCCTCACCTTCCCCTTCTCATCCCATTAAGCCATTAGTACTTTAAAGACCCAGTCTGCAATCAAAAAATTTGTAAAAACTGTGAACTTTAAGAAAAGCTGTTTTTTCAGGGTCTGTATCTTGGAGACCCCTTGGTCAAAATGACTGTAAATTTGGATCACTAACCCTACTCCACACTCCCATGAGATACATCAAATGTCAAGGTATTCTGATTAACCATGAGGATTTTAGAGCACTTCAAAGCATCATATTTCAATTAGCAAGTAACTCTTAATCTTAACTGCCACTCTGCTATAATCATAGAAATCATAGAATCAGAAGGGACTTCTAGAGGTCATCTAGTCTGGTCCCCTGCACTTGTGGTAGGATTAATTATTATGTAGATCATTCCTGAAAGGTGTATGTCTAACCTGTTTTTAAAAATCTCTACAACCTCCCTAGGCAATTTATTTCAGTGCTTAACCACCTTAACAGTTAGGCAGTTTTTTCTAATGTCCAACCTAAACCTCCCTTGCTGCAATTTAAGCCGCTTGCTTCTTGTCCTATCTTCAGAGGTTAAGGAAAACAATTTTTCTTTCCTCCTCCTTGTAACAACTTTTGTATATACTTAAAAACTGTCCCCTCTCAATCTTCTCTTTTCTAGATGAAACAAACCCAGTTTTTTCAATCTTCCCTCGTAGGCCATGATTTCTAGACCTTTAATCATTTTTGTCACTCTTCTCTGGACTGTCTCCAGTTTGTCCATGTCCTTCCTGAAATGTGGCACCCAGAACTGGACACCATACTCCAGTTGAGGCCTAATTAGTGCAGAGTAGAGCGGAAGAATTACTTTGTGTGTCTTGCTTATAATAATCCTAGTAATACATCTCAGAAATATGTTTGCTTTTTTTGCAACACCATTACATTGTTGACTCATATTTAGCTTATGATCCACTATCACTAGGGCCGGCTCTTGGCACCAGTGCTCCAAGCATGTGCTTAGGGCCGCACTTTCCAAGGGGCGTCACTCCCACTCCCCTGTTTTTTTCCTTTGGGGAGCAAAAAGCCAGGAGCCAGCCCTGAACCAACATGTCCCCCTTCAGCTGAGGCTTTCAGGCTGAGCTGGAACTGACGCTGCAGTCGCTAGATGGCGCTCACGGCAGCCTGAGTCGCACAGGTCGGACTGCAGTTCATGCTGCTCTGCCGCTGGGGAGCCCGAGCATCATCCCCCGGAGCCGGGCCCGGGCTGCGGCGGCGAGAGGGGCTCAGTTCGGGGGGATGATGCTCGGGCTCCTCAGCGGCAGGGCAGCCTGAACTGCAGTCCGGCCTGGGAGAGAGGGAGGCGGCCCGGGATGCAGGGAGTGGGAGGGGTCCTGCTGCAGCCGCTCTGCTCCGAGTCTCCCCAGGGCGGCGCGGGGTTTCCCCGCCTGAGTGGGCTGTGCAGGGCGCCGCCGGGGACGAGTGGCCTGACCTGCCAGGGAACTGCCACCTCTTGCCCTCGGACCCAGCCCCCTGCGCACCTCCCCTGTCTCAGCCCCCCACTGCCTTTCCTGGGCAGGGAGAGGCAGAGCCCAGCTTCGAGCAGGGCAGCTGGGGATACTGCCCCACGAGGGGACCCCTGCAGCTCAGGCACGGGTGGGGGGCGGGTCAGTGTTTGTCCTCTCGGCTCTGCCTGCAGGGGGCTGGGGAAGCATCTGTCAGTGCCTGCCCCTCATAGCCCTTGCACCCCACATCCCGCTCGCAGCCCCTCCACTTGTACCTCCCCCCATTGCTTCTTCACCGCACCCCTTCCCCTTGTACCCTCCCCCAGCCCTCTCCTCCCACACCTCCCCCTTCCCCTGCACCTCTTCTCCCGCAACCCTCCTGATACCCCCTCTCCTTCTCCGTGAGTACATCACACCAAGCTTCTCTGCCAGTGTAGAGCCCTCAAGCACCCCCACACCCGCTTACTGAACCTCTTTACTAGATCCTCATCTCTTTCTGGGTATGAGGTTTGAGGGTTAGTCCCTATGCTTCCATGTGCATTTGGAGCATTAAGGATGGGGTTGCGGGGGACGAGGGCTGGGGTGAGATTTATACTAAAGTGAAATTAAAATAGGAGCAACCATTTGATCCTCACTGAAAGTGTAAACGGGGATTGCTGTGGTGAACGAGGAGGTCATGTTTGTGGTGGGGAGCCCAGGGCTAGGGTGGTTGGGGGTGCGGGTGGAGGGGGAGAGCCCAGGGCTGGGGTGGGGGACAGCCAAAAATTTTTTTGCTTGTGGCAGCAAAACACCTAGAGCCGGCCCTGACTATCACCGCCCAGATCCCTTTCAGCAGCACTCCTTCCTAGGCAGTCGTTTCCCATTTTGTTTGTGTGCAACTGATTGTTCCTTCCAAAGAGGAGTAGTTTGCATTTGTCCTTATTGAATTTCATCCTGTTTACTTCAGACCATTTCGCCAATGTGTCCAGATCATTTTGAATTTTAATCCTGTCCTCCAAAGCACTTGCAGCCCCTCCCAGCTTGGTATCATCCACAAACTTTATAAGTATACTTTCTATGCCATTATTTAAATCATTAATGAAGATATTGAACAGAACTGGACCCAGAACTGATCCCTGTGGGACTCCACTTGATATGCCCTTCCAGAATGACTGTGAACCACTGATAACTATTCTGTGGGAAAGGTTTTCCAATGCTGATGATAAAAAAACAAAGGGCAAAACCAACAAGACGCATATGTAATTATATGCATAACATGATCTCTCACTGATGGAACTCTCATTCCCTCTTGTCGGCACCAAAATGTCTTCCATACCTCAAGAGCTATCATAAGTTTTCAGCGTGAGAGGTAGATTATAGTACCCTTGTGCAGTACCATGTTTCACAACTAGTGCCATTGACTTTAGTGGTATTGTTCATGGCATAAAGTACCCTTTGATGTTAGGGAGCCAAAAAAAAAAAATAGCCCTAAATGGCTGCAAAATAAGAAAACACAAAAATAAAGTCTCCATAAGAGAGTATGGTGTGTGTGTCACCTGTGGAACATGCTGCATCTGAACTAAACACAAAGGCCTGGTCTACACTATGCGTTTATACCGAATTTAGCAGCATTGAACTGATTTAACCCTGCACCCATCCACACAATGAAGCCCTTTATATCAATATAAAGGGCTCTTAAAACCGATTTCTGTACTCCTCCCCGACGAGAGGAGTAGTGCTGAAATCGATATTGCCATGTCGGATTAGGATTAGTGTGGCCGCAATTCGACGATATTGGCCTCCGGGCGGTATCCCACAGTGCACCATTGTGACCGCTCTGGAAAGCAATCTGAACTCGGATGCACTGGCCAGGTAGACAGGAAAAGCCCTGTGAACTTTTGAATTTCATTTCCTGTTTGTCCAGCATGGAGCTCTGATCAGCAAGGGTGGCCATGCAGTCCCAAATCAAAAAAGAGCTCCAGCATGGAC
>NC_133769.1:149948672-150001852 GCF_003597395.2 Chelonoidis abingdonii | reverse complement strand
ACAAAACATAAAGAAGGGAATGACCTGGGAAGTCATTCCCATTTTTGTCCATGCTCCCCGGCCGACCTCAGTGAGGCCAGCCAGGAGCACCCATGACAGCAGCAGATGGTATAATTGACTGGTAATGGTCATTGTCAATTTCCAAAGCAGCAGACAGTGCAATAGGGCTGGTAACTGTCTCTGCTATCTTGCAAAAGCAAATGAATGCTGCTGTGTAGCACTGCAGTACCGTGTCTGTCAGCAGCATCCAGTACACATATGGTGACAGTGAAAAAACGCTAAACGGGCTCCATGATTACCATGCTATGGCATTTGCCAGGGCAATCCAGAGAAAAAGGGTGCGAAATGATTGACTGCCGTTGCTCTCACGGAGGAAGGATTGAGTGACGACATTTACCCAGAATCTCCCACGACACTGTTTTTGCTCCATCATGCATTGGGATCTCAACCCAGAATTCCAATGGGAGGGGGAGACTGCGGGAACTGTGGGATAGCTATGGGATAGCTACCCACAGTGCAACGCTCCAGAAATCAACGCTAGCCTCTGAACATGGACATACATTGCTGAATTACTGTGCTTAGTGTGGCCACGTGCACTCGACTTTATACAATCTGTTTTAAAAAATCGGTTTATGTAAAATTGGAATAATCCCATAGTGTAGACATACCCAAAGAAGTTCCTGGCTGCAGCAAACTGTAGATTTCTGGAAAGATAAAGGTGAAGTGCATGGAAAATAAAATTCTGACAATTATAGACACGTGTACAGCACTTTCAGATTGTTTGTTTCTTGTCATCCCTTGCTGAATTCTGTCTAATTAAATTGTGAGCACTTAAGTCAGATTTTTCATACCATAAAGCATCATACACCTATGGTGCTGTTTCATATATACAGAGTAATAATGACGTTGAGCTACAAGGGAAAATTTCAGGGTGGATAACTAGAAAACATTCCCTCACAGTGAGAAAATGTATTATCCTGTGCTCTAGTTAACTGGGAGAAAGGTGGAAGCCCTGTTACTTAAAACTAGCCCAGAGGCAGCCCTGGAGAACAGAGAGTAGAGAACAAACCTGCAGTGACTATGAGGAAAGAGAGGGTGCTGACTATGAGGAAAGAGAGGGTGTATATGCAATCAGCAGTTCTCTTTCAATGCCTCACGTTTGTCATTCAAGAGAGACCCAGAAAAATCATGTTTTTCTCATTTTTGAAAACAGGTCAGTGACCTACAAAGACCCACAAACCCCTATTTTTCATGTGACATATCAGGAGCAACGGCTGCTTTTGCAAGCAGCCGCTGCAGCCTTCTGTGCAGCAAGATTATGTGATAACACAAGGCAGCAAAACCACCAGCCTAGGTGGGACAGATAGGCACTCCTATTTCAGTTTAACATGTGCCTCAGAGTGAAGTGCGGTGGGTGCTGTGGAAAGAGGTGATGATGAGTTACAGAAACGGTTTCACAAGCAAATGTTAAACCGCATCCTGTTATGTATAAAATTCAACAGCTATTCTCGTAAATGAACAATACCAAGGTTGGTTAGGCTCATAATTTAAGCCATTCCCTTGCCTCTCTTAATCTGCGTACAAGGCCTTTTGAAATGTTCTCTGCCATCCCATGCTGAGCTCTCCAGCTCCATCTCACCCTTGAACTGCAGCACTTGCTACTGTTGCAGCCTTGGGCTCCCCACACAGCTCTACCAGTGCCCCTCAGTCCTGCCCTAGAACCACCCCCTGCTAGTCCAGTCCTGGGTTCCCCACACAGCTCTGCCAATGCCACTCAGTCCTGCCCTGCAGCCCCTGCTATTCCTGTGCTGGTCTCGCCACACATCTCTGCCAATGCCCTTGAGTCCTGCCCTGCAGCCCACTGGTATTCCAGTGTTGGGCTCCCCACACAGCTCTGCCAATGCCCCTCAGTTCTGCCCTGTAGCTCCCCTGGTATTCGAGTCCCTGCTATTCACTTCCCTTTTCTAGGAGAGATTACTAATAATACTGAAGTGCACAAATGAGGACTACAGTGATTTTAACCAAGCCTGCTAGGCAGCTTTGTACGTTATCATTTTCCCTTAGCCTTTTTGATGCTGTCCTTAGATCAGTATTGCATTGAAGCCCTTCGACAATAATGATTGAACTCTTTAAAAAGATATGGAAGTTATGTCTCTATAAGTAAGAATTTATCCGCCCAAGCGAGAGTATTGCTGTCTGAATCCCTGCTCATTACCACAAATATGGCAATGATATTGTTCCATTACTAGATGGAAAAGGTAGAATTATCAATAATAATGCAGAAAAGACAGAAGTGTTCAGTGAATATTTCTGTTCTGTATTTGGGGAAGAAACAGATGATGCAGTCTAATCACACAGTGATGATAACACTCTTTCCATTCCATCAGTATCTCTGGCAGATGTTAAACAGAATGTACCAAAGTTAGATATTTTTTAAATAGCAGGTCCAGATAACTTGCATGCGAGAATTTGAAAAGATCTGACTGAAGAGCTCTTAGTGGACCATTAATATTGATTTTCAATAGGTCTTGTAGCTCTCTGTAAGTTCCAGAAGACTGGAAGGAAACTAATGTTGTGACAATTTTTAGAAAGGGTAAACGGGATGACCCAGGTAATTACAGACCAGTGAGTCTGACATCGATCCTGGGCAAGATAATGGGCAGGCTGATACAGGACTTGATTAATAAAGAATTAAATGTGAGTAATGTAGTTAATGCAAATGACCTTGGGTTTATGGGAAACAGATCCTGTCAAACTAACTTGATCTCTTTTTTTGATAACATGACAAGTTTTTGATAAAGATAATAGGGTGACAATATATTTAGATTTCTATAATGTGTTGATCTGGCACTGCCTAACATTTTGACTAGACTAGAATGATATATTAAAAACTGGCTAACAGATAGTTCTCAAAATGAGAGAGACAATGCGGGTGAGGTAATATTTTTATTAGCGCAAATTGTGTTGGTGAGGGAGACAAGTTTTCAGGCTACACAGACCTCGTTTTCAGGTCTGGGAAAGGAACTCCCAGCATCACAGCAAAATGCGAAGTGGAACAGATTGTTTAGCATAAGTAGCTAACACATATTGTAAGGGACCATTCCAGGTAGAGTGGCCTAACTCTTGTCTCTCTCACCAACAGAAGTTAGTCCAATAAAAGATATTACCTCACTCATCTTGTCTTCTGACTACCTAATATTCTACGATCAACACAGCTACAACTACATTGCATAGGTCTCGAAATGTAATTCTAAACTGGAAATAGTCATTGAGTGGATGTATTTCAAGTGGGGTCACATGGAATCAGTTCTTGGCCCTATGCTATTTAACATTTTATCAATGACCTGGAAGAAAACATAACATCTTCACTGATAATGTTTGCAGACGATACAAAAATTTCAGACAATACAAAAATAACAAATATAACAGGTAGAGAACAATGTGGATTGCTTGCTAAACTGGGCACAAGCAAACAATATGTGTTTTAATATGACTAAACATACATGTATACATCTGGGAATAAAGAACTTACATAATGGGTGACTATACTGGGAAGCAGTGACTCTGAAAAAGATTTGGGGATCATTGGGGTTAATCAGAAGAACATGAGCTCCCAGTGTGACTCTGTGCCAAAACACCTAATGCAATTTGTGTTGTATAAACAGGAGAATCTCGAGTAGGAGCAGAGAAATGATTTTATCTCTGTATTTGGTATTTTTACAACGGCTGCTGGAATACTGTGTGCATTTCTCGTGTCCATAATTCAAGAAATATGTTGATAAATTGGAAAGGCTTCAGAGACGTGCCAGCAGAATGATTAAAGGATTAAAGAACCTGCCTTATAGATGCAAATGCTCAATCTATTTAGCTTCACAAAGAGTAGGGTTAATTTGATTTCAGTCTATAAGTATCTACACAGGAAACAAATATTTAATAATGGGATCTTTAATATAGCAGAGAAAGGTATAACATGATCCAATGGCTGGAAGTTGGATCTAGACAAATTCAGACTGGAAATAAGGCGTAAATCTTTAAGAGTGAAAGTAATTAACCATTGGAACAATTTACCAAAGATTGTGGTGGATTCTCCATCACTGATCATTTGAAAATCAAATTTAAATGTTTTTCTAAAAGATCTGCTCTAGGACTTATTTGGGGGAAGTTCTATAGCCTGTGTTATACAGAATTTCAGACTAGATGATCACGATGGTCCCTTCTAGCCTTGGAATTTATGAATTTATGAAAACATAAAACTAGAGATGGGCATGAGTCACAAAATTCAGAACTGGATTTGAACTTATAGAATCTGGGGGTCTTTGGATCCTGGGCTTTGGCCTGGACATATCTCTACACAACAGATGTCCTTGCTTTCCCTCACTGTGCCTTGGGATTAAGTGAGCTGCCTCTGATTCACTCGGTATTTAACCTGAGGAACCCACTGCCAAAGGATATTAATTTAGTAAGAGCAAAAAAAGGTTAGATAATCTTATGAATGAGGGTATTTGTAGGGACATTGCCTAGGGTTATCAGTTCTCCTGCTTCACTGTCTGTGATGAGGAAGCAGCAGAGAATCCTGTGGCACCTTATAGACTAACAGAGGTTTTGGAGCGTGAGCTTTCGTGGGTGAATACCCACTTCGTCAGACGCAGGTAGTGGAAAATTTCCAGGGCAGGTATATATATATGCTACAAGCAAGCTAGAGATAACAAGGTAGTTCAGTCAGGGAGGGTGAGGCCCTGTTCTAGCAGTAGAGGTGTGAAAACCAAGGGAGGAGAAACTGGTTCTGTAATTGGCAAGCCATTCACAGTCTTTGTTTAGTCCAGAGCTGATGGTGTCAAATTTGCAAATGAACTGAAGCTCAGCAGTTTTCTCTTTGCAGTCTGGTCCTGAAGTTTTTTTGCTGCAGGTAGCCACCTTAAGGTCTGCTATAGGTGGCCAGGGGTTGAAGTGCTCTCCTACAGGTTTTTGTATATTGCCATTCCTGATAATCTGATTTGTGTCCATTTATCCTTTTCCGTAGTGACTGTCCAGTTTGCCGATGTACATAGCAGAGGGGCATTGTGGCATATGATGGCGTATTACATTGGTGGACGTGCAGGTGAATGAACCAGTGATGGTATGGCTGATCTGGTTAGGTCCTATGATGGTGTCGCTGGTGTAGATATGTGGGCAGAGTTGGCATCGAGGTTTGTTGCATGGATTGGTTCCTGAGCTAGAGTTACTATGGTGCGTGTGCAGTTGCTGGTGAGAATACGTTTCAGGTTGGCAGGTTGTCTGTGGGCAAGGATTGGCCTGCACCCAAGACCCGTGAAAGTGTGGGATCATTGTCCAGGATGGGGTTGTAGATCCTGATGATGCGTTGGAGGGGTTTTAGCTGGGGCTGTATGTGATGGCCAGTGGAGTCCTGTTGGTTTCTTTCTTGGGTTTGTCTTGCAGTAGGAGGCTTCTGGGTACACGTCTGGCTCTGTTGATTCGTTTCCTAATTTCCTCGTGCGGGTATTGTAGTTTAGAGAATGCTTGGTGGAGATTTTGTAGGTGTTGGTCTCTGTCTGAGGGGTTAGAGCAGATGCGGTTGTACCTCAGTGCTTGGCTGTAGACAATGGATCGTGTGATGTGCCCGGGATGGAAGCTGGAGGCATGAAGGTAGGCGTAGCGATCGGTAGGTTTTCGATTAAGAGTGGTGAATCGTGACCATGACGCTTATTGCACCGGTGTCAAAAGTGGACTCCGCGATGTAATTGTTCCAGACTAACACGGCATACCCCTCTACATACTTGACACCAGCGCAAGGCACTGATTTAGCCGGTTTATGGGAGTGGAAATCCATCAACCTTCATGGAAGAACTTGTCACCAATACAGACAGGATACATCTTCCTTTCCAAATGCAAACGGGATCGGACACAACACAAATGGACAAGGTTAAAAAACCACTGCTATCTACATACAACAGACATCAAGTTGGAGAGATATGCCATACACTGTCAAAGAAACTGAGGAACCAACCTGACAGATCCTATACAAGCAAACAGGGAAAACATACCAAAAAAAAAGCTCTCAACCTGGAGACACTTCAATATAAAAAACTTCCATAAAAACGGACTTCACTAAAAAATACAGGAGATCCTACAGCACCACTTCACATCATCTCTACAAAGGAAAAGGACTGTAAAGCTGTAGAACCCCTACCCTGAACACATGGGGACCACCAAAATCGTGGTCCCCTAACACCACCCAGCAAATTGTCATCTTCTCAACCACACACTCAAGCCAGAAAAAAACGTCTGTCCTATCATCGGAGGATCACTTCTTCCCTGCCCTGCACCGCCCACCAACATGCATGATACAGCTGTGGCGACGAAGCCTACTTTCGCCGTCGCGACTCAAGAAACTCTCAGGGAAACACTGAAACAGTGCACTGATACACAGGTTACCACCCACAACAGCACAAAAAGAAGAACTCCACATGGGAGACTCCTCCTGAGGGTCGAAATGACAGTCGGACCTATACATTGAATGCTTCCCGCCGACGTGCCACAGGGCAAATGTGGAGAAAACAACGACGTTTGCCTTCATAACCAACGCTGCAGAACGCAATGCATCCCAAGCCTCAAAAAACCACCCTGACGACTTATCACAAAGAGGCTGATAAAAGGAGGTGCTGTTGTCATCAAATGAACGGTCTGACTACCAAGAACGGAGGCCGCCAAGACAACTCTCCAATACCAAATTCACAGGGCCACTTCCCTCAGAATCACAACTAGATACCTAACATAAACTGACCATGCTACTCCGGACACTCCCTAACACTAACACCAAAAAAAACAAGCAGACCGAACCTTAGAGCCACCGACCCAGGAGTATTTCTCAACTACCAGAGATCCACAAACCGGGAAAATCCGGAGCCCCAATCCATTCGGGCATTGGCACTTCCATGAAGGACTGTCATGGATATGGGACTCTCTACTGCAGAAACCCATGGCCACCCAGCACTCCCAGCTACTCCGTACACCACGGATTCCTGAGGAAACTACAAACGCATGGTCACTCCCAGAAAACACCACTAAGCCACCATGGATGTAAAGCTCTCAAAAACCAATTCCCACAAAAACACAGATGGAATACAAGCTGTCAGGAAACAGTATGCGCCGATGATGCACACAGCACAAATGAGCTGCTGAGCTCTGTGCCTTTAATACATCACAACACAACTATTCAAGTTGAGTCGACAAATACATATAACGTGCCAGATCCAGGGCACTAGCTAGGGCACCACGCATGGCCACAAAATAAATACGCCATCATATTTTAGGCTTGACCTGGAACAGACGCTTCTCAGCTCTCGTCACTCACGCCCCTTTGCCTACCTAACGCTTAGCATTGAATGAATCATTCATCATTGGACCCATGGGAGGAACTCTAGAAACAATTCCACCTCAGTATCAACAACCCACCCACACACCACACACACTACACACATACACGGGAGGTCCACTTTCAGATCCACCACGGTGCTGCAAATAAGCGATGGGTTTACATCAATATTTAACACCATCATATCGAAAACCCTACCGACCCGCTACGCCTACCATTCATGCTCCAGCTTCCATCCCGGGCAACATCACACGACCATTTGTCTACAAGCCAGCCACTGAGGGTAAACCGCATCTGCTCTAACCCCACAGACAGAGACAACACCTACAAAAATCTCCACCAATGCATTCTCTCAAACTACAATACCGCCGCAGGGAATGACGGGGAAGTGACATACTAGATCAACAGAGCCAGACGTTGCTACCCCAAGGACCCACGGCAAAAGACAACCCAAGAAAAGAAACGCAACAGACTCCAACTTGCCACACATTACAGCGTCCCCAGCGGCTAAACCCCTCAACGCATCACAGGGATACGAGGGAAAATCACAACCACTCATCGGACAATGATCCACACTTTCACGGGTCCTTGGGGTTTATGGCAGGCCAATCCTTGCACAGGACAAACCTGCAACCTGAAACGTATCTATCACCAGGCACTTGCGACACCGCACCAAGAGAACTCTAGCTCAGTAACCAATCCATCAAAGAAAACCTCGCGATCCAAACTCTGCCCACATATCTACTACCAGCTACACCACATTTAGGAACACTAAACCAGATCAGCCATCCATCACACTGTGGTTCATTCACTGCACGTCCACCAATTAACTATAACGTCCATGCATATGCCAGCAATGGCCCCTCTGGCATTACATCGGCCAACTGACAGTCATACGGAAAACAGATAAATGGACACAAATCAGATATCAGGAATGGCCAAATAGGACAAAAACCTGTAGAGGCACTTCAAACCTCCTGGCCCCACTTTAAGCAGGACTTTAAGTGGCATCCATGGCCAGGCAAAAAAAACTTCCAGGGACCACGACTCTGCAAAGAGAAACGCTGAAAAGCTTTCAGTTCATTTTTTTGTTTGTGTTGCGCCCAGTGCTTGGCACGCAAAAATTGACACCATCAGCTCCTGGACTAAACCCAAAGACTGTGAATAATGGGGATTGGCCAAATTACAGAACCAGTTTCTCCTCCCTTGGGGTTTTTCTCCACACCCTCATTAACTCTGGCTAGAACAGGGCCTCACCCTTCCCTATGACTAACAACCTTGTGTATCTACTCATAGCTTGCTTGCCTGCAATATTATACTGCCCCTGGGAAATTTCTTACCTACCTGCGTTTGAACGAAGTGGGTATTCACCCACGAAAGCTCACGCTCCAAAACCTCTGTTAGTCTATAAGGTGCCACAGGATTCTCTGCTGCTTTCACAGATCCAGACTAACACGGCTACCCCTCTGATATGTGATGAGGAAGAAACTCCTCTTGTTGTATAATATTGTACCATTTTTATCTGGTTTCCACTACTAATCCCCATTAAAAACCATGAAATGTATGAAACAGAACAACGTGTGTTATCTATTTTTCAAGCTTACAACAGCACTGACCGCTAAGCAGTATATGGTTCCCATTTTTCACTATTGTCCCTTTCCCTTCCTTACTTCTACACCACTATAATAGTAAATGGCTTGAAACAAAATGTGCCATTACTATTATGAGAGCCCTTCTAGTGGTAGCAATACTACTTTACATGTGGTGCAACTCAAAATGTTACATGGTGAAAGAAGTGAGCCAATATGGCTGCCTCTTCACTACAAAATCCACCATAGCCTGGTGTCATTATTTCTTGTGTTATCTTCCAAATTTCACCTATGTCTACTCTACAGAGGCTATGCTGGCATAGCTATCTTAGCATAGCCTCCTTGCGTATATGTAGCCCATACCAACAGAAGTTTTTGTGTCCATGTAAGCACACCTCCTCCCTCAATGATGTTAGTTATGTCAAAAGAAACAATCTTCTATAGGCATAGCTGCAACTACACTCAGGGCCGCCCAGAGAATTCCTGGGGCCTGGGGTCCTCGGTGGCAGGGGGCCCCCGCTTCGGCGGTAATTCAGCAGCAGGGGCATCCTTCCGCTTCAGGACTCGCCGCCGAAGGGCCTCGAAGACCCGTGGCAGGGCCCCCCTCCGCCGAATTGCTGGTGAAGTGCAGCTGGATCTGTGGTGGGGAGCCCCTGCCGTGGGTCTTCGAGGCACTTTGGCGGCGAGGGGTCCCGGTGTGGAAGGACCCCAGCCTCCAAATTACCGTTGAAGACCCGGCTGCACTTCAGTGGTGGGTCCCACTTCGGCGATAATTCGGCGGTGGGGGGTTCCCCTGCCGCCGAAGACCTGGAGCGGAAGAAGCTCTGAGGGCCTGGGCCCGGCAAGAGTTTTCCGAGGCCCCGGAGCAAGTGATGGACCCCACTCCAGGGGCCCCGAAAAACTCTCATGGGGGCCCCTGCGGGACCTGGGGCAAATTGCCCCACTTGCCCCCCTCCTCTGGGCAGCCCTGACTACACTGGGTATTTTGTCTGTGTAGACATGTCGGTTAGGGCTGTGTTTTTTTCACACCTCTGACTGTCATAGCTATGCCAATATAACTTTTAGGTATAGATCAAGCCTGAGAGTGTAAGCACCTAGTGTCAGGACTCTTATCTTTTTAC
Source organism: Chelonoidis abingdonii (assembly GCF_003597395.2). Taxonomy (NCBI): domain Eukaryota; kingdom Metazoa; phylum Chordata; order Testudines; family Testudinidae; genus Chelonoidis; species Chelonoidis abingdonii. The sequence continues at coordinate 149,991,770 of NC_133769.1, read as the reverse complement.
CTGTAGAGTGCCATGTACTCCTGTGGGTTTGTGTAAAGATACTTAAGATAGATATTTAGATAGATGGACAAAATGGGGGAGAGAGAGTTAAGCTTTCATTTGAAGCATCTGATATTCTCCGTAATCAAAAATGGGACTGAATGAGATGGAACAGTGTTTTTTTCCCAACATAGCAAGAAGTAAGATACTAGTGTAGATGGATGCATGGTTGTCTCCTGGTAAACTAGTAGATGGGATGATGCTAGACTAGATGGCCCAATGCTTTGATCCACTGTAACAGGAAGGAGAAAACCTGACTAGTGGGAACAATGAGTTTCTTTCAGTAAAGCAGGAAGTGGGTTCCTCTTGGCAAAGCAGAAGGTGTGATACGAGAGTAGGGGCACAGTGGGATGATGTCGCATGGAGACTCCCTACTGTAATGGACTCATATACTGCAGCCAACACAATTGCTACATAATTCACACTTAGAGACACACACAGAGACCCCTTGAGAGATTAGACTACAATTCTAGCCCTTCAGCTCAAGAAACACAGGTCTCTTCCATTTACACTAAGAGCGACAACTCAATCCCACTTCCCTACTTAGCTGGCAGTGGCGTTAGGTCCCTTATCCTTTCCGTGGCCTGACATCATTCACCCATGTATTTACAAACAAAGCCAGTCTAACACACTATGTTCTCTAAGTTCTGTGAACGTTACAGGCATTTTTGTTTCATACTTCAGCAGCAGACATAAAAATGCAGAAAACTTCATTAAGGATTTCAAAAGTGTTTATTAAAAGCTGCTGTTTCAAACAAGCAAATACAGCCAGACAACCCCAAATTGCTGTCTTTGTAAATTTATTATAACAAAAGCCTAAGTGCTGTGCTGGTTTTTGAAAAAAATCAGGACTTGTAAAACTAATGCAGCTGCAGCTCCTTCTTTCTCCAGGTAGCTGTATCATCCACCTAGGGCCAGCTTCTTCTACTGCACTAGCTGTGGGAGGGAAGGGAATAGAACTGGAGATTAGTCATGGGTCACCACAAACCACTGAGAACCAAGCAATGATCATCCTGTGATTAAAACACCAGGGGGAGTAGCAAACAGTCAAGTTTTCCATAGTGCAGCTTGTTCATGTACAGCCATCACATCTCCATTCTGGGTCATACATTAAGGATCTAGATAGATTAATTCATGAGGCGACATTAAAGGAACTAAATATGTACTGGGTACCTAACTGACAGAAAGTTGATTAAATTAGATCAATATTTTAATAGATAGATAGATAGACAGATAGATAGATAGATCAGCTGGTTCTCCTTTCACTTATGCTGGTGTAAATCAGGAATAACTCCATTTACATTAATGGAATCACACCAACATAATACTGGTGTAAGGGCTAGTCTACACTAGAAAATTAGGTCAGTATAACTATGCTGCTCAGGGGTGTGAAAAATCCACACCCCTGATTGACAGAGTTAAACTGACCTAATCCCTGGTACAGACAGTGCTAGGTCATCAGAAGAATTTTCCCATTGACATAGCTACCACCTCTCAGGGAGGTGGATTACCTCCTCTTACAGGAGAACCATTCTCACCAGTGTAGGTAGTGTCTTCACTAAAGTGCTGCTGCGTTTTAAGTGTAGACAAACCCTTAGTAACAGAAAAATCAGGGTCACTGTGTTTGAATGGTGTAAACCTCAAGGATAGACACAAATTGACTCTGGGACTAGACCTCGTGGAACAACCCTCTATTAGCTGGTGAGGGGGAAGAAAATGGACAAATTGTGACCAAATGTGTCTTTTTATCTGTAATTTCTCAGATTCCCACTGCTATCAGCGAGTGCAATAGCTGGAGGGGATTCACTGCTATTTTATTGTTGGTGCTTCCTGTTAAGTAATGATCAGAGATGTATCTGATGGGTGAAACCTTACACTGAATTTTCCCATTCAGTCACTAAGGCTATGAAAGTTTCTGTACAACAGAAACAGTGTGGCTTCTGCTTGACTATGCTGAAAGCCTCATGTGTGATTGGAAAAGAAAGAGTCAGCTCAAATGGCCTCAAGATATTTCCGATAAGCACTGTTAAAAATAAGAGAGAATGGATGACTGCAAGCACACCACTAGATAAATAAGCTTTCTTAACTCACTCTTTCTTTCATTTTTTATTCTTTCTTTCTACATATCTGTTTCTCTCTCTTTTTCTTTCTCTTTCCCTCACATCTTTTCTGATTCTCTTTCTCAGGGGTTCTCAAACTTTTGTACTGGTGACCCCTTCCACACAGCAAGCTCTGGGTGAGACCCCCCCAACCCTTATACATTAAAAATACTTTTTAATATATTTAATGCCATTATAAATGCTGGATGCAAAGCGGGGTTTGGGGTGGAAGCTGACAGCTCGCGATCCCCCATGTAATAACCTTGCGACCACGAGGGGTCCCGACCCCAAGTTTGCGAACCCCTGCTCTTTCTGTTCTCTCATTTTTCCTCTGTTGTTTCTCTCTCATCTTTCTTCCTCTTCTCTCAGTTTTGTTTCATTCCCCTTCTTTTGTCTTTGTCACATTTCACTCTTCTTCTTCTTTCTCTTCTCTCTCTCTTGCATTCTCTCTCTCCCTTTCTCTCTCAACACTTGCACTCTTTCCATCATTCTAGCTTACTCTCTTGCAAAACAGGAGGCGCAGAGACATGAGGGGAAAAAAATGCTTAAGTGAACTTTTCTGCATCTTAAAAGTTGTGGAGATTTCATTTGGGGTGGTGGTGGCAGAGGTTCATGGCTGTTCTCGTTTTGTCCAAACTAGTCCCCTCCTCTGTTCTAGTTAGAATGGACCTGGCCCAGAGGGCATAGAATAAGAAACCTCCTCTCACCTTCTTCCTTAGCATTAGCCCCATCACAAAGACCCCATACAAAGCGCTCTTGAAAATGAGCAGAACGTACACACTCATGCCTGCCATTGCACTTCTCTGATACGACTCTGAAAAGCAAGGGGGAAAATAATACATCAAAACCAACAGAGAAGTGAAAGATTTCTTTGGAGAATTTACCCAGCCCAGATTGGGGGTATTTTAATCCTGTAGATTAGCAGAAGATGGTGCAATGCTTATCTGTAAAATCCACTGACTGCCCATTTGGCTGCCTATAGCTGTACCACCAGGGAAAGCTGGATCTCCAAATTGGTTTGAAGTTTTCTAAGGAAAACAAAAGAGTCTGAAGAAGTGGTGGTGACTCAGAAGGTGGCAGCCTTCCCCCAAAGATAACATTGATCCCAATACATCAGTGTGGTGCAAGGGGGTGCTATGCTGCAGACAGTGGGGTATGTGACTCAATAGGGGGTGCTCTCCCTTCTGAGTCAGTACTGATCCTAATGACCCAGTGTGGGCTTAGGGGCTCTGTGTTGCTGAAGGTTATATCTTTAGGATGAGATCGAAAGCTGAGGTCCTGACCACTGGTGGTTAGTACAGGTCCCACAGAACTTTGTGTGAGTGGAGGGGTGTGAGTCCCAGTGTGTGTGCCTATGCACATACTCACACGTGCACATTCACATCTCTGTGAACCAAGAAACATGTACACACATGTGCACCCACACATACAAATATGCACATAAGCACATGCACACCTGTGCATTACAGCATGAATACACATGCTCACACACACAAACATCCACAGCATTACATCACTGTATACATACGAGCATGCACACCTGAACATTCATGTGCACACGCACACATGCATACAGTACAGAGGGAGAAGGGGCTTTAACTGACCTTCTGAGACACTGCAATCTGAAAGGAGAAACAAGCAGAAGTTAGTATCTGAGATCAGCTATCTGTGCCTTTTACAAGGAACTCCCAGTTTCCCACAATTAATTGGGTGGAGGAAGGGGGGAGGGAGAATTATTTGTCTATTCACTAGCTTGTAGGACAGCTGATTTGGATTCCAGTCCCAGTCTCAGATTCAAGGGCTGGCAGAGGCTGGAGTGTGGCAAACAGTGAACCTGGTGCCCCAGGGTTTAGGAAATTGCTCTGCTTTGCAGAACTCTGCAGTGACAATTCCCACGCTCGGACTCTTTCTTGGGACAGCAGTGATTTAAGTGGTGATGCCCTGGTGGGCTGGGCAGGAGCCCTGCCTTCCATTCCAACTCCTAACCCCAGAGGTGGGAATGCTGCAGAGGCCAGACCCCAGCACACTAAGGCTTTTGCGCTCAGTACTCACCAGCTACACCACTGATGACTTTATCATATGATTTTGTCTCATTCCCATAGAACTCAACAAAGCACTGGAATCTGTTCTTGGAATTGGACCATTCCTGGTGTGAGATCCTCAAGCGGCTGGTCAGTGAGAATTTTTCTTTCTTTTCACCCAGGAGAGGTTCGTCCGTCCTCACCCCCTCTTTCCTCTCAACATCGTTCACCCGCCAAACCAGCTTGATGTGGTCAGGGTAGAAACCTGTGGCCAGGCACACCAGGGTGGCCTTCCTTTTCTCTTTAATCTCCTGCTTCGACGGTGGAAAGATGGCCACTTCAGGGGCAGTGATTTTGGACAAATCCTCTGGAACAGAAATCAAGATGACACAGAGAGTCCTGCACAAACCCTCTCATGCCTTCTGCCAACAACCCCTCCCGGATTCATGTATCTGACTCTGTTGTGGGAGGAGGGAGATGCTTCTACAGGCAGATTCAATGCCCTCTTTAGAACTCTACACAGAAGGTCCATCATTTTAAATCAAAAGAGAAAATTATATATTTTTATTACTCGAGTCTGAATCAGTAACCACTGTATGTGTACCATTTCCATTAAAGTCAATAGAAACTGTTGGTTGCAGATTCTGGCCCCAATATTTAAACAAGACAGCTACAGAGCAAATGTAAAGTCTCTATATCTAGTCATTCATTGAGCCCTGTTGCTCTGTAATTCCTTACTGCATTGGGGTGCTCTGTGTTTCACCTCAGAAAAAGATGCTGAAGACTGCACCCTCCTTTTGCTAACCCAAACTTTCCAATCTCTCAGCAAGCTCTCCTTGCTTTCTGTCCCGCAATTTTAAAAAGGACAAAAGAAATAAAAAATCCAGCCCACAAATATCCAAAGAGAAGCTTGAGACAGAAGCTCAGGACTGTGAATGTTTTGTTATTTAGCAAACAAACAAACCCTTCCTTACCCAGGACAGTCAGTTTGGTTCCTGTGCCAAAATACTGTTCATATCCAGAGCACAGAGACACAGGGCAGTAGTAAAACTAAGCAAAGTAGCAACTTGCAGTTCAAGGGCTTGACTCTACACACTCCTCACACAGGCCGAACTCTCATTGAAGTCAATGGAAGTTTTGCCTGAATAGGGACTGCAGGGCTAGGCCTGTGGTGTCTTCTGTAGAGACAAAATGAACATGTGAGAACAAATCTATATGACCATGAAAGGCACATAGGGAGGACCTTTGCTATTGATATACTTTCCACTTTCACAGGACTCATCAGCTTCATCGCTTCCACTACAGTTTTCTTTATCCTGCTCTTGACTTTGCAGTGGCAGAGGGGACTCTTCACCATTCCATGAGGGGAGTCAATTCCATGGCCCACTTCCTCTGGTTCATAATAATTTTTTCTTATTGTTTAATACTAGATTTTCCTTCCTGGACCCTAGGTTTTCCATCTTTGTCCTGCCACCTTCTGAAAGAGATCCCCATTCTTCCTCCACATATATTATTTCTAAAAGGAAATGATGTCTAGACAGTGCCTTACTGGACAGAGGAGGCAGTGGGTTGCAATGAACAGAGCACCAGACTCTGTGGGCCAGATTTTCAAAAGAGCTTAACTCACATTTTTGCAGCAAACTAGAAGGCCAGATTTTCAAAGGCTCAGCATGTTGGGTGGAGAGCTCTTTTGAAAATTGGGCCATGAATAAAGAGGCTTGCGTTCTGTTCCCAACTAGGCCACACCTGTTATGTGATGTTGGGCAAATCATTTACCTGATATGTGCCTCAATTTCCCAAGCTGTAAAACTTATAATGTCCACCCATCTTAGTGAAGTGCTTTGAAATTTATGGATGCAAAATACTAAATATTATTATGAAGAGTTTTCTTACCACATTCCTAGTATATATGATTAAATTAACATGTTATCTGTGGACCTGTATGAATACAACCTAAAAATCAAGCTATTAATTACGGATGGTTGAATTTTTTTTGTTTCTAATTGTTTTATCAAAAAATTGGAAACATTCTGTAGAAATGTTGAGTGAAATAATGTTTTATTGTTTCCTTCAAAATTTTTCTGATAAAAGAATTCCTATTTTTAACTAGTGCTCCTATTCATCCAACCATCCCCGTGTCTCTTCTACCAGCATTACAGAAAGATTGAATGGGCTGCTGTAATATATTGCAGAACCAGGAGCACAAGGATAAGAATTGTGAATAAAAAAATAAGGCTCACCACTCAACAACATTTCCTCATGGTGAAGGTCTGTTAAGTTGTGTCTGAAAAGAAGTGTGCCTGAGTGAGCAGAATCTCAGCCCTTATACATGGGGAAAATACTTGTTTCATTACACTTACTGTACCCCCTCTTCTCAAGCAGAGCTAGACTATTCCTTACAGCAGTGACTCAACCTTTCCAGACTATTATACCCCTTTCAGGAGGTTCTTTGTCTTGCATACCCCTAAGTTTTGCCTCACTTAAAAACGACTTGCTCACAAAATCAGACAAAAATACAAAAGTGTCACAGCACACTAATACTGAAAAATTGCTCATAATCTGTCTCTAGCCTTTCTCATTTTTACCATATAATTATAAACTAAATAATGAGCCCCAGTTTGAGAAACACTGATATAGTACATAATGCAGTATAAACAAATCATTGTCTGTACTGACTTTGCTAGAGCTTTTCAAGTGGCCCGTTGTAAAACTAGGCAAATATCTAGGTGAGTTGACAAACCCCCTGGAAAACCTCTGCGTACCCCTGGGGGATGTGTACCCCTTGTTGCGAACCACTGCCTTACAGTACACTCTCAAGGGGCTTCAACCATTTCCCTTTGGAAATTATTTCAGGATCTCTCCCCCCACACACTAGAAATAATTCCCAATTCACTATGTGAAGAATTTCTCTTTAATTCAGTTCCAGCCCCTTTATCCCTAGTTATTCCCTCATGGACTACACTTAACAAAAATCATCTTCCTCCTTAGTATTTCATCATTCCCTGTCTTTCTCCCTTGTATGTCTTCTTTGTCTGTTTCCTTCTTTATTCGTTTTTTCTTCACCTTTTTATTAACAAATCCAGCTCACTTTTCTTAAATATGTTCTCCAGACATGTCACATAACATTAGGCCCAGAATTATCTTTTCTGATATATATTGGTGCAATCACAAATCAGCAAGAAAAAAAACTCTGGGAGTGAAATGCTGGCCTTATTAAAGTCAGTGGGAGTTTTGCCATTGATGCCAAAGGAGTCGCAATTTCACCCAAGTGTTTTTCACCTTCCTTTTGCGGATCCTATCTTCTCAAAATGAAAATGCCTTTTATTGACTATGGATTTCTTAGGAAATGTAAAGATCCCACTGGGCTGCTAGAGACAGATCATGAGTTGATAAAACTATTCATTTTTCTTACCTAGAACTGTGAGTCAGGTCCTGTCTCCAAAATATTGCACTGAGCCAGAACCAGAGCACAGCATTTCCCCCCCATGCTACAAATGCCGTGGAACAGGGACTCATATCTACTTACCTGCTTTTCATTATTTCATGTTTCTCTGCTTTGTCCCTCACTGTCTGACTTACTCTCTGTCTGTCTGTTTCTCTGTCCCTCTTTTCTCTAGATTAACCCCATTAGAGACAAGTTCATCAATTTGGCTGCCACCAGAAATGCTTTTAAAAACTGATTTTTATTCTAGTCTCTTTGCCTGCTTTTCTTTCTTTCTTTCTTTCTTTCTTTCTTTCTTTCTTTCTTTCTCTTTCCACTCACCCAGAACTGTCAGCCGTGTCCCTGCTCCAAAATACTGTGTGCTTGCTCCAGTTCACAGCCTCTTGGAGCTGCACCAAAATCATCCCTCGCAATCCCCCTCCCCATCCAAATCCCACCAAAACCACTCTACGCTCCTTAGGGACTGGGCAGAACAGGGCTGCTTTGGTGGGGCTAGGGAATGCTGCCATCTCTACAAAGTGCTGTTAGATTGTATTTAGTCTATTTTCTCCTAGCCACTGCAGAATCGTTCTCTATATTCTAGTCTCCTGGGCTTTGTCCTGCCCTAGTTTTAAATAACTCAAGCAATGACACTTGCAGAGAATATTCTACATTCTGCTATCTATCCCAAAGGCTTCCCTTTTCTTTCAGTTTCATCGATCCATACTTCAAGAATCCTGCCCCTTTCACACTCCCAAACCCATTTCTCTCCCAGCATGGAGTGTATGTTATGTTATTCTATCATCATTTTCACTCACCCAGAACTGTCAGTCGAGTTCCGGCTCCAAAATACTGGATGTCTGTGAAGCACAGCTTCGCATTGCAACATCAAAACTATTCACTACCCAGTCCTGGGCTGCTCCCCACGAGATGCCATTGTTAACTCTTAAAATGCTGGACTCTTCCACAATCATAGCCAAGGGCATGCTCAAGAGAAAGTATGTGCATCTAGCCATCTAGCTGTGCTGTCTCAGCAGCATTTAGAAGACTAATATACTGTATGTGCTCCACAATGATGATTTGGATCAGACCTCATATTTCAAAAGATCCCTCATTTCCCTTTCCACAGTAATGCACCTCATCCCCTGTTTCTGCACCTCAGCCTCAACATCACCACACATTCCCAGGGTCAGTGTTTATTCTCCAAGTTCCTTCTCCCACCTCCCCTCTCCTTTATACCCCCATCCAATCTCTCTGTTTGTTCTCCCAGCTGCTGCAGAATAGTCCTATTGCTAATGAATGTCTGTACCCTGACCTCAATCTTCTTCCCCTCACCCCCTCTTCAGGGACAGATGCTACCTTAGATATTGCAATAGGAAGACAGAGTCATCCCAGGAATTATACTGGATCGGGGTGGGGGAGGGGGCATATGCACCACCTCTGAATAAGTGTAGTCTAATTGTGGGGTGCTGGCACTGCATGGGCTTCATTTCTAAGAGAGTCCAGCTAGCACCCTAAGTGGGCACTGAGCAGGGGTTCCAGATGTTTCCATCAGATGTATATGGCAATCTAGATATAGAGCATCACTCTAGGGGCCCATGTGCTCGCCCTTTTTTCCCTGATTAGATATGAGATCTCCTCCCATTCCAGACTTGAAGGAGTTGCTCCAGCCATTAACCACATGAGATTAGAACCATATACCGTCTTTCTTTCTTTCTTTCTTTCTTTCTTTCTTTCTTTCTTTGCCAATAACTTTATTAGCATGGCAAGAAAATGTTGGCAAAGTTAATACTGTGGTTGTCTCTGCCCAGGACAGGTTTAATAGCAGTAATGGGGCTGATTAGTTTGTTCTCTTCCCCAGTCATCAACTCCCTTCCTCTCCCTCTGTCTCTCTCAGTGTCTTTCCCCAAACCTTTTTATTGCTGTATTTGCCAGCCTATGACCTGCTAGCTCTGACCCAGACACTATTGCTGATATCTCTTACCCAGAACTGTGAGCCGTGTTCCCTCTCCGAAGTACAGTATATTTGCAGAACACAGCCTGACACCCCTATCAGCAAAGTTCTCGCTGGAGAGGGGAGGGGAGGGAAGGAGGTGGTGGGCTGCAGTGAAGGAGAAGTTCTCTTCCTCCTCTTTACTGTCAGCCAAAGACCCTGAAATCTCCCATCTGTCCTTCCCCAGGAGAGCAATTCTTGGCCTCTGGGTGATGAGGGAATCTGCTTGTTTGGGAGTGCTGAACACAGCATTGTGGTCCTAGAATCAGGTCATATTCCATCCATCTTTAATCCTTTCCAGCCTTCCACCTTCTTTCCACCCACTCCTCCAAGCCCACACAGGAGGCCTTCTCCTTGCATAAGGAGTGGGAGTTACTCCCAGCGTGAGTTACTTGTACCCTGTTTGGATAGTGCTTTATGCAATCCTAGCCTTCATTGTCCTAAGCAATTCTCACTTCCCTTGGGCCACTCCTCATATCATACCCTGCCACTGCACAGCCTAACAGATCTTCTGATCTGCCTGTTAAGACTACTCACCCCTTTGCAACCTGGCATTCCCCCCTTTTCCTCACTTTTATCCTGTTGATGCTATACTTACCCTCTTGCAGCACCCTAAATAATTCCTCCCTCTGCTTATCCTTCCCATGCATGTATAACGCTTTGCTGGCATTTAGTCAAGTGAAACATATTTTCTCTTAATCATTTCTCATCTTTCAGTCCCCCTCCTGCTCTGTCAATATCTTTCTGGCACTCAGGGACCCAGAACTGAATGGTGTTTTCGAGGTAGGGTCTCAGCGGAGGTGTAGAGCAGGGGTCTATACCATGCATGGCATTCTCAGTAGCGTCTGAGCATCACTGACTGGTAAATACTGGTCTCTGCCTATCTGTGTGGCAGATGACAATGTGTCCCTATAGAAGCCTTTCCCAGGGCCAGTGGCAGGCAATTGTTAGATCCCCACAGTTTTGCTGGCTGCCTCCACTTACCTAAGACAGTCACTTGGGTCCCTTGGCCGAAGTTCAGCGGGGAATTGTAAGAACACAGCATGAAACTGTTATAATCAAAGAGAGTGTCTTCAAAGGCAGAGACAGCCCAAAATGTAAAGCCCAAGGGAGCTTTGAACTCCTCTCCCTCAGCGGTTGCTGGAGGCTAGTAAACACTAGTCACAGGTGTATGGGGGGAACCTGTACATTTTGTGGTCTCAGGGCACAAGCTACTCACTGGCTTGTGCCAGCAGGTAATTGTCCCCCATGCCATGTAACGCTAGCACAGAAATATCTGTTAATAGCCTGCCCTAAACCTTTCCAAACTTTGCTTCAGGCAGCTGCATCCTGTTCTTTCCGTCTCCATTTATGTAGATAATTCCCTGTTCCTTTGGAGGGAACTACAGACTCTGATCGAGTCCCATCACCACCTTGAGCCAGCTCTCCCCTGGGTTACATACACTGAGCTCTCTCAGTCTCTCTCTTGAATCACTCAAATCATGGCACGAAGGTTTATTGCCTTGCTTTCTATATTATCTCCAGCTTTATTATTTTTAGTTCAACTAGCGAGATGTTTTGGTGAATTCTCATCCCTTCTCCGAATGACTTCCACATTCACATTCTCTGACTCCACAAGTCTCTTTGCCTCTGTCCCTGTCTGGGTTCTTCTGTGTTTCCCTTTTTCTCTCCATTTCTTTGTTTACTTAAAAGACCGAGGACCACTTTTTATCCTGTCACCAACTAAAATCAGTGCAACTGTGGGAAAAGTTAGCTCCTAAGGTAAAATTGAAATGATAAGGTAGAATGTCCACCTTTCTCATGGTTACATATTAGACGCTGATCTTATCGGGGTTAAATGGGAAAATGCCTGCTCTTTCTGCAATATGTCTAACCAAAAAAGAAATAGTTATATGGAGACAAATTCCCCCAGACAGGAACTGTAGATTTTGCTAAGCTTTGTTCACAGATACTTTGGAAGATGCATTTTCTTACCTAGAACTGTGAGCCTGGTCCCCTCTCCAAAATATACCGGCTGTGTGTTTACACAGCCAATTTGCTCACTGCTAAAACTTCCAGGCAGCACCCCAAATGGCAGTGATTATTGCCCTGAAATTTCTGTTAAGGTGAAGGAGACGTTAAACCAGGCTTCCTTCTAACCTCTAATTGGAGCACCCAGTGCTGGCATAGCATCAGTGCTATGGGGAAGAGGGGATAATGCCCCATTGGAAAGCACATTGAACTGCTTTGGAGGAGACATTAAACTGAGTTCCCTTCTGCTCAACCCTCATGGGCTGTTCCAGGTGGAGATTTGAGAACCACAGGGCACTTATTGGAAAGAGCTGCTGTCCAGACAACATTTCTTCTCTTTCAGCTAAAACATGTTGTAATGCCAGAGGCTACATACCAGTGATAGTTGAGCTCAGAACATCAGCTACATTTGTTTCCACAATATGCTGCACTTAAAGTGCTTTGGGGAGACAAGGAAAGTGACAAGCTTTGAGAGGAAAACAATCCTTCTCTAGATCTTCCCATGGACTCTTTGTCCACCTGCCTCCTTTACAGGGTATACAGGCACTAGAGGAGATATTCCAGGACACCACTGACTCTCCCGAATCTGATCCCTTCCAAAAATTTACCAGCACCTTTACAGCAGTGACTTTTAATTTGCTTGGATTTTGCTTACCTAGCACTGTGAGCTTGGTGCCCTCGCCGAAGTAAGCTACAGCGTAGTTACACAGTGATAGACCAACAGCCTAGAAACACCCCACAGCCTAGAAACACCACTGACCCCCAAGGGTCTGCAATTTCTTAGGTGGACCCTATTCTCTGCTCCTTTTACCCTTTCTTGAATGCTGAATTTACCTGGTGAAATGTCAGCCCGATGCCTATTTGCAAGCGTTTGGGAATTTGTGTGTTTGAGTCACATCATAGAAGTTAGAGATGGCAAAGATTTACCTTCCTGCCCCAATCCCATAGCGAAGGCAGGATTACCGCCTGCAGTGCAGCCTCTAGGGCTTTGTCTCAGTAGTCACTTTAAATGATCCTGGAAATGGGGCATCCTTTCCGTCTTTGCACCCTTGCAAATGGTTCTCATACCTACCGTTAGTCCCCTTTATCCTAGCTATTACATTCATTTATTCCTGTCTAGTAAATCAACCCCTCACTGCTGTCTGCTGCTGTTGTCAGACATCCCTTCACTAATGGACCTTTCTTGGGATAATAGACAGAATGGACACAAAGAAACTTACCCAACACTGTCAGCCTGGTACCCTCGCCAAAGTACTGTGGTGTATTTACACAGTGCTATGAAGGGGTACAGGAATCACCTGCCCTCAGCTATGGGAATAAGGCAGCCTCAGGGAAGTTACCAGTTGGGGGAGAGGGTGTGGATTATCTAAGGAGACACAACAGATTTCATTAATCTTATATAAGATAATGTGTCTGCTGCTCCCCATTCCCCCAACAACCTCCAAGCACTGAGTTTTTATGATGTCTTTATGGAGGACGGATATGATGAAAAATCCCTGTGTTCATTTGGAATATCTATCTATCTATCTATCTCAACCCCACCCCACAACCAAGCCCAGGCTGAGACTCCTGTTCTCATGTAATTTTAAAAGCAGTGACCCTTTCCTGCAGTCAAAGGGCAGTGGTGGTGGAGTGCATGGGGAAAGGAGGGGGTCTTCTTCTGGATTTCACCCACACCATGCTGCAACCTGTTCCTTCAGACCCTATTCTGGACAAATTTACACAAATGACTTTTTCATTTACTCTTGAAAAAGATATTTCATTGTCACCAATTATTTAATGCCTGAGCTTCTTTCCTTACCTAATACAGTCACTCGTGTCCCGGAACCAAATTGTGCTGGAGATGAATCACAGCGCTACAAAGACCATCTCAAAATATACCGCTCCCCAGAGCAAAGGTGGGGAGGGGGAACTGTGATAATCATCTTGTAACACCCAGAGAGAAGAGGAAACAGACCCTGTTTGGGATAATAGAATGGCCCAGAGGAAACTTACCCAACATTGTCAGCCTCGCCCCCAGGCCAAAGTATGGCTGGCTGTGTTACGAAATATTGTCTAATGATAAGATGGATTAGGCTGTGGGATGGTCTCCCAAAGGGAAGTGGTGGAAGCCCCTCATATGAGACACTGAAAACTGGTCTGGAGAGCATCCTGGAGAATCTCCCGTAGAATATATTCTCACCTGGAAGAGTTGGGGGTGGGAGGATGGAGAAGATGGCAGGTGATAGGCTTTTTTAGATCCCTAATTCCTGAAGTCACTTACCTAAAACAGTGAGTCTGGTGCCCTCTCCAAAGTACACGATGCTGCCAGAACACAGTGTTGCTAGGCCTGGCGAAATCAACCACAGTTTTCCCCAGCCACCCCGGGGTGGGATTCCGGTGACACTGGCCCCTCTGGGAAAAACACTTTGAGACACTGATGGAAGGTGCAGAAAGGTGGCATGTGGAGGAACGTGGATGCCTTGTGGCTTGACTTTCAAAGGCAACCACCCACATTTTATTCCTTCACAGAGGATGCCCATCTGGTGCAGACTGTCCTGTCCTGGGGGGTCTCATAGATAGAAGAGCTATTGGGTGAGCCAAAGGGAATCTCCTCCCACCGGGGTCTGTTGTGTGGTCTTGGTTGGGAGTCATCCTTTGTGGATCTGGCCCAGGAACACTTCAGGGTTGGGATGAACAAATCTTTGAAAATGTGCAGGCAGCTCCCAGTGGAGCCTGGGTGTCAAGAAGTGCACATACCCAAGGGGGCCTTGCATCCTATCCACAACATGAGGGAGGTTTTTGTAAAGGCCTCCCTAAAGAACGTATCACCGTGGCCCTGCTGTCCCCACAACCATTCAACCTCATACAAAAACATCTCCTCCCTCAGCCCCGCCCCAGAGACACCCAGCAGAGGCAGGGCCTGGGGAAATGGCAGGGTTTGTGCTTATACTGAATAAACAAGGGGAAACAGATGATGTTGCTAGAGGATGATCGTACCAAACAGACACCTGGCCGGATAGAGGGGTTCCTGAGTTTCTCTAAGCAGGAACTTGTTATGCTCTCTCTGCTCCCTCCCTACTACCCCTCACTAAGCCAAACTGGTATTTATAGCTTACGAGAGGGAGAGGGAAGCTGTGACAGGTGGGAAGCCACACAGAGGTACCCCGCCTAGACACTCGTGTACAGACAGCTGTGCAGATACAAATAAATTGTGGGCAGTGTTGTTGTAGTCATGTCATGTCAGTCCCAGGAAATTATATGTAGCTATGACACACTAAGTAATTTTCACAGACCCAAAGAAGAGCTTTGTGTAGCTGGAAAACTTGTCTCTCTCACCCAAAAAAGTTGGTCCAATAAAAGATATCACCTAACCCACCTGGTCTCTCAGATACACATAGAGACACGAATACATGAACAAGCACATGATACAAATGACACATAATACTGAGTGGTTACACAGGCATATACACACAGAAGCATGTGCAGACACACACCCAAGAACATGCAGAGAATAGCAAAGGCACAAATACACTGAAGAAGGATGTGTGCTGTCACACACATTCAGAGGCAGGTATGGAGAGTCACATGAATGCCTCCCCTCCCCAGAATCATATGTATAGATGCACATGTAAAGTCACAAACAAACATGCACATACCTAGTTAGACTCTCACCCACAGAGAACTAGGCTGAGCTGGTCAGAAAATGTTCATAGGGAATTTTATCTGACAAAGCTTCGAATAAAAATGTTTCCTTGGTTTTGATTAGCTCTAGAAATTCAGCACAGACACAGATGCATGAATTCCCACTCAATCCCAGCAGAACAGGCAATTATTCATACAAGATCAATGAGATCAGATGAGAATACTGGGAAGACACTATGGCTTTGTTATCCTTTGAGCATGAACTCAGACTCTCAGTACTTAGTTTAATGGAATAAGTCAGGGATGGGGAGAACCAGGTCAGAAGAAATAAAAAGCCACCCACCAAGCCTATGTAGAGGTTTAACAACTGTGCGTGTGTGTGTGTGTGCGCGCGTGCAGGGCATGGTTTTCTATCCTGGCATTTCATCCCAAGAACCCTGTCTCTTTTACTCATGTGGTTCCTTCATCCATTTGTATAAGCACCATGGCCTAGCTCTTCAAATCTAAATACCTTTGATGATCTGGGCCCACATGACTGAGGGACCAGCATTCCTACAGTGTCTTTGAACCCAGTATCAGAGGGGTAGCCGTGTTAGTCTGGATCTGTAAAAACAGCAAAGAGACCTGTGGCTCCTTATAGACTAACAGACGTATTGGAGCATGAGCTTTTGTGGGTGAATACCCATTTCGTCAGACGCATGTGGTCTATTCAATTGCTTTGTGACCTTTAAGCATCATGACTGGCCCTGGGCTTTAATTCTTATATTGCTTCCAAATAATGGCACCCCCAGCAGCAGAGCACCCTTAGCATCACTCTGGGGCATTGGGAACCGTACTGATTAAAGGGGAAGAAGTCACTGACACCACTCACTGCTTTACCTTGGATTTGCTTGGAAGGCTCCCATTCATATGCTGATCAGGGCTAGTCCCACATAGTGTATAAGTTCTGAACAGACCACAGCTACCCAAGGTAGTATATTTTGAGTCCCAAGTCCAGTTTTTGTCTAGCAGCTTCAGGATTTTGCAACAGTGTGTGACTGGTGGCACAAAAATACAAGGCTGAGTCCCTGGTCTTCAGCAGATCTATCTGCAGTGCACAGTGTCTGTCATTGTCACGTACCATACTGAATCTGTTGTCCCTGAAATGCTCCTCAAAAGAGGGTTCTGGGGTTCCTTTAATTAGCACTCCTATGAGCTCCAGCCCCCGCTGTGCTACCGGCTGTTGGTACCAGTACATCGAGCCATGATCTGTGTTGTTCTGATAGCAGTGCAGTTTGGTCATGGTCTCAGTTTTCTGTGTCACCCACGTGGGTACCTGGAACAGTACTACCTGCTCCCTGTCTTCACAGAGAACTGATGGAGAGATAGTAAGAGCAAAGGGTTAGGGATTTGTAGAAAGTGCCCATACTATCCTCTGCAATCAGAAAGCACGAGAACAAGGGAGAGATTAAAAACACAAGAGAATATCAACTTCATTGGGAGACCCATGTCCTGGATGTCCTGTGTCTGCCTGTCTGCAAGATCTCTTCTTTTCTCAATCTGTCATTGTTTTCTTGCATGTTTGCTTGATCTATCTGTCTATCTGTCACTGTCACTTAATTTCTTCCACCTCCCCTCTCTCTTGCTCTTCTTTCTTTGTTCTCTCTTTGAATAAGTCTCTATAAACACTTACAAGGAGTGATGAGGAGCCACAGAAGAAGTGCGTAGAGCTGAGACATACTTCTCTTTGCATACAGTACTTAACTTGAATCACCACAGAAATGTGTTACTTGTAGAGTAGAAGCAGGAAGTGACATCAGGATGATCTGGAAAACGCTCACCCATCTTGTACCAGGTCATAACTTTTCTCCTGCATGAGGGGAGGGGTACAAAACCAAGGTAGAATTGAACTAAATAAAAATAAGACCTTAGTACAGAATGGTCTAACGAGAGCTAGGCATCTTTCCCCTCCACAGGACTAGGTGAACAACATCAGTGAATCCCAGTCATAGATAGAAACAAACAAACAAACCTTTCTGTTCATTATAATTATCGAATTCTACCCTAGAGAAGCCTGATACATGAACAGAAAAAAAAAATCACAATTGAGGGAATCAGCAGAGCTGTGTGGGGAGCCCAAGACTGGAATAGCAGGGGGCTGCAGGACAGGAATGAGAGATATTGGTGGTTTGATCAGGTCATAACAGGAATAGCACTTATTTAATCAGAACTCCCACAAAATCCTGATATTGTTAGAGGGCTTATTCCTTCACCCACTTACTTCCTTGGTCCTTCTTGCATGAACAGAGAGCAACAATACCCAAAGTCCGAAGGTGCAAACAATTCAATATTTATGGGGGTGAACTTCCAGCAAGCAATGATTCCAGTTTCCTTCCTCAGTGTCCCCCTTCCCAGCTCTGACACCACAGAGCCTTACCTGTGTTCCTGTTCCCATTCCCTGTTCCCATTCCCACCCTTAGTGAAACATAATTCCAATTCTCCCACCCCAGTCCCTGTTCCTACCCACCTCGCTTCCTGATTGACTGCAGACTATGTAGTAAAACTTGAGTTCTGCTTAGCTATACCTTAACCAATCATTTTACTGAAATTTAAGTAACCAGTCCTGACATATTGTAACATGATTATTTAACCAATTATATCCCACCACCTTAATTAGTTTACACCCAACAAAATTAATTATACAGCAGACAGAAACAATCAGAGAACCAGACAGAGATTATACAGACAAACAATCGGGAAATGGGAACTATAGTGATAAAACAGCAAAATGAGGATTTCACATCCCAGCTATTTATAAATGAGTTCTTGCCAGACAGGATGTTATCAAATTAAGTTTTCTTTAAATTGTCTAGGCTCTTGCCTTTCTCTGGAGGTGATAGGCATTATCAGGACAGGACTGTATTCCTAACAGCCCAACAGCACCTTATTTCAGTGTGACTGGGGGTGAGGATGTGACTGTTTGCTTCCCAGCTTATGGCTGGCGTCTACTGCTTAGCCAAAGGCCTTAGCCTAAGAACAGGGCCTCAGACTGTTAGAGTAAGAGAAGGCCCTTACACTGGCAGACAGTGATTTTGAGTCTTTCTTTTATACCTTTATGACTAGCTAAGTGATAAGAATCATAGGTGCTGACTCGAAAAATTAGTGGGTGCTGAACACCCACCGGCAGCTCCCCGTGGCCCTGCCCTGCCCCCCTGCTCCAGCTCATCTCCGCCTCAACCTCCTCCATGAATGCCACTGTATCCTACTTCTCTCCCCTCCCTCCCAGTGCTCGTGCTGCAAAACAGCTGTTTCACAGGGCAGGGAGGGAGGAAGGAAGAAGGGGTATGCGGCACGCTGGGGGAAGAGGCAGGGCTGGGGCAGGAATTTGGGGAAGGGATCCTATAGGGGCTGGGAGCGGGTGGAGTTGGGGCAGGGACTTTGGGGAAGGGATTGGAATGGGGGCGTGGCCAGGAAAAGGGTGGAGTTGGGGCAGGGCCAGGGGCAGGAGGGAACGAGCACCTACCGGCGCCGGAGAAAGTTGGTGCCTATGATAAGAATACAACTAAATTCTTAAAGTATAGGCCTTTGCAGACAGGCCTGAATATCTATATCCTAACACTCATCTTGATATTGTTTCTGAGTCACATCATCTCAACTATACAAACAAAGGCTTTGCAAATAAGGTTTCCTTATACTCTTTGCTGCCAACTACTGAAACACTGAGTCTACACACAGGTTACCTAAACCAACAAAAATTGACAGCTTTGGCGCAGTTCATCCTTATGCCAGACTGAGTTTGGTTTTGGGAAGGGAATCAAAGGATGCTTTATGTCACCTCTGGACCTTACATATTCTAGACTGGGGAAGGCCTGCTTCAATATCCCAAGGTTTGTGCCAACTTGTGCTCAATGCGTACACAGCCTCCACGGCGGCATTGCAGCAGCTGGGAATAGCCAGAGTACACAGTGCTCCAGATCTGCTCCTGTAGTGCTCAAGAATGTCCCTGGCATGACACATACATCCGGGGAATTCTGTGCGGGGCCAGATCCATCAGTGTGGCAGTTCATTTATGCTGGTACAGTATTAAGGTGGTACAGCACAGGAATGAACTGGGCCTCTTAATGCTTCTCTGCTCTTTGGGGTGTGAGTTGAGGGCATGTATTTGGTCCTTACTTTTTGAACTTTCCTCAGTGACAGCCATAATCTGTTACCTTGAAACTTATCTCTTCAAGGGTTATAATATCTTCTGTTTTCTTAGACAGTTCTTCCAGATCCAGTTTCTATTTTCATTTCTTTCCAGCCTTCCTCAGAAGGGTCAGTTACTCCAATTTCTATGACTTTTTATGATCCCTCACCCCAATTCAAAGCAGTGTCAGGCATAGCAGAGCTGTGAGTTTATTCCCTAGTTAACTAGGAACAAAATATCATCTCCTTCTTTCCAATCACAGATGATGATTTAAGTGGTTTAATGCTGGGAAAAGTTCTGGACTGACATTCTTTAGAGCCTGAAGTCCACCCAACAGGGACAGCATGGGCAGTGGTTGGTGAAGGCTCTTTCACACACTGCTCTGTCAGCATGCCCCATCCCTGACTTGCAGTGAGCACCTCCATGAGTGAAAGGGGTGTTAAGTCTGCATGACCCATTTACTCCAAGCTTCTCTGCTGAGAATAGCAGCAAGGAGGCCAAATAATAGCACCTGTAGGGGGTGGGGTATGCCTGGTATATAGATTGCGGGGTTTTCCATGACCAGGATGAGAGCGATGCTGGGTCACATGACACCCTGTTTATTATCTGTAAACCACAGAGAGAACAATGCTCGGAAGCGTGGCCCGCAGAACAGTACCACCTGCGCTGTGACCTCTTGGAAATGCTTTATATCATTGTCATCTCAGTGTTGCATATGGTTTTGAGAATGAGACCTACGTTGGCTCACAGGTGGAATGGAATGGTGACTCACCAATCACTTGTGACTCCAAGCGTTTAACCACATGCAGAGACCAACCCCCCAGGGCCTTGTTATTGAAACTTCTACTGCCTTTTCAATTCTGCATTGACACAATATGAACACCCCCTCCCCACATCCGCTATGTTCTCTGCCTTTACCACATCGTCACAGCTCTCTGATGCTCCCCTCCACATGTCTTCTTGTCTCCCTTCCCCTGTCTTCAGGCTAACTGACTTGGGCTAAGATTGAGTCAGGTTTCTTGTGCTAGGAAAGGTCAGTATTTCGGTGGAGGACTTTCAAGGAGAAAGCAGTTGGCACAGGGAGTAGTTTGGATGACTCAGTAAGGGGCCGTTTCTCCTGTAAGGCAGCATTGACCCAAAGGTCCTTGCATGGTGCTAAGGGGTGCAGGGCTGCAAGAAAGGGTGTGGGTGACTCAGGAGGTTACTTACTCCCATCTAAGTCAATACTGACCCCAGTGTCCCACCATACTTCTGGGTGAAACAGTGTGGCTAGAGCTGAGAGGTAAAGCCAAGATCCTAATTATTTCTAATAATTGGAGATCCCATGCTGTGGCAACTTTAGGGCTATGTAACCTGTGCAGTTGCATTTGGCCCACATACTTCTGGGTCTTATGCCACATTCACACACCAGACAGTGTCACTCCAAGTTTTATGTGTGTTTCTGTGGCACCCACAGGCCATGGTGCAGGTGCATTTCCGTCCCCACTCCCTCCTTGGTTAGTTGCCCTTCCTCTCCACCTCTTGGCTTGTACACACCATGAGGTTTTGAGGAATAACCATGGGCATCCTAGTACAGGGCCCCATCCCTGCTCATTAGCGTTGGCGGTGAAGTACGCTGTCCCAGTTGGCTCCCTGGGCAAGTCAGAGACTTAGCCCATTGTAACAATCCAAAACACTGAATGTATTCAAACATATTCATGAACTACTTGGTGGACGATGACAAAACCGCACATGTAAGAGGGGTTTCTAAACAGGGACTGTTAGCCTGTGCACAGTCACCCCTGCCCAATGATGTATCCTGGAGAGATTACATCAAATGGTTTCACAATAGATGTTCAGTCACAATAAAAGAAGGAGACCACTGTCTGCCTGTCTGTTTATCTGCCCTTAGTGGTCTTTAAAGATGCTTGGGTGAGTTGTCACCTATTTGCAAGAGGTTCAGATCTTGGCTGACTCACTAGCTGGAAATTTGCTTCTGATCCCTTTGGTTGACTTGTGCTGTCTAGAAAGCTGGAAGTCAGGCATCTTGTGTGGGTCTTTCTGGGGCACAGAATGGAGACTAAACCACAGTAACTCCTCGGTTAACATTGTAGTTATGTTCCTGAAAAATACGACTTTAAGCGAAACAATGTTAAGTGAATCCAATTTCCCCATAAGAATTAATATGACTAGAGGGGGTTAGGTTCCAGGGAAATTTTTTTCACCAGACAAAAGACTATATTTTATATAGTATACATTTTAAAGACTGTAATGCTGTACACAGCAACGACTATGGTGAAGCTTGGTTGAGGTGGTGAAGTCAGACGGTGGGATATTTCCCAGGGAATGCCTTACTGCTAAATGATGAACTAGCACTTGGCTGAGCACTCAAGGGTTAACACATTGTTGTTAATGTAGACTCATGCTCTACAAGGCATCTTGAATGAAGGGAGGGGAGACAGCATGGCAAAGAGAGACCGAGACATACACCACACCATGCGTGAAAGAGAGATGTGCATTTTCCCTTTAAGTATGCTGACCTCACTCTAAGTACATTGCCTTTTTAAGTAGATCAGCAAGTTGAGACAGCAGCTGCTGCCACGTCCTGAGCCCTGTCATGCCCCTCTCCCCTCTCACCCATCCCCCACCCCCGCTCTGTGGATGGGGTAAAGGAGTGGGGGGCAGGAGCAGGAGGAGGGGGACACCCTGACTTTAGCACCCTCTTCCTGCCCACCCCCCTGCACAGCAAACAGAAGGCTCCCAGGAGCAGCTCCAAGGCAGAGGGCAGGAGCAGCACATGGCAGTGGGGGAAGGGACAGCTGAACTGCCTGGCAACTGATAGCCTACTGGGCAGCTGCTGCACAGAGAACTTAGGGGAGTGGAAAGCTGATGGGGGGACTGCTGGCCTACCCTGGTTCTAAGCCACCACCAGGTAGCTCCAGTGGGCTGCTCTTTCTGCAAGCAGTAGACAAAGCAGGTGGCTGCCAAACAATGTTATAAGGGAGCATTGCACAACTTTAAACTAGCATGTTCTCTATTTGATCAGCAACAAAACAATGTTTACTGGGATGACTTTAAGTGAGGAGTTACTGTACCTACTTCAGTTGTCTCCCAGCTTGTCCCTTTTTACTAATCCAGTTCTCTGATCTACTTTCACCCCTTGGTCCTGGCATCCACAGGCTAGTTTCTGTGCCTGCCTTTATGCCATCCATGGCTGGGTCTGGCCTAAAATAGTGGTATAAAGCCATCTTTGCTCCCTTCCCCTTGTTCCCTATGCTCAGCTCAAATCTGGTGCAAGGAAGAACTGGGCCTAAGATGTTCCTACCCTGATCCACCTGAGCCCATCCATTCCTTAGCTTATATAGAACAAAGCAAAAGAGAAGAAAAAAGCATGGTTTTTCAGTAGTTAAGTGAAAGTAAGTGCCTAAATACCTTTGAGATCTTGGTCTTTGTATAGCTTCCCCAACTGCAAAGCCCTAGGAGAATGCCATCTAGGCATACAATGACTGTCTTGTCCAGTATACAGTCCCTGATAGAATCAATGATGAAAGCTTCAAAGGAAACTGCAATACCTCTCATTATTACTATTTTTTACTTTGTCCAAACTATACAAGGTACCTTGCTGAATAGAAAGATACAATCCATGCCCAGGAGAGCTAACAGTCTAATCTTAGATATAAATAATAAAGCACCTAATGATACAGAATTCAAGGTCCTTCATTTTTGCTATTAATTGATTTTCACTGAAAAATTCCCAGGTGTTCAAAAAGCCAGTATTTCAGTTTTACTGATATTACTGATGTCAGTTTTACTGATTTTCACTCCAATTTTTGCTTTTTCCCACCTGACATTGCTTTGGAGAAGCTCCTCTTGTGATATTAGCCCTTCAGCATGGCCCAGGGCACAGAGCCCCATCCACTTCCCCTGCTGGACAGAGCCTGTGCAGGGGAACTGGACAGGGCAATGCTGAAGGGTTGGGGTCAGCAGGGGGCTCTGTCCAGCAGAGGGATCCGTACTTATGGGGGTGCTGCCTCCTGCTCCCCTCCTGACCCTGGCATTTCTGCGCAGCCCCAACTGCTTCTCCACAGTAAGGAAGTGAGAGGGGGATGGAGCTGGGTCTCGGAAGCTGAGACCACCTGACCACTGCAGGGAGTGGAAGGCTTCCTCAGGGTAAGTACTCTCCCTGACAGCCTGCCCATTGCACCCTGTGAGTACCACGCACCCCTCCCTCCATGTGAGTATTGAGCACTCTTCCCCCACCCACCCACTGCCCTTCATTTTTGATTTCTACTGATTTTCTCATGTTTTTTAAATTTTTGAATAAACACCAATACATTCCCAGGACATTAAAAAACAAAACCAAAGCTGAAAAAGAAGGGCTTTGACAATATCATACCACTTTATTCCAGGAGGGAGGTCAGCAAGGGGTGTGTGTGGGGGGATTTCAGTGTACACCCTGATGCATGAGAACTCAAAGATCCCTGTATTATCCTAACTGCAGATGAGATACTTTTCTAATCCCTGTCAATAAATGCAGACTAACATGGGCTCTGCATGGTGATGTGTCATTCCATGCTGCAATGTGTGGACTCCAGTCCTGTAGATATCAGAGAAAAGACACCAACTCAGGTTTTTCAAATGAAAAGAAACCAAGACTTTATTATGGCTTCAGGGGGCAGACCTCTCAGTCCCTCACTATGAGTAGTTATCTAGCTTGTAAAGCTCTGTGGGTAAGGGGAGCCATCAGTGACTACTGAAAAAGATGGATAGAGAGGAACTACTCTACCCATCAAACCCCCCCACAGAATGGAATATTGGCAGAGTGCAGGCAGAAGCAAAATCCTTCTCCCTGGAGGATTTGGGGCAGTAGATAAATTTAGCTGTGCTCCTTCTGGGGTGCTGGAAATGAGTTCCAATCTATTCTCTGCTCAGCTTGTCACCAGCCTAAACAGAAGAAAGAAAAACACAAACAAAAGTGACCACCCAATAAAAACAATGGTCTAGATTCACAAGGTGCTGTGCATCACAGAGCAATGCAAAACAGTCAGCGCATCATCTGGCCCAGCGCACTTCCACTCTTTGTTGCCAGTAGAGTCTCCACTGCCTTACACCTGGTGTCACTGCCATTCTGATTTGGTAGAGTTTTACACCCAACTTTTCACACAAGTTGTCATGGATTCACAGGTCCAGTGCTCTCAAATGGCTCTAGAACAGTTCCTGGGAGGATCCCTTCAGTATGTCAGCCCCCTTAGGGTCACAGTCTCTCACTGGGGTAAGACACTCGGCTTCACCACCTTCTGGAACCCAACCTCAGAGACTTCAGCACCCCTGCTTCATGCCGTGAGCTCCTTTCAGCAAGTCCACCTGAGCTGGACACACAAGGGAGGCTTACACACTCAAAAGGAGCAATGCACCTCCAACTTCCTGACTCTGCACCAGCATAGAAAGTCCTTAGTTAGCATGGAGAGTTACAGCAAAGTGCATCTAGGTCAGTCTAGAACCCAGAGCCCTCTGATGCCTCTTTAGTCCCAGTACAGAAGCTGCCCTCTGACTCCAGCAGCCATATACTACAACCCCCTGGTCTCTCTCCAGTCCTTTGTTTTCCAGTTGGTCACAGCTGGCTTCCTAAGGAGGGTGGCCGATCCATGGTCATTTGTTGCAAGGTGCCAAATGTCTGGGCAATTGGGGTGGCCAGTGTCTTCTGGGACAATCCATGGGCATGGACCGACCCAGGCAGGTAGGCATCAGTCACACCTATATCTCTGAGTCTCTGCAATGCGTAAACACCCTTTTCCTCCCACCTATTTAAACATGCCCCACATAGGGTAAACTGAGCCACATACAAGAGTCATCCAAAATTTTATGAAAAAGTCCAGCGCCATCACATAAGTGTATTATTATTTTTTATTTGTATTGCCATTGTGCCTAAGAGCCTGAGTCATGGACCAGGACCCCACTGTTCTAGGCACTGTACAAACACAAAACAAAGACTCAGTGAGAAAATAGAGATGGGAAAGACTGTCCATCTGTCCATAACTCCCTGGATCGGTCCATAAGGTCTATGTTCCAGTGCTTTGACCAAGCCGAGGTTTAAATGAGTCATGTAATGGGTTTTCCACCACACCCCTTAAGGAGATCATTCAACCAAACATCTTTCAACAGTTAAAACTTTCCCCTGTATTCAAATTCATCCCATTAACCCCAGGATCTCCTCAAAAACTACATAGCTATTCCTCTCCATGTGCACTCTTTCCAATACACATAAAATGTTAACATAGCCACCTTAGTCATACTCTGGAGACGCTATAGTTAATTATTTTGAGCTTTCCTCATGTGTTAACAAGTGCCCTGAAAAGGAATATTTGTGTTGGGTGTCAGGAAACCTTTCCTAACAGTGAGTTTCTATTAGACTGTGAAAGGGAAGTGGTGGAAACCTCATCATTTGGGACATTATACTAGACTAGACAAATCCTGCAAGATATATGGAAAACAATCTTTCAATGGCTGGGAGAAGGAAGGACAAGATTGTAGGTCTTTGCCCATTGCTAGCGTTCTCTGCATCCAATGTCCCTGTTGCATTCTTGAACCTCTGATTTTGCCAACCCAAACAAAAACCAACTGGCCAGCTTACCTTAACTCTCCACAACAGAGCGCTCACCAGCAAGGCATAGAGCATGGCTTTCCACAAGAGCACCAGGTAGGTGAGCTTTGTAGAGTTGCCAGATCGCATGTAGGATTCTGTAAATCAAACACTGATTATCTATGGAATTATATAATGTGGAGAATTGGCATCTAGAATATCAACAGTCAAATAAGAAATCCACAGTGAGGAACAGAAGGTCTTAATATACATCACTGAAAAACTGGGCTGGATATCTGGTTACACCAGGCATCCAAATAAAACTGAATAGCATGGCATTTGTATTTATATTCCAGATATTCACTGGCTCTTTAATGCTTTTAATGCCTCACAGAGCCATTTGGAGAATACCTGTTTTATAGATGGGCCTTCTATGAGTAATGACTAAGCTGGTAACTTTCCAGTCTGAAGACATCTTCTGTTTATAATTATACTGAAGGAGAGGGAAGACCGAGGGAGCAAATTTGATTGGATGAGGAAGGTCCCATGATCCCCTTTGTGTAATTTACAAAGGGGGCCTCCAGAGGAGGCATTCTCAGTGCACTGTGTCTCACATGCAGGTTTTTGTTTTGCACTTTTTAGTTATCTTTTATTCATATACTCTACCGGACATTTTAGGCCGGAAGTTCTTGCTTCTCTCTTAGTGCAGAGAAACATAACACATTTCCCCCACATAATAGTCTAGTCTCCTGTGGGCTGTAGTACTTTGGTCTAATTTTGGTTGTTGGCTTTAGTGTGGGAGTGTTGGTGGCTTGTGATATTCATATATAGATGATCCAGTGGTCCCTTGTGGCCTTAAACACTTCCTGACACACCCTGTACATAGTGTCTGCTAGTAAGGGAGTTTAAATTCCTGGAGAGATAGAGGCAGTGAGAGGAAATGCCTACCTTCAGTGATGCCACATCCTGAAAGGCAAAGAAAGGCTTGTAAGTCACAGTTTCCTCAGAGCTGACAGAATATAGGCTTCAGAGCTTCTGGGATGTTACATACTGTTGGTATTAGTGATACTTACTCATATTATTTAGATAGACTCTTCAGAGTGTTTCTTAGCTAAATTCTATAAAGAGCTATGAAAATGTACCTGACTATATACATGTATAAAAAGATTACGCACGTGAAAATATGTATCCCTGTGAACATATACTCCTGGCACATACTCTTACATGTACACATATATGTGTGTCCATGAACCTGCACATTTGCAGATTAACACTGTCTTTCTCTTTGCATTTCTGTGGGGATTATTTTCTCTCTCTTTCATCTCCTTTTGCTTTTGTTTCCACTTTGATTGTTTTCCATTTAATACTATAGTGTAACGCTCAATCACTACTCACCATCTCCACCTCTGATCACTTCATACTGGACCTCATCCAGGTGGAACTTCACAGCACACCGGAAACTGTTCTTGGAGTTGAACCACTCTTGGGTTGAGATCCTCAGGCGGCTGGTCAGTGAGTATGATTTTGATGTGTCATCCCAAGTGGAAAACTCATCTGTCCTCACCCCGTCTTCCCTGTCAGCATCATTCACCTGCCAGACCAGCTTGACGTGGTCGGGGTAGAAATCTCTGACCAGGCACACCAGAGTGGCCTTCCCCTTCTCTTTGATCTCCTGTTTTGATGGGGGAAAGATGGCCACTTTGGGGGAGGTGATATTGAGCCCATCCTCTGGAAAAGAAAGCAACATGGCACAGACGGCCCTGAACAAACACTCTCCTGCCTTGTGCCAACAACCTCTCAGGATACTGATTGTGTCTTTGCTCTCGATACATTAATAATGCAAGAAAACCACACAGACACGGCTAGACCCCAAGCACCATGTTTACTAACTAGATCAGAACATAGCAGGCCTAGCTACATACAGACTACGGCTGAGACAGAGTTCTGGTGCTTTCTGCAACAGAAGACTGGGAGGCACACTAGGGGACTCCAAACTCCCAAATTATTTAAAGGGATACTACCGAACCCATGCCTCCATACTGACAGGGAAATGTATCCATGGGTGTTATCAGACAAAACATGCAGTGTGTTCCTTGTATGCAGTGTGCTGCATTGTAAGACACAAGAAGCAATATGTTCATAACAATTACAGAGTATTTGGGGAGGTGTAATAAGACACAATAAAAGCAGCAAAGAGTCCTGTGGCACCTTATAGATTAACAGACGTATTGGGGCATGAGCTTTCGTGGGTGAATATCCACTTCATCAGATACATGAAAGCTCATGCTCCAATACGTCTGTTAGTCTATAAGGTGCCACAGGACTCTTTGCTGCTTTTACAGATCCAGACTAACACGGCTATCCCTCTGATGCTTAAGACATAATAGTGTATTAGTCAGAATTATACTACAGTGTGATCGGTTCACAGGCCCCATCCAGGCATTGGCAGGGAAGGAGTTAACCTTCCCCCTTTGGCTGGAGGAAGGATCTCCAGGAAGAGGCCTGGAGCTGCCCTGAGAGATGGACCCTCACCAAATTGAGCAACTCCAGATCACTGCTTTGGCCTTAACTGGCACAGCCTTACATCTTGACTTTCAGATTTGGCAGTCGTATCTGTGCTTGGCTCTTAAAGGGGCATCACATTCCTTACATAAGCTTCTCTGTTTTATTACATAGATGCCAAACTCCTGCTAGAGATGTAGAATCTTTTCCTGCCTTGGCTGGCCTATCGTGGCAAACCCTCGAGGAATAGAAAGTGGACATATGGAAACAGACAGAGGCATACAGACAGAGAGCACCCTTTGAGAATGTGGCATTCTGAGATACAACATGCCCTGAGTTACTGATGATAAGCTCACATCATCTTATTCTCCCCTTAAAATGCTAGCATTAGTTTTGAAGCCACAGTATCTATTATTTTCCTCTTCCTTGTAGGCACCTCTCTGCCATATGATCCCTTTTACTGTCCTCATCATCATAATTAGTGTTTTGTTTTACAACTGTTTTCTGTTGTCTTCAAAGCCTCTCTGGCATATGTAAATGCTCAGTGTGCTCATCAGATCCTGTCCTCAAGGAATAGAAAGAGAAGACATGGAAACAGGGAGAGAAACAAAGACAAACAGACGAGAAGAAAAAGGAGGACAAAGAGAGAGGGCAGGAAAGAGAGAGCTAGAGAAAGAAAGGCAAAGAAAGAGACAGAGCTAGAGAAGGATAAAACACAGAGACAAGGTAGGTGAGATAATATCTTTTATTGGAACCAGGGCTGCCCGGGGAGGGGCAAGTGGGGCAATTTGCCCCAGGCCCCCACAAGAGTTTTTCGGGGCCCCTGGAGCGGGGTCCTTCACTTGCTCTGGGGACCCTGGAAAACTCTTGCGGGGCCTGGGCCCCTGGAGCTTCTTCCGCTCCGGGTCTTCGGCAGCAATTTGGTGGCGGGGCGTCCTTTCGCTACGGGACCCACCAACGAAGTTTCCCAAAGACAAATGGTGGGGGTCCTTCCGCCTCGGGACCCGCCACCGAAGTGCCAGGTCTTCAGCGGCAATTTGGCAGTGGGGGCCCCCTGCCGCCAAAGACCTTAGGCCCCCTGAATCCTCTGGGGGGCCCTGATTGGAACAACTTCTGTTGGCGAGAGAGACAAGCTTTCAAGCTCCACAAAGATCTTCTTCAGGCCTGGAATCAGACTTTTCTCACCAACAGAAGTTCGTCCAATAAAAGATATTACCTCCCCTCCCTTGTCACTCTAATATCCTGGGACCAACACAGCTGCAACAACACTGCAAAACACACTGAAAACATAGAAGGCCAGAGAAATGGACAGACTAGGAATGAAACAGAGATTGAAACATACAGGCAGACACACAGAAAGAGAGAATCTGAACGAAATCTATTGATACAGTAGCCTGGGAATAGTCTATTTTATATACCCACTAGCCAAAGTTAAAGTTTTTTGATGGGTGAGTACACTATCATCGTTTTTGCCCCCCCGCCTTATCTTCATGGCAAGGCCAATTGGGTAGAGACTGTGCCTTGAATAATTGTCTTGCCAGTTTTCCCTCACCTCCACTTGTGTGAATGCCACCTGTCACTAGCATAAGGGAAACTTTTAAGCGTCCTTCAGGGGAATGGGGAGATGACCTCTTACCTGTAACAGTGAGCACAGTGCCAGCTCCGAAGATAAGGGGAGAGGTATTAGAACACAGCTGTAAACTGTCAGAATAAAACCCACAACTGCTAAAGCCTAGCCCAGCCCCCACTGCTTCCCAACTCAGGAAACTTTGTAGTGATCATGGCCAGATTGCATCACTGGAAACTACAATCAGACTAAGTTCTGGCATTAGACAGCAAAAGACAGGAGGCAAAGAGGAGTGTATGATTCTACAATGTCCTTTCTATCTTATCTTTCTCAAAACAGCCCCCAGAGAGGGTGAAAGAGCAGGACAAGAGAGAACTGTGTGCGGAAGACACAGAGAGACAAAGAGAGAGAAGAAATAAGAACATTACACAGAGAGGAAAATCAAGACAAAGACAAAGTGACAGACAGTCAGTCAGACATTTTACTGGGGTCAGTGAGAGAAGAATGTTGTGGAGTGCAACAGTCCCAGAGATACCATCAGGCTATGCTCTTCCAGACACCGCCCCCCCCCCCACCATCTCTATCCCCAGTAGCCCGTTCCTTACCCAACACCACGAGCCGGGTCCCGTCTCCGAAGTACTGCTCTAGTTACACAGCGAGGCAGGAGAGTTGCAAAAACCACATGGACTGGGGACAAGTCTCCCCCCCTCCTCAACCTCCTTACTCCCTTCAAGAATGGCTGGAGAGAGTTGTTACTTCTTCCTTTCTCCTGTCACAGGACTCCCAGTGAGTGATCATGTTATAATACATCTCAGGTCAGGGAGGACACAAGGAGTGAGTCACTGCAATACCCCCCCATACACACACACACCATCTCATTTTATCTTTTTACCCCTATGTAATTGCTCTGTAGAATGAGGGGATTGACCTAGTACCATGGGTAAATCCAAAAGGAATTAAACACACATATAGCTCAGAGTACAACATGCAATAACACTAGCTATGGTAAAAACACAGGGCTATCAATCCACAGGCTCCAGGGCTTGTCTTGGTCATTGCTTGGTGTCAGGCCTGCCGCTATGATAACAGATGGCACTAGCAGCTTCTTTATGGATGGGTGGGGGTCACACATGTCTCTGAAGCATCTGGTATTAGCTATGGGTCATTGGACTAGATGGACCAGAGTCTGTTCCAGTAAGTGGGACACAGGACTAGGTGAAGCATTGGTCAGGTCTCATAAGGCAATACCTCAATAATATCACAAACAACACACAACTTAGGCTTCTGTCTTACCTAAGACAGTGAGTTTGGTGCCATCGCCAAAGTATTGTCTTTCAGAGTTCACACCATTATGCAGCTGCAGGAAAACCTCCCTCCAAACTCACTCTGCTCAACCCACCCTGCAGTCTATCCCCCTCCTTGCCACGCACAAACAGAAGGAGAAATCAAAGGCACAGCAAATTATAATACCATTGAAATAAGAGATGGAAACCATCTGTTAGGTCACACCATGTGCATCCTAACTGGGGCCAATACAAGACTGGTCCCTGCAGTGTCTTCTTCAGGGCTCTATCTACTCCAGGTTTAAATGACTCAACTGATGGGAGATTCAGTCAGACTCACTGTAGGAAATACTTTCTAATATCTATCCAGAATCCTTCCCTTTGCTCATGTATCTCTCACCCCCGCCCCCATCTAAAGTCTTATCTTACTTGATGTTTACACTCTGTTAAAACAAATATTGATTCATATAAGGTCAGCAAGGACCATCCGGTCCATTCCCCTCCGTCATGGCAGGACTGAGTTCATTGTCCCTAAACCATCCCTAATAGATGGGCTTCTAGTCTCTGCCTTGATCTCCAGAGGTAGTGATTCCACATCATTCCTTAGCAGCTTGTCCCATCCCCCAGGCTGTTCAGAATTTCCCAAACACAATAAGAATAAATATTTTTCAGCAAGCACGGAGGGGATATCCTCTCTACTCCACTAGGTTTTCTTCTCTATCTTGACCAGAAACCTTCAAAGTGCACTTTGCAACATTGCTGGCTGCAGTCAGTCTGGGTCCTACACCTTGAATTCCTTCAGGCCAGGTACCTGGGACTTACTCATATCTGATAAATATTTATTAATCACTTAAAAATTACTATACGACTCTCTGTGACTGTCTCTGTTGTGGAAATCACCATCAATAACTCATAATCCTTCAACATCCTCATTACAAGAGGGCTGGTGCAATCAAAATACTGCTGCTAGCAAGTACATTGACCCTAGGAAGAATTGCCAATGACAACACAGTGGTCATTTTTCAGGTTATAAAGGCAGCCTTATTTTGCCCATCAAAGTTAGGGACATCCAAATCCAAATGGGGGGCCTACATGGGAGTATCCCCCAAAAGCCTTTTATTGTGTTTGAACCACATGCATTAGATCTAGCTTTCTATTGTCAGTAAGCAGCATCTGCTCCTGGGATTTTTGGATTCTCACTGCACTAAGCTTTCCATTGGCTAAATGATCCCTTTTCCTAGGATAGCTGTGCCAAGAAGTCTGCCCCATTTGGTCTGTTGTTAGGGGTCCTGTGTCCAAGTGGATGGAAAAAGAGCAACTGGGAATTAGAGCACAAGGCATCTGGGAGCACGGCTTGTGACATAACCAATCATTTGTTTGTTGTTCTATTTTGTCTGTTAAGAATATCATGCATATTTGTTTGGCTTACCCCATCATCCCAGACAAAACGTGTATGTTCAATCGCAAAGGGACCAGAGTTGCTGAAGTTAATGGACTCTGGTTTGATCCCTATACACTATTGTTTGTGCTGTCTAAAACGTGGTTGTAACTCAGTCCCCGCTGGACAGATGCACTGATGTATGTGTTGGTTTTTAATGCTCTGTAGCCCCAGAATAACTAGCTCTCTAGGAGAATACTTACACCTTTGTGGATCAGAGAGATTTTTCAGAGGTTGTTATATTAATACAAATTTAGTATACACAGATATATCATAGCCCTTCACCCTTCCTAATTCTTTGCCAGGGCAGCCCCATTATTTGCATACATTACATTCATTCAGCAACCCACAAGGAATTTTATGTCCTTACCTAGAACGGTGAGTTTAGTCCCTTCTCCGAAGTAGGCTTGGTAATTGACACACTGGGAAAACACCAGCTCAATAACCAAAGGGGGATGTGGATGGGGGGTTGTTCTCAAAAAGGGAGATCTGGGATTTCAAGGGATTATAAAAAAAAATGGGATTTTCTTACCTAACACAGTGAGTTTTGTGCCTGCGCCAAAATAGACTTTATTGTTGGTCACAGTGACAAGGGGCTGCATCATAAGCAGAAGAAAGGGACATGCTCCAGATGATGTGGACAGACATAAGAGGTGTTTACTTTTTCTGAAATCCCAGAGCTGTGAGGGCCACTCAGCCCTAGTTTAGTGATCATTGGCATAAAAACAGCCTGCATTGCTTCTGTGCAATACTAAGCATTCACTAGAGTACTGTTCGTTAGTTATTGATTCTATTATTGTTTTATTTAAATTTCACACTCCAATTGCTTTACAGACATTATCTAAACAGCCCTCACCTACCCCAGTGAGATCAATACATATTGTCCCCATTTTACTGATGGGGAAACTGAGGTGCACAAGATTATCAAGCAAGTCAGAGACAGTGCCAAGAACAGAACCTCTGGGTGACTAGTAGCTCCAGATTCCCAGTCCTGTGTTCTAAGGAGTAGGCAGCTATTCGCTCTGTAACTAGTGGGTGTACAATGTTCTGTGAAGTAGTTACTTAATGGGACCTAGGCATAACTATAAACAGGTGCTTGCAGAGAGTGAATTTTATCCCTGAATTAAAGCAAAGAGCTCTTGATTTTGTCTCCTCTGCTATCAGAGTGCCAAAGTCCTAGGAAGACCCTGATAGAACCCTATGGTGTTTCCTAGTAGATCAAAGAAATCAACCCCAAATCCCAAAGATAGTCCTGGAGGTTCAGTCACTGCCATCCCTGAGTTAATAATGAGGAGGGTCAAAGAGAAGCCTTAATCCTGTCACTATGATCAGCCAAGTCCAAAGGATACAGGAAGCTGAACTGGAGACTGAAAGATCCAACGGAGTTTTACACTTAAATCACTATTACCTCTGTGTTTTGCAGCTAACACAGCAAGTCACATTTCTGTCAGGTCTCTGTTATGTTTTGGGTTGTCTTTTTCTGGGAGGGTTTTCACATGAGTAATGGGCCACTTATTGAAAGAGGTTATCACACCAGCAAAATACGAAGTCTCTCCCTTTTGCACTGACATGCATTTTAGGTATATCCCAGTTGAATCTGTTGTGCTCACAAATATTTTAGCTCCAGCCCAGGATGGGCTGTCCTACCAAACATAAATACTTCCCAGGTAGAATCTTCAGGCAGAGCTGTTGATCTTTCTGTTGCATCCCCGATGGAGTGGAGCCAAATGCTCTAGGTACATCCCAGGTAGAACTCATGCTGTGCTGCCATCTTCTCTCTCTATATATATATATCTCAGACCCAGGTGGAAAGTGCCTGTGTGCTGTAGAACGGCCTAAGTATGTCCCAGGTGCTATCCACATGCCTCGCTACTGCATATTCTAGGCACAGCCCAGGCAGAATGTGCCTGCTGTGATGCAGACTGTGCTATATCTGTCCTGGCACATGCTCAAATAGGATACCCCCCAGGGAGGTTTTTGTAAAGGCCTCCCTAGGGAATGTATCACCGTGGGCCCCCTGTCCCCACAATGTTACAATCTCATACAAAAACAATCCCAACCAAGGCTCCACCCCTCCATGACATCAGCCAATCACCATCAGAGAGCTTCTCTGAAACCACAATCTATTTCCTCAGCTGCTCTGTTACGACATTTGTGGAGGAAATATGTGTGTGTGTGTGTTTGTGTGTATGTAAAGGAAGGATTATATCTAACTATAGCCATCTCTTCATAACACATATTTTTAGCAGATGCCTTATTCCATGGCTAGAATAAATCAGTGACAAGCTTTTTCGTTAGTGAGCTGTTTTCAGAGACAGCTTTTTTCTATCTCCACAGCATTCTGCATGTTCCTTTCACACCCCTCTGTCCCTTTGCCTTTCTCATTCCCTGTGAGACCAGCAATCCATGTTCAAATCCACCATAGATCTGTTAGCACTGAGCCAGCAGGCCCTGTGTGCACCTGCCAGGTTGGAACCTTTATTCACGGCTTTTCCTGAGCCTTGTACTTGTTTATGCCCAGATTTGTGAGCACAGTGCTAGAGAGACGAGCTAGATTGACAGTCCCAGGAGTCTGAGCCTTCTGTTTATCCTCCGAATGCCAAACTTATGACTGGCATATCATAGGCAGCGTCAATGCAGGTTTCTTTCATGCCCAATGTGTTGCAATCCCTACCCTGAAGAGATCTCATCTGGGAACATGACGAGAGCTGAGCCGCCGTCACCCATTCAGTCCTTCACTTCTTTGCTGAGACTGTCAGTAATGGGGTCAAGCAACAGAGACGATGGTCGATTCTGCCAAGCATCACTGTTATATAGATGTTCTCAGTGGGCATGAGATCAGATCACATGACATCCTGTTTACTTACATCGCACATAAAATAGCCCTTGGAGGTGAGCCCTTCCCCAGAGGCTTGTTTGCAGGGCAGTTGTGATGCATCCCAGGAAGGAAGATGTCATGTTAGCTAACTCGAAAACCTGCACACACTGAGCCAGCCAAGGGAAGGAGCAGACACATGAAAAAGCTCTAACAGGATCATCCAGTAGGGTGCGCACACACACACACACACACACACACACACAAAGCCTGTCCAGCACTCTTACCTATGAGACCAGCTCTTCTTAGGCAGCCAGCACTAGGAAGCGATACACACACAAGAAATCCTGACATAGACTATTCAGTAGGGAGTAACTGGTAAGGCCTCAGCAGGTTTGCAGAGGAGAGAGAGGCTATCAGTAGTACTTAGAATCGGGGCAGGGGGGCCAGCTGGGCATTTGGGATGCTGGCAAAATGCAGTGCTTAAAGAGAGAGTGTGTGTGTGTGTGTTTGGGTGAGAAGGGGTGCATGCATGGAGGCGGGTGTCACAAGGGGGTCACAGATTTGCCATAGATAGATAGATAGATAGATAGAGCGAGCTGGGTTGTTCAGGGGCACACCTTAACAGTCTTACCAAACCTGCCATTCCCACATTTTTTTCAGACACACACTTTTTTAGACCACTTTAAACACTGGCTGGATCTGTGCGTCTCTACAGTAATGAAGGGTTTTCAGCACTAGTGAAACGTAAGCACTTCTGCAGCAGCAAATGTTCTACACCACCAAAGTTTTGTGCTTCTGCACACTTGGGGGCCACTAACCTGTGGGAACAATTGTGTATGTGTTTGCCTTTTCAAAGCGCATTACATTAAAAAATATTATTTTGGGACATTATCTAACTGCCCATTTGTTGCTGTCTCATCTCTGGACAGTGTGTAATTTATCTGTCTTTGCCTTTCTGTCTCTCTAGGTATTAATACAGGGACAATTATCACAATAGCAAAGTCTCTATAAAATTATTCTTTGATTTTACCTTCTCTGGACTACTACTACTTTATGCGTCTGACAAAGTAGGTATTCACCCACAAAAGCTCATGCTCCAATACTTCTGTTAGTCTATAAAGTGCCACAGGACTCTTTGTCGCTTTTTACAGATTCAGACTAACATGGCTACCCCTCTGATACTACTTTATTATTATTAATAATAACAACTATTATTAGTATATAAAGAGGCATTTGCATGATTTTTATTCAGAGCCCCAATCGTGCCCCAGGACTGCATTGTGCCAGGTGCTGTACAAACACAGAACAAAAAGACAGTGCCTTCCCTAGAGAGCTTACAATCTAAGCGCAAACCAAGAGAAAACAGATGGCTACAGTAAGTACATGGAAACTGTGAAACAATATTGGTCAGCATGACAGGGTGTGGTTTCTGCATAGCAGCAGCATAACTATTGTTAAGTTTTTTCTAGTCAGGGCAAAGGAGAGTGTTGAGGATAATAAAGAAGTGACTTTGTGGCTGTTAATGTCCTTAATGTTACTAATGAGGCCCAACCCACAAGCTACCTGTCCTGTGAGATGGAGAGCCTTTTGTCAATCACTTTGCTCCCTTTAGTTCCATTTCATTTTTGTATCACGATTCCTGTGGATGGTGGTGTCGCCTCACTTGGATGTTAACTTTAAGAGGTAATTTTCCAGAGCGCCAGCAGAGGGAAACCGTCCTCCACTTTGGGTTTGAAATTGTCAAGGTTTCAGATTGTGTGTGTGATAGTCAAAGGCACCGGAGTGCAAGTGTATCCATAGGCATGGGAACTAAGGATGGGGGGGCTGCTGCAGCA
Source organism: Chelonoidis abingdonii (assembly GCF_003597395.2). Taxonomy (NCBI): domain Eukaryota; kingdom Metazoa; phylum Chordata; order Testudines; family Testudinidae; genus Chelonoidis; species Chelonoidis abingdonii. Next base: position 149,954,396 of record NC_133769.1, on the reverse strand, counting down.
CCCCCAGGTTTTGTACAGGGGCCAGGCCACCGGCCCCATGCCCAGGGTCCCAGCACTGCCAGCCCTGCACCTGGGGCTCCACTCCTGGCTCCAAACCTGGGGTCCTGCTGCTGGCCCCTCGCCCAGCCTCAGCCTTCTTACCCTTGTCCCCCATCTCCCGGAGCCATGGCTCGGTTCTGGTCCCAACTTTGGGGAGAGGAGGCATGGACAGCGGCAAGGGGGGGTGACATAAAAAGTTTTGGGACCACTGGCTTTCAGTACCTCGACTATAAAAAGTGTTTCAGTGCCACTGAGTGTATCCTGCATGAATTCAAAGAGGACACATGGAGAGAGACAGAAAAGGATGAGGAGGAAGAGAGGGCTTCAATTATGCTATGTGTACCTTCAGGAGAACTGCTGCAGGCAAGACATCTTAAATATATTTCAATGAGGAGAAAGGACCAGAAGTACACAAATAAACGTGACAGAACTGAGCAAAGGGGGGAGATTTCTGGAAATATTTTCTAATAGATCCATTAGATTGTGGAATGGTCTCCCAGGGAAATGGTGGCCCCATCACTCAAGTCATTTAGAACAGCACTGGACTCAGCACTAGAGAATACACTCTACAGAAGGATCCTGTACGGCGGTGGGGTGGGAGGGGAAGGGAGAGAACGAGAGTGCTGTTCTGTTGCTGCCTGTGTTTTGTCTCCTATTGTGAATCAATCTTTAGGGCTATCAGTCACCATTTTGCACAAACTACTAAATCTTATTTTAAAAGACCCATGAACCACTTTGTATGTTTAAAGAAGTCCTGGCCATAGTCCATCCTAAAGAAACACAGCCTCCCTAAATTTCCTCCAGCAAGTACAACTGGATCCACTCTCCTGCCTCACTTCCTGAGCTAGTTTTTCATACAGAGTATTGCTGTGTTTCACTCAAAGGGAGATCACTTCAGTGTGGGGGCAGTGATCCCATTATGCACCATCTACACAGCACTTTAGCAATGAGAGGTGCTAGGGAACGAGTAAGGCGTTGTTATGAAAAACCCAGAGAAAAAAAACACTGGCACTAAGAAAGTACTTGCTACAGCTAATATATCTTTTTATTTGTGCTATGTTCTTTTCAAAGATGAATTAAAGGGGGAGAAAAGGAAATGTCATCAGGAGACTAGCAGGAGATGCATGTCTTAGTTGGCAGCAATGGTCTCCTCGATCCAGTCAACATAGTTGCAGACCTTGGTGTAGACTCCAGGGTAACCCTGCAGAGCACACCCGATCCCCCAGGACACAATTCCTTGGAGCTCACCGTTGCACACGACTGGGCCACCAGAATCGCCCTGTGAGGGAAAAGATTTGGGTGTTACACACACGAGCTAATTCAGGCAGAGGAATCTATTCAGCTAATCGGAAAAAGGTTTCAACTAGCAGGTGAATCTTGAAAGCATTAGGTAAGAAGCAGAAGAGTCCATATGCTCTGATATGTCTGATGGGCAGGGAATAGCTCAAAACTCCCAGTTTCCTCTGTTGACTATTACGCACCTAACACCCATTAGCAGTGCCTGGAACAATGCTAATTGTGGTAAAAAGCCTAATATATCCAAATCTGCTGATCTGAGACTGGATTGGAAGCAGACACCTGCCTCTATCCTTGTTTTGTCCATCCTATTCAACTCAATCAGAGACTGAATTGCATTTATAAGCCAGAGGTGAAATGCCCTGCAGTTCACAGCTTGATCCCTTGAGCCATCCAGTTCACACCTCTAAACACACCCTCCAAACTCCTGAGCACATTCTTTTCCTCATCACATCTTGTGGTTAATTCTTTGCAGGTTCTCAGAGTTCTGGCACTAAGGCTGGAACAGGAGGGACAAGAGCAGCTGAGCCCTGTCTCTGCAGAACAAGAGAAAATGAAAGGCAGCTCACCTGGCAGGAGTCTTTCCCACCCTCCAGGAATCCCACGCAGATCATGTTTGTAGTGATTTGTCCTGGGTAAGCATCACTGCATTCAGCCTCAGTCAGGACTGGAGCATCCACACACTGAAGAAGCTCAGGGTAGTTAGCTGCCAACAGAGAGGGGAGAACAGTAAGATACATCTTAGAAAGCAGAGAGGCCAATTAATACAAAGACTGGTAGATTTCTGGGCTAGAGAATTCAATAAAGAAGAGGTCAGTAAAAACGACTGCACCATCTGTGAGGAGGACCTCAATTACTAGAATAGAACAACAGGGGTTATTTCAGGAAAGGACTGAGGGACATTGGCAGAGCTGTGTGGGGAGCCCAGGACTGAAATACCAGGGGGCTGTAGGCAAGGGCAGCTCTAGACATTTCGCCGCCCCAAGCATGGTGTCATGCCGCAGGGGCACTCTGCCAGTCACCGGCTCCAGTGGACCTCCTGCAGTTGTGCCCTCGGAGGGTCCTCTGGTCCTGCGGCTCTGGTGGACCTCCGGCAGGCATGCCTGCGGGAGGTCCACCGGAGCCACCTGCTGCCCTCTCAGTGACTGGCAGAGCACCCCCCATGGCATGCCGCCCCAAGCACTTGCTTGGCGAGCTGGGTCCTGGAGCCACCCCTGGCTGTAGGGCAGGACTGAGGGGCATTGGCAGAGCTGTGTGGGAAGCCCAGGACTGGAATAGCAGGGGGACTGTTAGTCAGGAGTGAGGGTAATTGGCAGACTAAGCATGTGTACCCAAAGACTGCAAAAGCAAAAAGAGCTGCAGGTCAAGACTGAGATGTATTTGAGTTCCATAATTGTAATAATAAGATAAGGGGGCTGTGTGTCATGTATGAGGCACATTCATACTCACTGCCACTGCTGAGGGTGTTTCCCCACCCAGATATCAGGCACTGAGTCCCAGCAGCCACACAGGCAGAAGGAAGAGAGATGGTTGCAACACGGGAGTTCAAGGCAGCTGGTGTTGCCAGCTTGATCAGCATTATGTCATTATCCAGGACCCATGAATTGTATTTGGGGTGGCGAATTACTTTAACGGAGTTGATGAACTGCTCATCCCCTTCCAGCACATCGATGTTGTATTCACCGAGCCTCACCTGGATGTTGCTGCAAAAATCAACCAGGCAACATGGAGGGCAGTTAATCACAATTAGCATGATAAGATGTGACCACTAGGTGGTACTACATAGTTCAGTGCACTGTGTAGTGATGACATTCAAATTCTATCATAGATCACAAGTGAAATAATTGTGACTGGCTTTCATAATAGTCTTCGTACCTAAATCAAACCAATGGGCCATCAAGTTTGGTATCCCATCTGCAACAGGGGCACAAGCTAGACGCTTCAGAGTAAGGTCTTAAATCCTCCCAAGTTAGCCTAATTCATACCAGTAAGAGGAATTTTGATTCTTAATCCCAAATGAGAGTGACAGATGTCCAGACGCAGGAGGACTGATTCTTGCTTTGGTTGAATATTTGTTTACATGACACAAATTGAAATTCACGAGCTCTGTCAGTTCTAATCATAAAATATAGAGATGGGAAATCTCTACTTGTCCAGTAGGTCTCCAGCTGTGGCCCAGGGTGAAAAGAATGAAAGGTTCTGAGAACACATTTGTGGGGTGTGTACAGGAGAGGACCCTTCACTTGTGAAATGCTCTGCAGAATGAGTATGCTGGAGAGCCCCTGATCTAGACCATCCCTCAGAGTCAGCTCAGGATGGTCCTTACAGTATGCTAAACTCTCCAGAGTCTTCCTGAACCCAGGAATGGTAACTGGTTTAGTTTCTTTAGTGTTGTGGCAGTAGCAATAACAATTACATTTCAGTAACAAACTTTTCATCCCAAGGTCAATTACATCCCTAAAGGTGGATCTAGTTCTGTCCTCAGCCAGTATGAACTGCAATGGCAATTACATCTGGATACAGACGGGCAGAACTAGGCTCTGTATAGAAAGTATATATAGGGATCAAGTCACCCCCTCCAAGATATATAACCACCTCTAGGGAAGCTTGGGGCAGGTGTCTAGCAGGGTTACTTAACACTTTAGGTCAAGAGATAAAGAAGAAGAATGGATCAATTGAAAATTGTGGGGGAATTAAAGGAGAACAGAAAGTAATTAACTAACAATTTTGGAAATTGGCCTGGACAGATGGACTGTCAACCCTACTACAGAGAAAAGTGTTGTGGGAACTTTCATGGTGGTCAGAAACACCTCCTGATACCATGCTTGGGCACTGGGAGCTCACCCTGCAACATGGATTTTCCTTTATTGCTCTGCTATCCACATACTGGGCAGGTCTGATTAAATCTGACAAGATCTCAGCCAGAGGCTGCATGGCCATAGGCAATATATAACGTATTAACCTTCACTCACGATTTGTAGCAGTGAGCAGCTGACACGACCCACTGGTTGTTGAGGAGAGAGCCCCCGCAGAAGTGGTACCCAGAGTTCAGGGACACCTGGTAGGGGACAGAGCAGGTGTAGCCCCCCACAATTTTGTCATCATCATCAACAGGGACAGCAACTGAGGGAAATGGGGAAATCAGGTGTTAAAAAAATAACTTGGAATCCAGTGATTTGAAATGCAGCAGCAGCTAATGAGCAGCAAATTATTTAACCATACTCTTAAAAGCTTTGGTTTACAGGAGTCTTCTACACATCTCTTGAAGCCCTCTCTCCTCAAAATTTCCATGTTTCATATCCACCACCCTCTAAGGCATGGGTGGGCAAACTTTTTGGCCCGAGGAACACATCTGGGTGGGGAAATTGTATGCAGGGCCATGAATGTAGGGCTGGGGGAGGAGGTTGTGGTGTGGAATGGGGTGTGGGGTGCGGGAGGGCACGCAGGAGGGGTTTGGGGTGTGGGTTCCTGCCTGGCACCCCTTACCTCAAGAAACTCTGGGATGGCAGCGGCATGCAGTGGGGCTAAGGCAGGCTCCCTGCCTGCCCTGGCCCCGTGCTGCTCCCAGAAGTGGCCAGCATGTCTGACAGCGGCTTCTGGGCATGGGGCAGGTGGCTATGCCATGCACTGCCCTCACCTGTGGTACCACCCCTGAAGCTCCCATTGACCGCAGTTCCCCATTTCCGGCCAATGGGAGCTGCGGGGGGCAGTGCCTACAGGAGAGGGTTGCACACGGAGCCCTATGACTGCCCTCCCCAAACACACCCCCCCCCGACAGTGGCTACAGGGACATGGTGCCAGCCTCTTCCAGGATAGCACTGGGCCAGGGCAGGCAAGCAGCCTGCTGTAGCCCCACTGTGCCACAGGGCTGGCAATCCCACAGGCCAGACTGAAAGGCCTCAGGCCAGATCCGGTCCACAGGCTGTAGTTTACCCTCCCTTGCTCTAAGGCATGAGGCTGTGACAACTATCCTGGTTCTGGAAGAAAGCGAGTTTGGTCTCATCAACTCTGTTCCTTCATTGCCCAGTAAAATAATGATGGAGATTTCTCTCAGATCGCAAACCCTGAAAGACCTCAAAGTGTTTTACAAACACACACACATATGGATAGTGTAGTGGTTAAGAGTGCTGCCCTTTGATACTGGAGACCAGGGTTCAAATCCTGGTTAATACTCAACTTTCCAGTAGGGGTCCTTGGGCAAAAGACCCCCCTAACACTTCACCTGCCTACCTCAAAGATGAGAGTGATGTGAACTAGGAGAGTTGTGCTGGCTTGGACGTTGCCTGGATTAACAAGGTCCATGCCAGATGTTGAGGAACCAGGACAATCTGATGATAAGTGGGCTACTGGAAGAAACCATTCATGGATGAGACAAGAGAACCTGGAATT
>NC_133769.1:149927375-149945551 GCF_003597395.2 Chelonoidis abingdonii | reverse complement strand
CCACCCATAGGGGTGAGAGGGGATTTTTTTTATATATATATATAGTAACAAGATGGCCGATGTAGTATGGTGGGTCCTGAGTTTCTCTTGGCAGAGGGCTAAGATGCCACCCCTTGCCCCTGATCTTGGGGCACCAAGGGCCCTGCTAGTGGCCTGGGAAGGTGGTAAAGGAGGGAAATGGGGAAGGGGTCTGGGTTTGCTGCTTACTGTGAGCCCCAGCCCCTCTCAACTGCTGAGGGTTCTTACCCTCTTCCCCCTTGGGTGGGGTACCTTTGGTCCTTAAATGCTGGGGGAGGGAGTCTCCCTTACTCTGGCTTTCTGATCTTTCAAGTCTCACAGCACCCCTCCAAGCTCCCATCCTCTCTTCTTCCTCCTTCTCCCCTGACTGCCTGAAGCAAGGGGTTTTATTAGGTTGCTAACAGGGCCTTAATTGACTACAGGTGCTCTAATTAACCTGTAGCAACCCTCCCTATTCTACAGGGAACCATGCCTTAATTAGCCTAGAAGTTATATACTTCCCCTCTACCACTTTACCACTGCTCCCTGGCCCTCCTGTATCACTATATATATAAGAATTATGTCACTCACAGCTAAAGGACTGCCACATCTGACATGAAATATAATAGCTGTTTAACAGTGAACAGAAACAATACACATCAGTTTAGGGCAAGAAATGAAGAAGAATGTCAAGAACAATTGAAACTGCCACTGGAATTTTTCGTTTCATTGCAAGGAGACAGAAGTACAGAGAAAAGACAGAGAGAGAGAGAGAAAGAAAGAGAGAAGTAAATGCAGAGAAAAACAGTGACTGTGTGCTGGTCTACACTACGGGGAAAAATCGATCTTATATACGCAACTTCAGCTACTTGAATAACGTAGCTGAAGTCGAAATATCTAAGATCAAATTACTCACCATCCTCACGGTGCAGGATCGATGTCCGTGGCTCCCCCTGTCGATTCCACAACTCTGTTCGGGTTGGTGGAGTTCCAGAATCAATATAAGTGCTTTCGGGGATCGATATATTGCGTCTAGATGAGATGCAATATATTGATCCCCAAGCAATCGATTGCTACCCGCCGATACGGTGGGTAGTGAAGACGTAGCCTCAGAGAGGGAGCAGAAACTTAGAAGTCTGAAGGGGGCAAAAAAAGGGAGAGAAGCAGAAAGGGAGACAGAAGGGACAGACTGAAAGAGAGACAGAGAGATAGGGAAACCTAAAGAAAAGAGGAAAGCAGTACATTTGTGGTAGAGCACCAATGATCCCTGGAGAGCATCAGAGGTTCAGGAGAATTAAACTGCTTTGGAAAACTCACCTGCTGCTCCTAAGCAGGCAAGAATCAGGAGAAACTTCATGGTGTTGCTTTTAGTGAGCACTGTCAGCTGTGACAGGTTTTGCTGAAGAAATCACTCCACTTTATACCTCTCAGAGAGTGTTATCTCCCCAACCCAAGGTCCCACCAGGTTCTCACTTCCCATGGTCTTACATCAGTTCAGACAAATATAGTTACCTTATTGAGCTAAAAAGGTAATAAAGTGACTGTGGGTGCCACAGAGACCGGAACAAGCATTTCCTGAAATTAAATGAGCAAATGTCCAATTCTATACAGCCCTACTGATGTGCCTTAATCCTACCTTGCACACTTCTGCTATTCCAGTGCTGGGCTCCCCACATAGCTCTGCCAATGCCCTTGAGTCCTGCCCTGCAGCCCCCTGCTATGCCAGTCCTGGGCTCTTGTGGTGAATGTGAAAATTGTTGGCAATTATTTTTATGGTCCATAGATGGAGCTTGGTTTCCCTGTGAGCTTTGTATTGCCATACACCAAGGGCTGGTCTACCCTACGAGTTTATATCGAATTTAGCAGTGTTAAACCACATTAACCCTGCACCCCATCCACGCAACAAAGACCTTTATATCGATATAAAGGGCTCTTAATACTGGTATATGTAATCCTCCCCAACGAGGAAAGTAGCGCTGAAATCGGAATTGCCATGTCGGATTAGGGTTAGTGTGGCCACAATTCGACGGTATTGCCCTCCGGGTGCTATTCCACAGTGCATCATTGTGACCGCTCTGGATAGCAATCTGAACTCGGATGCACTGGCCAGGTAGACAGAAAAAGCACTGTGAACTTTTGAATTTCATTTCCTGTTTGTCCAGCGTGGAGAGCTGATCAGCACAGATGACCACGCAGAGCTCATCAGCACAGGTAAGCATGCAGTCTGAGAATCGAAAAAGAGCTCCAGCATGGACCGTACGGGAGGTACCAGATCTGACTGCTATATGGAGAGATGATTGCGTGCTAGCAGAACTCCGTTACAAAAGATGAAATGATAAAACATTTCAAAAAATCTCCAAGGCCACGATGGAGACAGGCCACACTAGGGACTCAGTACAATGCTGTGTGAAAGTTAAGGAGCTCAGATAAGCCTACCAGAAAGAAGCAAACGGAAGGTCCAGAGCAGGGCCGCAAACATGTTGCTTCTACACTGAACCGCATGCAATTCTAGGGGGGTCCACCACCACTACCTCACCCCTGTCCGTGGATTCCGAGGCAGGGATAATCTCAGCCATTCCTGAGAATTCCGCGGACGGGGAAGATGAGGAGGAGGAAGAGGAGGACGAGCTTACAGAGAGCACACAGCACTCCGTTCTCCCCAACAACCAGGAGCTTTTTCTCAGCCTGACGGAAGTACCCTCCCTGCCCTCCCAAGGCAGTATTCCAGACAATGAAGCCATGGAAGGGACCTCTGGTGAGTGTACCTTTGTAAATATAAAACACGGTTTTAAAGCAAGCGTTTTCTAATAATTAATTTGCTCTGAGGACTTGGAATGCATTCGCGGCCAGTACAGCTACTGGAAAAGTCTGTTAACGTGTCTGGGGATGGAGCGGAAATCCTCCAGAGACATCTCCATGAAGCTCTCCTGGAGGTACTCCAAAAGCCGTTACAGAAGGTTTCTGGGCAGTGCAGCCTTTTTCCGTCCTCCATGATAGGACACTTAACCATGCCATGCTAGTAGCAAGTAATCTGGTATCATTGCATGACAAAGCCTGGCAGCATATGGTCCCGGTGTTTGCTGCATTCAAGCAACATCAGTTCTTTATCTCACTGTGTTATCCTCAGGAGAGTGATATTGTTCATGGTAACTTGGTTGAAATACAGGAATTTAATTAAGAGGACAGAGGTGGCCATTCCTACTGCGCTGTTTGCCTGTGGCTGAAAAAAAATCCTTCCCTGCAGTTAGCCAAGTGGGGAGACAACAGGGGGATGATTGGTGCTGAGCTTTTTCATGTTTGGCTAGCAGGGATCTTCCCTGATACCAGCCATGCGGTGGGGGGAGGGGTAAAGCGATCATCCTAGAGAATTGGATGTGGGGGGGAGTTTGGTTTCTGCTGCTGCACGTTAACAGGAAAGATGCAGCACTCAATGGGCTTTGCTTGGTATTTGGGAAAGGAGGGTGCTGGATATATGAAGGCTGCAGAAAGACAATGGCTTACTATGGCCGCATGGAAGCCGAATTCTGTTACCAAGGCCTGTGTCTGTGATCTCTAACACCAAAGCCGCAGGCACTCAATATTAAGATGCATGAAATCACATGTGCTATGTAATGTGAATAGAGTTGTTCACTATGAAAGAGTAGAACCATTGTTCTGTAAAATGTATCTTTTTAAATACTCATCTCCCTTTTTTCCTTCCCTCCTGCAGCTGCAAATTTTTCAAGCCTCCCTCCTCCGTCCCAAAGTCTATCTTAGCTAAGACGGCGAAAAAAAGGATGCGAGATGAAATGTTCTCAGAAATCATGGAAGCGACCTGCAATGAAAGAGCTCATCTGAATGAGTGGAATAACATGGTATCAAAGTACAGGAAAGATGCCAGTGAACGTGAGGACAGGAGGGACCAACGTGAGGAAAGGAGAGACAATCGAGATGAGAGGTGGTGGCAGGAAGATCAGAGGAGGCATGATGCAATGCTGGGGCAGCTGCATGATCAAACTGACATTCTCTTGCGTCTGATGGAGCTTCAGGAATGGCAGCAGGATCACAGAGTGCCTCTGCAGCCCTGTCTAACTGCCCTCCCACCTCACCACGTTTCTTAGCCTTCTCACCCAGATGTGTAAGAACACATGGGGAGAGGCTTTGTGCACCCGCTCACTCCACTCCAGTGTACAACCCAACCAAAAGGCTGTCATTATTTTGAACTTTTTTAGTGGCCTTTTCCTTCACTCCTATCCTCCCAAACCCCACCCGGGCTACCTTGTCAGTTCTCTCCCTCTTTTTATAATCAATTAATAAAGAATACATGATTTTTAAACAATAGTGACTTTATTTCCTTAGAAAGCTAGCTGTAATCGAAGGGGGAGAGTGCCAAAATAGGGATATGGGTTCCGTCTATCGCTCCACCATAGTTAGGGAATCCCATTGCAGCAAAGCCATCCACTATGACCTGCACATTTCCCAGAGTCACTACTTTTGGTAGCAGCAGCTTAGTGATTGCTTTGACTACTTGCATCACAGCAGTAGATTTGCCCACTCCAAATTGATTCCCGACTGACTGGTAGCTATCTGACGTTACAAGCTTCCAGAGAGCTATAGCCATTCACTTCTCAACTGTGAGGGCTGCTCTCATGTTTGTATTATGGTGTTTCAGGGCAGGGGAAAGCAAGTCACAAAGTTCCATGAAAGTGCCCTTACACATGCAAAAGTTTTGCAGCCACTGGGACTCATCACACACCTGCAATGCTATGCGGTCCCACCAGTCTGTGCTTGCTTCCCAGGCCCAAAATTGGCGTTCAGTGGCTAGGACCTGCCCCATTATCAGCATGATCTCCAAAGTACCGGGGCCCGCGATTTGAAAGAATTCTATGTCCATGTCCTCATCACTTTCATTGCCGCACTGCTGTAACCGCCTCCTCGTCGCCTGGTTTTTCAGGTCCTGGTTCAGCATAGACTGCATGAGAATGTGCAAGGTGTTTACAACATCTATGATTGCTGTCTTGAGCTGAGCAGGCTCCATGCTTGCCATGGTATGGCGTCTGCACAGTTCACCCAGGAAAAAAGGCGCAAAACGGTTGTCGGCCACTGCTTTCACGGAGGGAGGGGTGAGGCTGTACCCAGAACCACCAGCAACAATGTTTTTTGCACCATCACTCACTGGGATCTCAATCCAGAATTCCAATGAGTGAGGGAGACTGCAGGAACTATGGGATAGCTATGGGATAGCCACCCACAGTGCAATGCTCCAGAAATCGACGCTAGCCTCGGTACATGGACACACACCATCAAATTAATGTGCTTAGTGTGGCCGTGTGCACTCAACTTTACACAATCTGTTTCCAAAAATTGGTTTCTGTAAAATTGGAATAATCCCATAGTGTAGACTTACCCTGAGTGTAAAGGGAAGCAACGGGTGCTTGAGTCACTTTAGCTCCATGGATGGAGACCGGAGTCATTAACATGAACTACATATGACCTACAAATGTAAGTGGAGGATCTGGAGGATACAATGGAAGAGCTGGTGACCAGAATTTTAGCATCTAACAACTAAGAGTCCAAGGCTGGATGTCCATGTCAACTCAATGTGGCATGCAGCAGGAGGATAATAGACAAAGTATGTCAGGAGTTCGGGCTAAGAAGAGGGTTCACAGACAAACAGTAGGAAATTTGGGACAGGCAAAGAGAAAAAGGGCTCGGAGAGAGTGAAGATGGAGCTCAGGAAGAAAGAGGGCATGGCAAAGACCTGGCTTTCAGTGCTATGAATGCTGTCCTAACCCTGCCTCTCTCATGCTAACTTGAAGAGTTTTGGTGCGGTATTCCAGGTGGCTAAAAAGGTTATGTTATTCTCAAAAGAGTGCCTGGTGTTGCTGCAGATACTTACTGAAGAGCATTACATCCTGAAAGAGGGGAAAAGTCTCTCACAGGAGTCTGGCTCAGCTAGACTTGCTGCAGAGAGACACAGAGAGAGACAGGGTTTGCTGGCATCTGAAGACCCAGTTTTGGAGTCATGGAGGCTATGGGCCTGCCCTTGTGGAACACTGGATCCTTGGGATCCAGATCTCTAAAGGAATTACTCCCAGGAGACTGGTTAATGACAATGGCATGGTGCAGAACCTTTGTATACATTGCAGTTCCCCACACCATTCTGCCAATGACCCTCAGTCCTACCCTGTAGGACCTCTTGCCATCTGAGCGATGGGGCTTGTAGCAACCTGCATGGTACTTGGAGGGAGGAGCACAAGTTGTCAGGAAGTCAATCTGTGTGCACATGGCTGGAATGCTAGCTGCGGCATCTCTGTAAATAGTTCTTTTAATAAAAAGTCCATTTAGTTTTACAAGCATGGAGTCCTTTCATGTTTTTGCTGAGCACATGGTACATGAAACAACTCCTTTGAAGCATTTGAATTCTGATCTGCAGCACCACCTGTTAAGTTAATTATCACTTGCAGTGTGTTTGTCTATTCCAGTCACACCAACCTTCAGAACTCTGCTAAAGTCACTCTGTGCTGACCCCTGTTCTTTGAAACTCGTCTTGGGCCTCTCTTGCACAATCACTGCAAAATCCTGCGGTAGAGGTTTGGTGATATTCACAAATGAGAGACTCATATGACTCAACAAGCTCATTTCATTTGTAATTTCAGATACCATGTGAAGTCTCATCCAAACAGGCAAATATACTGTGAATGGTTCCCATTTGTGTCCCCACCTCCACCTCAAGTCCACAGTGATTAGTTTTGCATGAGTCAAGCAATGTTACCTAGTTGGAGCAGGAGATTGGGAGTCAGTCACTATTCCCAGCTCTGTCACTGAATTGCTGTGTGCTAATGGTCAGATTTGTGTGTCCGTCAAATTTTCTCCCGTCTAATAATGTCCATCTCAGATGTGTTTTGTAAGGCTTAATTAATGCATGTAGAGCAGTTTGAGAAAGGTGATTTGTAAATGAAAGAGTTAACCTTGCATAAAGCCAGGTAGGGCAAATGAGGTGAAGGAAAATTTCCACACACCAAACCTGCCTTTCCATATTAAAGTACAAACTAAACAGCAAGGTCAGAGATTAATGCACATTTCTTCTGAAGAGCAGAAGGGAGAAGTGAACTTGAATAACTCTCTTTCCAGCACTTCCAGATTCCCCTTAGCTGGACTTCACCCCCCAATCTCCAATAACACCATTATGCCTTTAGGGGTCAATGTGCAGGCACAGAAGCAAGAGTCACCCTCCTCTTCAGTGACAGGTCTTCAGCACTCCCCAAGCCTGGTGAGATGGGGTTTGTAGCAGCATCATTTGCACACCTCTGATCAACATTGGTCCTGCGCCTTCTGTGCCCTGCTGCTCTCCATGCCTCCTCCTGCCACATTTCCATGCACAAAGAGTGAAATGTACCATTTGTGAAGCTCTTAGATTCTGTGGAGATAAGAGCTGTAGGAAAGCCCATGAAGAAATTCAGAATGCTGTTTTCAATGCAGATTTTGATAAAAAAAAAAAAAGCAGATGTTACCTAGTGAATGATGACAATACAAAGAAAAGTTGAACAGCTGCCTGGTTCCCTGAGCACCATTCATTCTGTGGCACGGGTTGTGTGGAAAAATAGCATGTGATCATGTAATCACAGCATCACAATAGATGTATCATATTGCACACATACAAGGGGTTGAACTGAGGCTGCACAGGCAACTGTAATTCAAGCATTTCCCAGCTTTAGAATTTTTAATATTTTTTTAATGAAATTATTTAAATAATTTTCTATCTATTTCTCTGTGGAATTGGCCAACACTACCACATGGATGTAGTGGTATCCATGAGAGATAAAGCACCTTGATGGGATAACAGCAGGCTGAAATTCAACCCAGGTGAGATAGAAGTGAAGCTGGGAAACAATTTGAGGAGCCTGAAAAACCCATAATTGGGCCCTTCATTGTCTTGTCCCTCTTCTTTGGGAACCAAGTGGTCTGGGAACAACTCTCCCCCTGTGGAGAGCCAGGAGATTACACCCATTGCTCAAGAAGCAGGAATCTATTAACCTTGTTCCTCATGTTGGTGTAGTCATGGCTGGAAAACTGTAATATTTTTTACGTGGAGTTATCAGTGTAGGTCACAGAGAAACTCCAGCTTGTCCAGCTCTGCCCTTGAGCCTGAGAGATGTTAAACACTGGTTTCCATAGGAGTTGGGTGTATGATGTATCTACCTATGTAACTGTTATGCCACTGTTTTTTGTGTATTGCACCTTTAAAATTCTACGGATGATGGTATCAGAGAAGTAGATGTTTTGTGTTTCATGCTCAGACTGTCATTGTGGTGATACACAAACACAATGTGTTCTCTTGCTTTGTTCCATAGAGACTTTACTTTTGTTCTTTGTTTTGTTTTTTTACTTAATCTAAAGTAAAGGTGAGTCTGACTGACAGAGTAAGGTTTGTGTCTGAAAAAAATCCATAACAAGAATTCTGGCAATGAGGATGGGATCTCAAACAGCAGAGAGCCTAAAGCAAGTGAATTTGCAGTGGAGAGGTCTCCTAGCTAAACATAAGAGGTCAGAAAACAAAGATAAAAAGGTCAGCAATGGAAGGTTTCCAGTTTAACCAAGTGAGGAACATTATTTAATATATGTGCAGAGAGTTGGTCAATATCTGATGTAGATGCTATTGAAAACAGTGGCATGAAAAGGTCAGCACTGGGTGGGGAAACATGACATTTGTCGAGCATGGAAAGCAAAGGCATCCAGAGCTAAATACATATTCGCCACTATTAGCATTAGGATTGGTATTTGGTCCAGATCAATAGTGATCATAAGTTGCTACCACCTGATGGCTCTTTAGTCAGCATAAACTGCCTTGGTAGTTCTCACTCCAGCACCTCGTGGGACTGGTGCCTATACTGGCACCATCTGGCCTGCTTTTTGGTCATCTTTACAGACCTACCAGTGGAATATTCAACAAGGGGGATGGGTGAAGCTATACCTTTGAACACCATTGAAATATAGAGAGCTTTCTGCAGGCAGTGACAGCTGACACGCATGGTAAGCTGTCCAATGATAAAGCAGGTGGCCTGCTAGTGAGTCATTAACATCTCTCCTTCACTTATCTTATGTTATAAATAAAACAAATCACAATGAAGCCTCCAAACTGTAGAGTTAGCTAATATCTGTAACCATATGTTTCTGTTATTGGCACATACATCCTTTTAATGATGATACAGATAATATGGATCTTATTAATAACAATAATGATATAGATAGCTATACATAGGCCAGAAGCTTGGCATAACTTAGACATAAGCCTTTAAAATATGTCAAGTAGCAATGCTATTTCCGTGATTCACACAGAAGAGATGTAGGTTGAAGAACTACAACAGCTAACTAGCTAGTGTCATAGTATAATTCCCCACTCTGAACCTTAGCGTCCAAGAGGTAGGGTACCAGCATGAATTCCTCTAAGCTTAATTACCAGCTTAGAACCTGTAGCGCTGCGACCAACCAGGAATTCCAGTGCCTGGTACACTCTGGTCCCCCCAAAACCTTGCCCGGGGAACCCCAAGACCCAGACCCTCTGGATCTCAACACAAGGAAAGAAACCTTTCCCCAATCGTTGCCTCTCCCCAGGCTTCCCCTCCCTGGGTTACCCTGGGAGATCACTGTGATTCAACTACCTTGAATCACAAAACAGAGAGGACAATTCACCTTTCCTCTCTCCTTCTCTTTCCCTTCCAGACTCTCCCTGAGAGAGACAGTAATTCTAAACACGAGGGAATTAGCCTCTCTTCTCTCCTTCCATCCTTTCTCCCCACCAATTCTCTGGTGAGAAACTTTTTAATCAAAGAGAGAAAAACAGTAAAATTTATCTTTGTAAATTTAAAATGGATTAGGTACAGGGTCTTTCAGCATAGACACTGGAATACCTCCCAGCCTAAGTATACAAGTACAAATTAAATCCTTTCAGCAAATACAAATATGAACTCCTTCCAGCCAAATGCACATTTGCAAATAAAGAAAACAAACATAAGCCTAACTCGCTTTATCTATCTAGTACTCACTATTTTGAACTTATAAGAGCCTGTATCAGGGAGATTGGAGAGAAACCTGGTTGCACGTCTGGTCCCTCTGAGCCCCCAAAGTGAACAACAAACAAAAACGCACAGCACACACAGAAACTTCCCTCCCTCAAGATTTGAAAGTATCCTGTCCCCTGATTGGTTCTCTGGTTAGGTGACAGCCAGGCTTACTGAACTTGTTAACCCTTTACAGTGAAAAGAGATATAAAGTACTTCTGTTCTATTAACTCCTACTATTTGTTTATGACAGCTGGATTTAACCACAAACTCTTACTAAATTGTGAAGTAACTTCCTCTTTTATCATTTCCTATGCCGTATTCCTATAAGTTTGTAATAGAGATATAGTAGAACAATCTATACTATTTGACAAAATATTATAAAGTATAATTTTATTATTAAATAAAATAAATAAAAAAAGATTTAAGAGACTATGTCAGAAAATTAAAGTTATCTAGAACCATTCTGTAACACATCCTTTCAATTTGAGGAAGTTTTGCTGCCCAGGCAACCTGAACACAAACTTTTTCAAATAATATGGACTATGCAGTCTATTTTAAATAGAAATCAATCATTAAGAAATAGATAACTGATGTTTAACAAAGGTATACATAAAACATATTTGCTTGGTATTAAAGAAGCTGATACATTCAAATGGTATGTCGAGAAGCCAATGTGAAGCATAAATCTTTATGGCTAACCAACCAAAATGTTATAAGTCTGTAAAGCCTGATTATCTGTGTGATTGACGGTGGCACAGAGAGAGGTTTGCATATACAGCAATCCTACTGATCTTATCCCTGAAGTGTATAATAATATTAACATTATACCCTGAATGGAATAATAAAATAGTGGTACAGAGGCATATACAAGTTTTTTTGTGTTATTTCATTAATAGTTATTTCTTACTGGTGATGTATGAAGCTCTGATGCTGTATGATTGAAGGTGACCATTTATATCATTATTGCTACTAATGCTGCAAAATTGCACTAAATTTGATACAAAGTATATCATGTAAAGTGTCAATGGAAAAGTTACAATCTCTCAGTTATGATTATCCTGGTTAAATCTATGTTTCATCACTGTATCTGAAGTTATGAATATTGACTATGTATTTGCGTCTCAGATGTGTTTGGTTTTGATGTGACACCACAAAGTAGTTTACATTCAGTTTCACCAGCCCATTGTGAATGGACTATTCCAGCTTGATGGGCCATTAAAAGAATCAACTCTCCGAATAGCTCTTTCTGAGGAAGCCTCAGACAGCAAGGAGCCAGTGGTTACCTCTGTGATTCAGAAAATCATGTAAGAACATGTGATGTGGACATATGACATTGGACTCCAACTTTGTCAGTAACTTTCCATATAAACTGTCTGTGGTTGTTGTTTGGGATAGTAAATTTCCATGCACATGGCAGAGGATATAAAAGACACCCGAGATGTCTCCATTTTTCCTCACTCCTGTTCCAATTTGGATTTACAATTAAAAGGAGTATTTTGAACAATGCACTGAGGATCTCCCAGTCCTCTGGAAGTTACCAGAGAGGTTATTCCCTCCCCCCACCCCCCCCTGTAGATCAGGCCTAATATGTATGATGAAAGAGGGGATTCTAACCTGGTTTATGACTTTATTGAATCACTGGAAGAAATGATAAATTTGGTTTGTAAAATAAGGGAATTCGGCAATAATGCAAAAATTAAAGGAAACCGTTCAATTAAATGCTGGGACTGTGACAAAACTGGCCACAAAAAGAAGTGTTATAAGTTTAAAGCAGGACAAGGCAGGCTATCACAAAGTGTTCAGTGAATATTTCTCTCACAGTTTGGGAAACGGAGGAACATTAAGCTGAAGGAGTAAAGCTTATATGTACAAGAATCAGCCCCACAGTTTTTGTTTTGGTCTGGGCAGTTAAACAGCAATGGGAGTTTGGCTATTAAGCGAGTTTTAGAATCTGTGATATATATAGGGATAGCTCACAAAAGCTCAAACATAAAAGGTATTAGAACTAAAGAGGCTGGGGAATAGGGGATCCAAAACTGAACCACTTAATTGGCATCAAATCCAGACAATGACTGGGACAAGGGCACCATCCAAAAACTAGGAAAATTGAGTTGAAAGATTGGACCTCTAGAATTTCAGCAAGAAGTCTGAATGGCTCAAATAGTGGGTAAGTTATGGCTAATAATGTGCAATCAGTGCCAGGGAAGGTGTCTTTACAAATTCAGTCTGTGTAAATTCCCTAAAGATATGGCCCAGGTGCACATGATTTATAGACAGCTGGTTTGCAGTGAGTGAATTGTCCTGCCCCCAGGGGCAGAAATCATTTCAATTACACGTTCTATGATAGCTTTCCAGCAAGGAAGAGATCAGGAATGGTTGAAACCTGTTTTGAGACCCAGGTTCTTGGAAGAATATTAGCTGCTAAAGCTCTTGTAGATCTGAAACAAGGATGAAACCCTGTTCATTTGCTGAATGTTTCTGGCAAGCAGTAAATAGTAAAAAAAGAGAAACCATTTCAGTAGTCTGCAGGGTGTGTTTTAGCATTTTCAGAGTTGAAAAAGGCTTTTGGGACTGCTCCTTTCTTGGCCTATCCATTTCAAGACCCATTCAATCTTTTACACAGATGCCAGTTCTTACAGTTTGGGAGAGAGAATTTCATAGTGGCTGCCTCCCATATCTGAGAAGGTAGTTGTTGAAGTTGAGGCTGGAAAAGTTGTTACAGAGCCAAGTTCCCCATTCAAACAGAATGGGCAGGGCAGGGGCTGCCTTAGCCAGCAAATTGCACAGAAACAACAGGCATTCTTCAGAATCTGATTGATAGGCCCTCATTCCTAGTGGATGAAAGAAAGTCCACCAGGGAGCAAAAATCCCACCAGAGTTTGGGTGGGAATAAAAATATTTTGGTTGGTGATGTGAAAACATTGAGACAAAAAGACACTGTAGATATATAGATAGCTAACCTTGTATCGATTTTAACTTGTTAAACAGCTTATTTCGTTTCTGTTTGAAATGGGTTATACAGGAAACCAGCAGGAGATGCATATTTTAGTTGTTGGCAACGGTCTCCTCGATCCAGTCAACCTAGTTGCAGACCTTGGTGTGGACTCCTGGGTAAACCTGCAGAGCACGCTGTGACATTCTATACCTTGGGGAATGCCCTGTAACCCCCTATATTCCTCATTTATATATAATTGTGATCTCGCATATAAAGCATACCATGTGGGGTATCAAGGTAAAGGTTATGATCTGGTGAAAGTCACTGTTCTATCTAAATAAGTATGAATATAATAAATATGAAGTTATGAGATTGTGTTGTATGATTGTCAGTAAAACATGCTGTATATTGGGGAATCGACCAGATATTAGTTTCCCAGAGACAACAGCAAGGAAAGTAACCAACTCTTCACCAGCCAATGTCCAGCAGAGGAGTTACAATTCAATGACTCATTCACAGAAGACATACAGGGGTATTGTTTCACCTTGTGAGTGAGCAATGCTAACCAGACGTGCCTGGACTTGTGTTCTCCAAACACATGGACCAAGGGTATAAAACAGAACACAGTGGTCCTATACTTGGCCTTTCTCCTTCCTTCACCTTTGCTGCAAGCAACAAACACACGGAGAAGACTGAAGACTCCAACAGAGGGGACTGGCCCAGGTTTCAAGGATGACACTGTGTACTACAATATACAATGTACTATGCTGGGGTGAGAAAAACTCCTTAATCTAGATGTTTCCCAGTCTAATTGGTTGAGAGTTTAGACTGCGTGCTTATATTTTATTTCATTTTGGTAACTAGCTCTGACTTTTGGCCTATCACTTTTAATCACTTAAAATCTATCTTTTGTAGTCAATAAACTAATTTAACTGTTTATCTTTACCAGTGACTTTGCCTGAAGTGTTTGGTAAGGGTGTGCTTGCTCAGGTTTACAAAGGCTGGCGTATATCCACTTTCCATTGATGAAGTGGTAAACTAATTAATAAATGAGCAGTGCAAGACAGTATATTCCTGAGAAACAAAGCTGGTAGCTGAGGGGATTTGGCTGGTGCCTTTCTTTGTATGATTCATGAGTGGTTCTGGGAGCACTCATGCAAACTAGCTGGGTGTGGGGCTCCACATGCAGTTATGCTGAATGATAACAGCACTTGGAGGAGTTTGCTGCTCGTCCCTAGCAAAGCATTGTGAGAGACAGTCTACGCTGGAGAGTTAAGGGGGCACAGTGGTCCCAGAGTTCTAGGCTGCACCCTGGGGACCCTGTCACACACACCCAGCCCCCCTCTCTGGAGCTTGCTATTGCACACAACTGGGACACCAGAATTTCCCTGTGAGGGAAAGAGTTTGGGTGTTACAGACACAAGCTAATTCAGGCATGTTTTCAATTAATTGGAGGGGAATTTTGAAAGCTTTGGGTAAGATACTTGAACTAAACAGAGTCTGATGTGTCAGATGGGTTGGAAGGAGGAAAGGTGAAAAGAGACCTCACAATTCCTCTTCCCAACTAAATGAGTTCCTTTTCCAGACCATCCGATCCCTTTCTCTTCTCATCAGCAACTGGAAATACTATCGTAGAGTGTCAAAGCTCCATATGGTGCATCCCACAATACTCTGAACCAAGACTGGACTGGGGCAAGAGAACTAAAAGAAGGGATTTGAATCCTATGCTTCAATCCCCAATATGGTATCCAATCTGTCCATGCAATCAGATCCTGGATCAAAGCTTGTCTCCCAAAGTTAAAGCTATATCATCTTCAGCAAATTCTTTCTCCTATTAAACTGCAGTTAATTCTTTGCAGATGCTCAGAGCTTCTTCACTTCATCTTCAGACCCTCTCATCCCATTTTCCCCTTCCATCATCACTAAGTCTATCCAGGAGCTACCCCAAACCTTGCAGATCTGATTCAAACTTCTCATCCCTTGATTCAGCTCTGCCATATCCCAAACCTCTTGCAGTGCAGTTCCCCTTTGCCCCCTCTTTGGCACCAGCAATGCTGGCATATAGACACCCAGTCTGTTCTCATGCCTTTTTCCACACTGTCCATCATGTCCAATTCCTACTTGCCAAGCTCCCCATCCTTCTTTACGTTCTACTCCCTTCTAAGGACTTGCTGCTGTTGTGTCACTACAAAGCTGAGTTAACTTATAACATAAAGTAGCTTTGGCACTAACAGTGGAAGAAGTGGCATGAGAGTAGCTGAACCATGTCTGTGCAGAAAGAGAAGACAGAGGAACACATCTCACCTGGGAGGAGTCTTTGCCACCCTCCAGGTATCCCAGGAACATCATATTTTCAGTGATTTTGCCTGTATTGGTTAGGTCAGGAACATCCACACACTGTAGGAGTTCTGGAAGGTCATTTGCCAAAACAGAAAAAGAGGAGAACACTACTGTTAAGTCTAAGAAATCTGAGAGACTACATAACTCACACAGTATTAGAATCACCTAGAAATTAAAGCAAAACATGAGCTATTATGCTGAACGAACAATCCAAGTTTTGGATGGTTCCAGGGGGACTTTTAAGCCAGAAAATTCACCTCTACTGCTAAGAACCTGATAATGGACTTTGAAGTCTCTGTATGTATCTGATTGCTTTACCATTTAACAACTCTTCTTATATATTTTTTTTCTTTATAATAAGCCTTTAACACTAAAGGATTGGCTAGTAGCATGGCATTTTGGGTAAGTTCCAAGCTAATATTGACCTGGCAATGTGGTTGGCCCTCTGGAGTTCAGAAGAACATTTAGTATATGTGAGCAGAGTTTTTAAATAACTTCTGACTGTACTAGCATCAGAGAATCGTGTGGCACCTTACAGACTAACAGACGTTTTGGAGCATGAGCTTTCGTGGGTGAATACCCACTTCGTCAGAGGCATGTAGTGGAAATTTCCAGGGGCAGGTATATATATGCTAGCAAGCAAGCTAGAGATAATGAGGTTAGTTCAATCAGGGAGGAGGACGCGCCTGTTCAGCCAGTTAGGTGTGAAAACCAGGGGGACAAACTGAGTTCTGTAATGGCAAGCCATTTCCACTGTCTGTTAGTCCTGAGCGAAAGGGTCCAAATTTGCAAGATGAAACTGAAGCTCGCAGTCGCTCTTAATCTGGTCCTGAAGTTTTCCTGCAGGTGCCACTGCAAAATGTTACACCATCAGACTAGGACTAAACAAAGGACATAGGGTACATATAAATCAAGAAAATGTTTCCCTTTTCCTTTCAGGGGAGGAGAGAGGGGGTAAAGTTGAGAGTATAGCGACCAGACAAAGTGTATGAACCCTACAGGGCATTTGGAACTCAGCCCAATAATCAAATCTTCAAGACTGCGGGGACCTGTGACTGGAGTCCCTCCAGTACCTCCTCCTTCCTACCAGACCTCCAATGAATCTTGGCTTCCGTTACACGTCCGCAGCAACAGCTGAGTCCTGGCGTGCCCTGCGGAGATTTTCAAATGCTGCATCGCTTTAGGAGCCTGTTAGAACAAGATGACCTCCCAACAGCGATCAGATCCAATATCTCCCATCGGCCCAGCCGGAGCCTTTTGGATTGGGACGCATGCCACCCTGCTGACAAGTCCACTCTGGAACAAACCAGAAATGAAATCAAAAATTGCGGGCCATTCCTTCTACCTGGCAGGATCGAGTTCGATTGCTGTCCAAACTCACAAATGGACTGTGGATCTGGAGCCAACCGTCGATCTGTGGCCACAACAACTCTAACCGATTGAATACCAATTCATGCTACTCCTCCTGCGGGAGATACGAAAACTGGTTTAAAGAGTCCTTGATCAATAAAGGGCCTCATTGTGTGGATGGGTGCAGCGTTAAATTGGTTTAATGCTGCTAAAATCGGTGTAAACACGTAGTGTAGACCAGGCCTCAGCTGCAGACTCTTTCTTTGCTGCAGCCGGTACCAATACATAATGTAATCCTCATCAGTTTGTTCACATCTCAGATGAACTGTCTGTCCTGTTGCCAGTATCAGATTTGGCGTTTGTGTTAATCCAGCATCTGTGCCTCCTATAGGGGAAAAAACACCATTTGAGACAGATACAATAAAGCAAATGGCTCCAGTGGAAATGTTTAGAGCAGTGCCCTGAAAATTCCAAGATAGGGGTTCACGTTTCAGCTACTGACTTATTTGCTGTCATGAGACCAACAGCCACATGCCAAACTATTTGAATCCCCATGTCTGTCCCACTGAGCAGGTAGTGTTTCCTCAGCATTGGGTTATATACAGCTCTGCACTGTAGTTCTGGTCGTGCCAGAGGCACCAGTAGGCAACTTCTTGTCTTATTGTCAGCACTGGCTCTCTAACCTGCAGACAGAAAGGCACTTTCTGGAAAGTTCACATGGTAATTTTGGGAGAGGAGATGGGCCTTATATGACTAAGTTGTTTCATCGTGGCACTGTTACAGGTAGTGTTGTCCAGAAGGCGAAGCAGGCAGCCTGATAGTCAGGATTCTGGGACTCTGCTCCAGCTCTGAAACTTGCTTACTGTGTTACTTTGTTCAAGTTGCTTTATTGCTTCTTGCCTCAGCTTCCCCACCAGTATTACAGCGATGATATTAATCCTTTAATATCTTTGGCCCCGATAGCACTGAAGTGAGCGGAGGTGCACAGAATTCATGTTGTTAGCTAAGACACCCACACCACAAATCCTGGAGGCAAGTGCTATAGGTGCTCCTATTAGAACCACATCAGCACTTTATATGTAGAGGGATTGCCCAGGAATGTCGCTTATACTCAGAGGTCACATAAACAGTGTGGCAGAGATCTAGTAATACATGCTGGTTACTTAGAGTGTAGGTAAGTTCAGTTACAGGCGTTACACTAAAAATCTTGAAACTGTGAATAGTCTAAGGGCACCATCCAGTTCACAGTACTAATAGAAACTGGCCGATCACAGATAATGTTTTTGGTCTACACTTAGACTAAACCCCCATAAATATACGTGTTCCACAGGATTTGGATTAAGACAGAGTTTCTCCAAATTAGGGTACGTCTACACTGCACGATTATTTCGAATTAGCTTAAACCGATATTACAAAACAGATCTAATAAAATCGGTTTAGCGTGTCCACAGTGGGATCCCGAAATCGATTGTTTGCATCCATGGTCCAAAGCTACCATCGATTTCAGGAGC
>NC_133769.1:149867602-149923728 GCF_003597395.2 Chelonoidis abingdonii | reverse complement strand
TAGTCTGCAGAATAGAAGAATGAGGGAGGATTTGATAGCTGCTTTCAGCTACATGAAAGGAGATTCCAAAGAGGATGGATCTAGGCTGTTCTCAGTGGTGGTAGATGACAGAACAAGGAATAATGGTCTCAAGTTGCAGTGGGGGAGGTTTTGTTTGGATATTAGGAAAAACTTTTTCACTAGGAGGGTGGTGAAGCACTGGAATGAGTTACCTAGCGAGGTGGTGGAATCTCCATCCTTATAGGTTTTTAAGGTCAGGCTTGACAAATCCCTAGCTGGGATGATTTAATTGGTGTTGGTCCTGCTTTGAGCAGGGGGTTGGATTAGATGACCTCCTGAGGTCTCTTCCAGCTCTAATCTTCTATGATTCTGTGATTCTAAGAGGATTTCAGGAACCAACTTTGTTTATATGGGCTCACCCACTCTGCCTAGGTGCTCATCATGACAGGACTGTTTTGCCCAAATGATCATTTTTGGCTGGTGTTGGATCACAAGTCACTTTTGGGGCAGTGGCACTAAAGCGTTGTTATCCTGTTCTGTGAATCAAGGACAGCAGAACTATGCTTGGCATACCCTGATTAAGGGACTGACCCTCAACTAAATTGCACTCACTAGGCAGGGAACATGTGTGCCAAAGCCCAGTGGAGTTGAAAGAGGGTGGAGACAAGTACTTGTGCTGGGTTGAGGTGTGCCTTGATTAAGGTCCTAGACACCACTTGACCCTTCCTTTCTCCACTGTGTAGTAAAAGAGCTGATTAAGAGTCAGTTGAGAGCCTTGTTACACACCACAGAGATGAACTCATTGATAACGGGATCTAAGCATTAGATCTGCTTTGGGACAGTGCCTCTGATGCAAGAGGCTTCCCAGTGTACATTAGCAGTGAAGATCCCACACTAATAGCTGAAATCACTGACAGCTGTGTTAAATGGCAGGACCTCAAGACATTCTAGAGCCACCAACAGATTGGAGAGAGTGCTGGCAGGGTGGCTAGCATAGTGGAGCAGTAAGCAAGCACCCAGACAGTGGAGCAAGCAAGGTGCCTTCTTGCCTTCTGCCCCCACAAAAGGTGGGAAGTGAATTCAGCAGATATACCTCTGAACTCTGGGTCTGCATTGCCCAGGGACAACAACTGTGAGTAGGGTGTGGTGAAGGGAAGGGCATATTTAAGGAACTTTTGGTTGCTGGACTTAAGAACCTGAGGTAAAATGACACTGCCTAACTAACTCTGGGGTGGGTGTTTCGTTCCTGGGTTTATTTTTATAAAGCCTGCTTGTGGTGTTTTCCCAACATATGATGGTTTACTTCCCTCCTTTTATTAAAAGTTTCTTCTTTATGCTCAAACTCTGTGTTTGCGAGAGGGGAAATATTGCCTCTGAGAAGTGACCAGGTGTGGTGCATAATTTTCCCAGGTAACTGGGTAGGGGCTCAAGCTAGTTTTGTGTTGTATTGTTTAAAAGGAACTCCTATATATTGAACCCGGCCCTTGTTGCTGCTGACTACAACTGGCAGAAGGGTTATATATAGAAAGAATTCATAATCTCAAACTGGTATTCATAAACAGTATATAGACAGATTCCTCAAATCATCACAGTGAGAAATTTGCTTTTCTTTTTCCTTCAATGAAAGCTGTGATTCTGTCATAATCACAGGACTCCAGAAGCTAGGGCTTAAAGTAAAAAATAAAATATTGGAAGGCTCATTTCTGAAAAATGTATTTTCCAAATTGGAACAAAATGTTGGAAATGCCAAGTTTTCCACAGAATAGAAATGTTCCAAAAATTCTAACATGGAATTTTTTTGAAAATGTTCTGTCTGGACTCATCAGCTGGCAAGCTGACCAATTAGCCAGTCAGTCTGGGGAACTAGTCAGCCTGCCCATCCGTAAATGGTTAGCCTGGGGAGCCTGGCTACCCACCCACCAACCAGGTTCCAGATAGCCCAGGGAGCTGGTCAAGTGGGCAGCCTGCCTGGCAGGATTTGGGAGAAGCAGGGAGGTTAGGAGCACAAGATTGATACATCAGTGCAATATATCATTACACTACAATCCATTGATTAATCAATGCAATACATCAGTCCATCCACAAAATAAATCAATCAGTCAAATCAAATAATCAATGTAATGCATTGGTAAATCCTTACAATACATCAATACATCACACCAGACAGTACAATACATCAATATATGGGTACCATACAGTGCTGCAAAACTATAGTACACACCAATACAATACATCAGTCCATCAATACAAAACATCAGCATAATACAATATATCAGTACAATAGAATAATTCAATAAAATACACCAATACAATGCAATAACCAATGCAATATAATATGTCAGTTCAATAATCAGTCAATACAACAATACAGTAGACTACATTAAGATAAAATATTAATACATTTATACGAAATAATTCATAAATATGTTACAATATTATACATCAAGAACATACAATAGACCAATTCATCAATATCACACAACACATTAATACATTAATACAATATAACAGAGTACGTCACCACAATACTATATATCAATATGATACATTAATATAATAGTATATTTCAGTACATCAGTGTAATACAGAAATGCAATTCACTGTATTAAAACATTACAATACAATACATCACTATGCTGCAATTCTTCAATACATCAGTAGAATGCATGATCAATCATTACAATAGAGCACTTCAATACATTATCAATACAATGTGCTATATCAATAAAATACATTCACAAACATCAGTACATCAATAAGTCTATAGAATTAATCAATAAGTCAGCACATTACAATAGAAAACATCAGTACAATGGGGGGAAGCAGTAGATGTGCTAGTAGTATATCTTCCCGTTAGAAAGGCTTTTGATCAGGGGCACCAGAGCAGGGGGCCAAGGGGCCATGGTCCTTCCACTTGTTGAAAGTGGACAGGCCTGGCTCATCGACTTTTTGCCAGGAGCCCCACCCCTTCCCCTCCTCTTCCTCCTGAGGTCCCACGTCCTGGCATGGCCAGCAGTTGGAGCCCAGCTGGGGAGCCCATGCAGCTGTGGGGAGCTGCGGACCCGCCACATTCATGGGGTGGAAAGGCCTGAGAGCAACCCCTGGCCCATGTCCTCGCCCCCTGGGCATCCCTCCCAGGGAAAGTGGAGGGTCCATGGCTCCCCACAACCACCTGGACGGCTCTTATATGACTGGGCTGTGGCTCCAAGGTCCTGCCCCCAGCTAGAGCCAGGTTGGGGTAAGATTCTCCACCTGCCCTGGGTGGCAGGTCCGGAGGGTGAAGACACAGCCTGGAGGCTACTGTCGGCCACCCACCTCGGGAAGGTGGAGGTCTCTCCGATCCTGCTTCAGCTTTTGGCTTGGCCAGGGGCAAGGCCTCAGGGGGATGAGTCAGCGCAGGGATGTGGCCACATAGGGAACAGGGCCCCTGCCCCCACACTTTTGGGAGGGCTCCACCACCTCTGCTTTTGATACTGTCTCACATGACAGTACTAGGGAAATACAACCTAGATTGAGCTACTATGGTGTGTGTGTGTGTGTGTGCGCATAACTGTTTGGAAAACCATTCCCAGAGAGTAGTTATCAGTGGTTCACAGTCAAGCTGGAAGGGCATAATGAGTGGGGTCCTGCAGGGATCAGTTCCTGGTCTGGTTCTGTTCAATGTCTTCATTAATGATTTAGATTATGGACTAGACAGTACACATAAAAAATCTGCGGGTGATACCAAGATGGGAGGGGCTGCAAGTGCTTTGGAGGATAGGAGTAATATTCAAAATGATCTGGACAAACTGGAGAAACAGTCTGAAGTAAATAGGATGAAATTCAATAACGACAAATGCAAACTACTCCACTTAGGAAGGAACAATCAGTTGCACATATGCATAATGGGCAATGACTGCCTAGGAAGGAGTACTGAGGAACAGGGTCTGGGGTGGTCATAGTGGATCACAAGCTAAATATGAAGCAAGAGTGTAACACTGTTGCAAAAAAAAGCAAATAACATTCTGGGATATATTAGCAGGAGTGGTATAAGCAAGACACAAGAAGAAATTCTTCTGAGCTACTCCACACTGATTAGGCCTCAACTGGAGTATTAGAAAAAAACAACAAGGAGTCCTTGTGGCACCTTTAAGACTATCAAATGTATCTGGGCATAAGCTTTCATAGGCGAAAACCCACTTCATTTTTTCACTCCATGCATCTGATGAAGTGGGTTT
This sequence comes from Chelonoidis abingdonii, assembly GCF_003597395.2. NCBI lineage: Eukaryota > Metazoa > Chordata > Testudines > Testudinidae > Chelonoidis > Chelonoidis abingdonii. The sequence continues at coordinate 149,919,511 of NC_133769.1, read as the reverse complement.
TAGCCCATGAAAGCCTATGCCCAAATAAATGTGTTAGTCTCTAAGGTGCCACAAGGACTCTTCATTTTTGCTGATAATTGAAAAAAATGGGTTTGTTTAGTCTGCAGAAAAGAAGACTAAGGGAGGGGGGAATGCTAACAGTTTTCAAGTACATAAAAGGTTGTTCCAAGGAGGAGGGAGAAAAATTGTTCTCGTTGACATCTGAGGATAGGACAAGAAGCGAAGGGCTTAAATTGGAGCAAGAGCGGTTTAGGTTGGACATTAGGAAAAAACTTCCTATCTGTCAGGGTGGTTAAGCACTTGAATAAATTGCCTAGGGAGGTTGTGGAATCTTTGTCGTTGGAGATTTGAAAGAGCAAGTTAGACAAACACCTATCAGGGATGGTCTAGATAATACTTAGTTCTGCCTTGAGTGCAGGGGATTGGCCTAGATAAGGTCCCTTCCAGTCCTATGATTCTATGAATAGTATACATAAATAATCAGTCAAATCTAATAAAATACATCAATGCAATATATCAGTCCATCAATACCATACAACACAACACTCCAAAACTTCAATATAACAAAAAGCATGATGAATACAATACATCAATATGTCAATAATCAATAGAATACATACATAAAACACATCAGTACTATGTAACACATAATATATGAATAAAATATGTCTATACGATACAATACCTTAATAGCATGCACACACACATCATTACAATACAATACAGTGCAATATACACCTCTGCTCTGATATAACACTGTCCTTGGGAGCCAAAAAAATCTTACCATGTTATAGGTGAAACCGCGTTATATCCAACTTGCTTTGATCCGCTGAAGTGCGCAGGCCTGCCCTCCCCCCGGCAGTGCTTTGCCACGTTATATCCAAATTTGTGTTATATCGGGTTGCATTATATCAGAGTAGAGGTATAATACAATAATTCTATACAATACATCAAATCATCTAATCAATGAATATATTAACAGGATGCAGTATAATATATCGATGGTCTCAACAATATATCAACACAATACATTAATGCATCAATAAGTAGATAATCAATATATATACATCAATGTAATTCATCTATACCATATATCAATACTTTATGTTATGGGCTAGATTCACAAAACGGTTTAGTTACCTAAATCCCACAAAATCCCTCCTTAGCTGCCACCAAACCCCATAGGCACATAAACTTGACCAGCAGCTAAATTTTTGCAGTAGCAGTTCCTTCAGTGACTATCTGCATGCACACTCTGACCCTAAACCAGGCATCCAGATGCCTAAGCCCCAAAGCAATGCAAGAACTAGGGAAGAAAGGTGTTCCTTTGCCTAACTTGCTGCAGGGCCTGATCCAGTAAATGTTCTCAGAATTCACTTACCAGCTCAGGAATTTTTAGGACACTTAAAGAGGGTGGGAGAGAAGGAAGACTTCTCTCATGCCTTTTAGCCCAGTGGTTGGAATATGGGAGACCTCCTCCACCTAGCCGGGAGAAGGAATTTGCTACCTCTCAGGTGAATGCCCTAGTCACTGGACAATAGGATATTCTGGTATGGAGTTTCCCTCATGCTTTTCTGTTGAAGCTGCTCCAATGTGAATAATAATTTTGAAAAGTCATTGGAGTAGGGGGATTAGGTCACTCACTTCCCAAGTGCTCGAATTATCAGGCTACTGAGTTATTCTCTCTTGTTATCCGGACCAGCGGTTCTTTGATTAGTCACCCAAAAGTGTGACTTTTTCAAAAGGAGAGAGTGAGGGGCTATCTGTATAAGAATATCCCATAGCTTGGTGGTGTGGGTATTCACCTAACATGTGGCAGAGCACTGTTCAAATCTTTTCTTCCCCTGAAGTAAAGGAAGGTCTTGTATAGGGGGTCTCCACATCCCAGGAGAGTAGCTTAAGCACTGACAACACCACTCCTAAGTTTCTTTGAGAGTTTAGCTCTCCATTATTATACATCAATATGTTAATATATCTATAAAATACAATACCTATATACATCTGCAATACAGTACAAATAGAATTCATCGTTACAATAATCAATGCAATATAACGCAATACATCAATACAATAAATTACTATACATGAATATGATAATAAAAATCTATAGAATTCATTAACACAGTGCCATACAATGAAATACATGCAAATACCAGTACAATATTATACCTCAGTAGTGTAAGTCAATACAATACAATACATTAGTATAATACATCAGTACAAAATAATCCATCAACACAATACTTCAGTGCACCAATACAAGTAATTATGCAGTACATCAATACATGAATAACATTCATAATACAATACAATCCATAATACAAAACAATCCATCAGTACATCATTTCAATATGCTACAACAATCCATCAATACAACATAAAACAATGCAATAAATCAACAGATTGCATTAATGCAATATAATACAATAATCACGGCAATAGAATAGAATAATCTATAAAAGCAGCAAAGAGTCCTGTGGCACCTTATAGACTAACAGACGTATTGGAGCATGAGCTTTTGTGGGTGAATGCATCCGACGAAGCCACAGGACTCTCTGCTGCTTTTACAAATCCAGACTAACCTGGCTACCCCTCTGATACTAGAATAATCTATGTAATACAATATATCAGTACTATACAAATATAAATGTAATACTTTGCTACGTTAATATATCAGCCCAATACAATACATGAACTCATCAATTAAATATGTCTATACAGCACAATACATCAATGCAATACATGTATTTCAACATACAAATACATATATTTATTTCAATAAAGCTTTATATCAGTAGAATGTTATACACCTATAAAATACAATAAGCAATGCAATACAAAACTATTAATATAATAATCAGTGTAATATAATACAAGAATTAGTGATACACCAATACAATATAATACAATAATTCAATATACCAGTACAGTTCAACAATACAATACATAAATATATCAGTATAATGCAATAGATGAATCAATATATATCTATAATGCAATACATGAATATATCTAGACAACACATATCAGTTCAATACAATACTAGTTATCAATACATTATTTCAATACAATACTCAGTGCTATATAATACAATAATCTATACTCTACAATACATCAATACAATAGACTACAGCAACACATCAATATAACACATCAGTTCAATATATCAGTATATCATTACAATACACTCCATCAACATAATCCATTAATCCAAATCAATCCATCAACATAGAAATACATTACATGAAGGAAGTATATTACTACATGAATACAATCCACCAAGACAAGCCAATATCCTAGAACTTCAGTACATTATATTAACTCATTGATATGTCAACAATCAGCACAATATAATACATCCATAAAATACATTGATTCAATATATTACACCAATACATCAATATAATACATCAGTACAATAAGTCTACACAATACTATATAATATTAGCCATCATTACTAGACAATAAGGGCAATATAGAAAGTGTAATCAATGGAATAGAATACACCAGTACATCAATAATCAATACAATACATCAGTATATTACATACAATACATCTGTATAATATATAAGTTTAAATATCAGTACAGAATAATACATCAGTAAAATACATTGATACATCAATAAAATGATATACATTGAATACTTTTATACAGTACATAAATACAATCAATAAATTCAAATATCAATAAAATACAATTCATATATGCATCAATATAATATTACACATCGCTACAATATAATAATGAATGCAATGTAATATATCATTACAATAATCTATGCAATATTATATGATAATCAATGCAATGGACTACATCAAAACAATAATACATCAGTACATTACAGTATATGAATATCATAAAATACATTTATACAATACTATACATCAGTATATCAATACAACACAATCTAAACTTTAGTACAGTATTGTATAGCAAGAAAATAATCTATGCAATACATCATTACAATATAATCATCAATAAAATACAATAAATCAATAGAACATATCAATATACCAATACAATAAAGAATACAATATCTCAATACCAAACAACACATCAGTACAATCAATTTGATGTCATAGCCACCTGTGATGCGTATGGTCACCAGATTTTATATGTAGAAACCAGGGCAACTAAGTGTTGTCACAGAGCTGTGGGAGAGGGCAACAAAAGGGAGAAAAAAGTGGTGTTTGGGCATGTGTGTGATGGAATGAGGATGAAGTGAGAGATGTGGGAGTGTTTTGGTGTTGGAATGGTGTAGTAGGGTCCTTGGTGGGCTGTTCGGCCNACCCCAACTATACATACAATATGAAGGGGACTAATTTAGCTACAACTAATCAGGAAAGAGATCTTGGAGTCATCGTGGATAGTTCTCTGAAGACATCCATGTAGTGTGCAGAGGCGGTCAAAAAATGAAACAGGATGTTAGGAATCATTCAAAAAAGGATAGAGAATAAGATGGAGAATATCTTATTGCCCTTATATAAATCCATGGTACGCCTACTTCTTGAATACTGAGTACAGATATGGTCTCCTCATCTCAAAAAATATATACTGGCATTAGAAAAGGTTCAAAGAAGGGCAACTAAAATGAGTAGGGGTTTGAAACGGATCCCATATGAGGAGAGATTAAAGAGGCTAGGACTTTTCAGCTTGGAAAAGAGGAGGCTAATGGGGTATATGATAGAGGTATATAAAATCATGAGTGGTGTGGAGAAAGTGAATAAGGAAAAGTTATTTACTTGTTTCCATAATATAGGAACTAGGGGCCACCAAATGAAATTAATAGGTATCAGGTTTAAAACAAACAAAAGGAAATTCTTCTTCACACAGCGCACTTGTGGAACTCCTTGCTTGAGGAGATTGTGAAGGCTAGGAGTGTAACAGAATTTAAAAGAGAACTAGATAAATTCATGGAGTTTTAAGTCGATTAAAGGCTATTAGCCAGGATGGGTAAGGAATGGTGTCCCTAGCCTCTGTTTATCAGAGGATAGGGATGGATGGCAGGAGAGAGAGATCACTTGATCATTATCTGTTAGGTTCACTCCCTTTGGGGCATCTGACATTGGTCACTGTCGGTAGACAGATACTGGGTGGATGGACCTTTGGTCTGACCCAGTATGGTCATTCTTATGTTCACACTAGGAAGGAGTCCAGTCTGTGAAAAAACTTATTGGAACATCTTTGGGAGTGAGATTTCATCTGCATTTAGTTTCCTACTGTATTAGGTTTAGACTTCTGTGTTTTATTTTATTTTGTTTGGTAATTTACTTTATTCTGTCTGTTATTACTTGGACCCACTTAAAGCCTGGTACTCTGAAAAATCAGGAGCTAGCCATTTCAAACTGCCCCCCCCAAAAAAAATTGTGAAAAGTTTTGATCTCGCTGGCTCTCAGACTTCTGATCTATAAAATGGAGATAATACTCCCTCTCCTCACAGGGCTGTTGTGAAAATAAATCAGTCGATGTCTGTGAAGCACTCAGGTGCTTTAGTGATGAGCACCCTACGAAAAAAGCATGAAGAAATTAAAAATCCTTTCTTCAGAACAGTATTTGAATAATGTGTAGAAAATAAGGGCTGGAGCCATACACTGAACAATGATGAGAAAAAAGATGCATACACATACTGAGTGAATTTTTGTTGTATAGACTTTGTCATATCTGCTCTCTCCATAAGTTTGCATGTGATTGTATGTTACTATATTTTAATGAAAAGAAAACAAAGTTCGGATCTGTCATAATTTTTCTCTTGTGCAGCTGCCACTTTATCAAGTTCACCCTCAGAAATGTTCCCTAATGACATTTAGAAGACATCCAACTGGTGGAGGAAGGAACAGTATGTGGAGCAGTCTCTCTCCCTCTGAACTTGAGAATGAGGGACCACTACACTCCCCTTGAGGGGAGGAATCAAAGCTGCCTCACCCGCCTTCGCTGGAAGTACCAGGGTGGGACAGAAAGTGTAAAGGGAGTGCTCTGTAGCTCAGGTGAATGGGAGCCAGGGAAGGAGACAGACTTGCTGCTGAACCCTGGAGTTGAACCTGCACTTTGCAGGGTCTTTCCCCTGAAGGAGACAGTCCCTGGAAAGGAGTCACCAGGACTGCTGTCCATTGTGTACCCAGAGGACCTTTGGACTACAGACTTCCCCATCCAGACTGTGGTAGAAAGTAGCTTGGGTTAACCAGACTGTTGCCAGAGCATGCGTCAGCGTGTTTCGGCTGGACCCGCCCCGCTGATACAGTGGCAGACCACTCCACCACTGTTAGGGCCCCAGGCTGAGATGTGGTGAAGTCAGGTGGGCCTATGTCCTCCATACTCTCTGCCACCCCACACAGGGCAGCATCCCCACTGTAGGCCAGCAGGCTGACCTTTGACTGTGGTCTTCCTGAATTAATATGCCAGCTCTTTTGTTGTCTGAGGGCCTGGGTGAACTAGAATCTTAATTGTTTTCAGCCCCTGTGGGCTGAAGACTGCTCAGGTTCTGCCTTGAGCACAGGGCTAGAGTTCCAGGCTGTGTGTTTGCTGGCTGCCTAATCCAGGAGGCTTAGGCTAAAGACTGCTCAGTGCTCTGCTCTGCCAAAGAGAAGCGAGAGCATCAGACTGTTACTGCGAGGGAAAAAGACAAAATACAAGAGATGGACCCAGTAGTGAAGCGGTCTGGCTCCCAGCCGCCCCAGAGAGGGACGAGCCCCTCCGGATGCCAAAGTGGGCAGAGCGACTGAATCCTGCGCCCGCCTCCCAGAGGTCAAGGCGCAGGACAGGAAGTATAAAAGCCCAATCTCAGGGCTCAGAAGCTACCTGGCCGCCAGAGAGGCTGGATGCTGGTGCTCTAGCTCCCGCTGAGGAAACTCCTGCTGCCTGTGACCGCCCCGAGGACCGGCCATATCCGTTGAGGCTGGACGCTGACCAGATGCCAAAGAAGCCAGTAAGCTGACCAGTTCAAAGGGACCCAAAGGAGCTGCCCAGCTTACCGCTCGTGGAGTACCCCGAGGAGCTCATGGTGCTTAATTCCATGGAAGATGCCGACCAGATGCAGGTACTGCTAGAGGGGGAGGTCGGAAGTAGCCCGGGGGCAGCCGACCCTAGTTTGGCTGTGGCACACCTAGAGCTGATGTCACTGTGTTGCAGTCAGGATCCCCACTGACAAAACAGCAGGCCGCCTGCCGCTGTCAGGGATCTGGGCTGGGACATAGAGAAGTGGGTGGGCCTGTGTCCCCCCTGACACCCCATTCATGGGTGGCAGTCCCCCCGATGCTCAGAATCAGGAGCCTGGGTTTTGCTCTTGAACTGTTTGTTTGCTCCCTCGCCTTGATCCAGGGCCTGGGCTTATTACTGAACTCTGTGCTCAGCCCCTGCCTGAGGGTCTGAGCCTTGAACTGTTTCTTGCCCCACCAGGCTAATTTGCCGACTCACCGGACTTGTGTAGTGATGCAACCTGGCTCCCAGTTGCCCCAGAGAGGGTGACCCCAACGGCACACGCCTACAGACCCAGTCAAGCAAATGGCTCATGGCAATAGAGTTGTATCCTGCAAACACAAGGATGAGGTTTGATATCTCCGCTGATGACATATATGTTCCCAAGAGACAAATGGCCATGCTTTAATTTCACTAGCTTGGGTAGTTAAGCTGAATCCATGTGAGTTTCAGAACAAACCTGCACAGAACCCTGGGTAATTGCTGGTGGGGCTAGCCCGCATCGAAGCTTGCACTACTGCAGCTTCATTGCCCGAGGACCTAAACTAGCTAGATTAAAGCTCACTTGAGTATGTCATCTTGAGCTGCAATCACACCTTGTGTTTTCAGTCAAGACATAACCTGAGTGGTTATTCGGGGGAAAGATGGGGAGAGGCTTTGGCTACTGGGAATGAATGGAGGGGATCAGGATCACAATGGGGCTAGGGTGTACTTAATATTGGGTTTGGCAATTTGCATAGGGAGGTTGTGGTGCTTGAAAAAGTAGAGGGCTTTCAGAATGGGAGCTGGAGATCTCTGGGGAATGCATCATCCTATGTAATAATCAGAAGTTGACTCATCTCTGGAGTTCTTAATATAGACCATGAGCTATTTTCCTTTGTGTGTCAGCACACCTCCCTCCTCTGTGGGAGATGGGGAGATGGCGTTCTTCTCTCTGCAGTGGTGTTCAGGAAGGAGAGGTGTTTTTTGTTGAGGGAGGAGGTGACTCTGAAGCACTATGTCTAAGCTGCTGGTGCAGAAATACACTGCTGAGTCCTCAGGCTTCACAGGTGAGATTTTCAACTGAAAGAGCTGAATTTGCAGACGGATGGCTGTGAATCTCTCAGAAATATTCCCTGGCTCGACTTTAGCTGGATCATAGGAGTAATAGATCAGGTGCAATCCTTTGCCCTGAAGCTGCTGATACCGGTACATGTAATCATAATTAGTATTTTGTTCACATTGTAGCTCCGCTATTTTTCCTCTCTCCAGTACCAGACTCAGTGTTTGATTGAAGCGGACCTCTGCAATGCCTGTAAGAAGGAGACAAAACACATGAGAGAGACACAGGGAAACCAGTGGCTCCTGGGGAAATCTCCACAGCTGCACCCTGCAAACTCCAGGACAAGGATTTCATGACTTAGCCAAAAACTTACTTGCTCCTAAGAGACAAAAGGCCATGCACCAGACTATCTGCATTTCCATCTTTAGAGGTGTTCCCCAGCACTGAATTTTATATGGCTTTGCCATCAGCATCCATAGCCGGTACCTTTTGTCATTGTCACCACCATTGACTCCTGCACAAGTAGACCCAAAGGAGACTTCTGAGGAGGTTCAGGCTTATCCTGCTGGGCCCTCTTGAGGGGCAATCTCGATTCCCAGCTGTGATATGGAAACCATTATTTAGATGAGCTAATTGTGGAATCAGCTCAATGCATGTTCTAGTATAGACACTGTGTAGACACTGCAGAGGCCATTTTGCTGAGCGTCAGCTCACAGCAACCTCAGGCTTATAACCTATTTTAAGGAGGCTCAGTCTACTCTTAATTCTTATACTGACATAGCTATGCCAGTCAGGGATGTGAAAAACCAGCCTCCTGTGACATAGCTATGATGGCTAAACCACAGTGAGATGCAGCTATGCAGACAGAAGCGCGCTTTTGTCAGCATAGTTAATTCCATTCAGGGAGGGGGCGTTCCTACACTGGCAGAAAAGCTCCTGCTGTTACATTAGGGGATTCTGTCAGTATAGCTATACCTACATAGCTAGGCCAGCATAAGCTCTGTAGTGTAGATACAGCCCGAAGGACTGGGATTATCCCCCATCTCCTTAAGAAAATATCTGGGGAATTTTAACATCTGTCCAGATAGCCCATCAGAGCCACTGAAGGGGAGTTTGGGTTAATGTATCTTCTGAAAGGACAAAATGCTAACAATGCATCTTTCCTCTGTCCCAAGTACCCCATAATGTAGCTAATCACCTACCTACTGCTTGAAGTTGATTATTTTTATAAACTAACATACAGATTTTCCAAAATACCCTGGATATATCTAACATATTGTGACGGGTTGGATCACAGAAACCCCCTTGGGAACTGCCAACGGATGTGCTAAGACTACTTCTGCCCCTGATTTCCCTGCCAGCATTGGACTCCAGCACCTTGTCTTGCTGAGCCAGACACGCCAGTCTGCTGCAACACAGACCCAGAGTCTGAACCACGCCCCCCAAAGATGCAGACTTAACCTGAAAGCAGCTTACAGAAGTGTTCCTGTCTTTAACTCTCAGATGCCCAACTCCCAATGGGGTCTAAACCCTAAATCCGTTTTACCCTGTATAAAGCTTATACAGGGTAAACTTATAAATTGTTCGCCTTTTATAACACTGATAGAGAAATATGCACAGTTGTTTGCCCCCCTCCCCCAGGTATTAACACATACTCTGAGTTAATTAATAAGTAAAAAGTGATTTTATGAAACACAGAAAGTAGGATTTAAATGGTTCCAAGTAGTAACAGACAGAACAAAGTGAATTACCAAGCAAAATAAAATAAAACACGCAAGTTTATGTCTAAGAAACTGAATACAAATACAATCTCACCAGTTCCAGTAAGCTTCCTTTTACAGACTAGTCTCCTGCTAGTCTGGATCCAACAATCACTCACACCCCCTGTTGTTACTGTCCTTTGTTCCAGTCTCTTTCAGGTATCCTTGATGGTGGAGAGGCTCTCTCTTTAGCCAGCTGAAGATCAAAATGGAGGGGTCTCCCACAGGCTTAAATAGATTTTCTCTTGTGGATGAAGACCCCCTCCTCTCTCCTATGCAAAGTCCAGTTCCAAGATGGAGTTTTGGAGTCACATGGGCAAGCCACATGTCCATGCATGACTCAGTTTTACCAGCCAAGCCACACTCCTGGGAAAGCTCAGATGTGGACTGACATCTTAAAGTTCATTGTTGGCTTAATTGTTTTTTGATTGGGCACTTAATTTGCATTTATCTCAAGAAGCTGACCAAATGCTCTACTAGGCTAGTTAAAATCAAGCCAGTACGCAGCCAATATTCATAACTTCAAATACAAAAAGGACACATGCATACAGATAGGATGATGCACTCAGTATATCTTAACCTTTACACAGATATGTTACATGGCATATGTAGCCTAAAACATATTCTAGTTATGTCACACATACATTCATAAGCATATTCTATAAAGCCTTATGGGGGGCACCCTCACATGTATATCTAACTTAAAACAGTGTAAAGGGGTCTGATTTTTAAGAAGTCTTAAGTATCTTACCTTTGAAAACCAATCCTCTTTAACATGTCTCATGGTGGACACAAAGAAACTCAAACACACAATCTAAGGCTATGTCTACACTGCGCACCTTACAGCAGCACAGCTGTGTGCTACAGCTGTGCCGCTGTAAGGTACGCAGTGTTGCCGCTCTTTTGTCGGCAAGAAAGAGCTGTCCACCCCTGAGTGACAAAAGTTTTACTGACGAAAGTGCAATGTAGACATAGCCTTAGCCATTGGGTCCAAAAATGTGCTATGCACTTTACAGACAAATAAGACCAACACAGCACCTGCCCCAGTGAGCTTTCAATCTAAATATTTGACAAGCAAATTGTTAGTTACAACTCTTAGTTTACAAACTAAGGAACTAAGATACAGTTTTAGTTTTTCATTTGGAAGGGGTGGCATGGAAAGTAGGTGAGAGCTCTCAAGGTGGTGGTGGGGGAACATGAGAACAGACAAGGACGGAAGGGTGCTGACAAACATGGAGAGAACAAAGGAGACGGAATTGTGTTACTCCGCACAGAGAAAAATGTTCGTGTGCACTCACCACTGATGGAAAATCCAAGGGCAGAGGACTCCTGAGCAAAAACCATGCAGCTGTTTTTCTGCTCCCATTACTGCTCTGCTATGAGACTGGCTTCTACGGTACTAAGGACTGTGTACAGGATCACATGCCCCATGTATGTGCTGATGCCTCTACTGGATGGGATATGCCAAACTTTCTGTTTGTATCAGTTCCCACTGAGGAAAGAGCAAGTGGTTCAACTCTGCTCACTTGGCAGGCTGAGGCCTGCTCTTTTCGAGTCGGAGAGTGTGGGTTCTGCTCCCAGATGCTGCACATCACTGGTTAGTTAAGGATTTGGGGTGCAAATGTATCTTTGGACACAGGGCCAGGACACAGTGGCAGATTATAATAGTGCTGAGCCTGTGTGTCCTGCATGGATCTCCCAAGGGAGCTGTCCTATCCCATTTCCTCTTACCCAGAGGATTGGGCCTTAATCCCCTCCTCATTCCTGTAGGTACCCATATAGTATTGACATAGATTGTGACTTCCTCTTCCTCTCCTCCCTATTACTGCACTGGCTGTGGGTAGAGATGCAGGGGGAAGCCCCTCTCTGGGAAGAGAGTTGCAGTAACAAGGGGAGGAGGTTTTTGCTGGGGAAGGAGGTGACTCTGAAGCACTGTGTCTAGGCTGCTGGCACAGAAATACACAGCCGAGTCCTCTGGCTCCATGGGTGAGATGTCCAAGTGAAGGAGCTCAGTCTGCGGACTTTTAGCTTGGAATCGATCAGTGACATTGCCTTTGTCTATTTGTTCTCCATTAACAAAGAGGAAGAGCAGCTGCAAACCCTGTCCTGGGTCCTGCCGGTACCAGAACATGTTGTTATGCCCATAGGTTTGTTTACATATGAGGTGGGCTTGGTGTCCCTTTTCCAGGACCAGACTCGGGGTTTGGTTGATCTGAGCACCTGAGCATCCTGTGAGGGAAAGAGACAAAACATGTGAGATGGTGACAAAAGAAATGTCACAGAGGTAAATGTTCAGAACCGTGTCCTGCAAACACAGGGATGGGGATTCACCTTTCAGCCAAAGACTTACTTGCTGCCATGAAACAGATGAACAGATACCAGACCATTTGCATACCCATCTCTGCCTCACTAGCAGGGATGTTCCCCCAGCACTGCCCTTTATACAGCTTTGCTCTGTAGGACTGGTTCTTCTCCTACACCTGGAGACAACAGAAGAGATCTGTTTGTGGTTTGGCTCCAGGCTCCGACACCCACAGACACAACAGCTGAACCAGAGGGGCCTGCGCACATTCCTCCCTGCCTGGGAGCAAGTGATCTTGATTCACAGCTGAGACACAGATCATCTGCAAGTCAATAGGCCTATGTCACATGACTACAGGGATGACTTCACAACACCCTCAATGATCATCTGAGCAGAAAGATCAACCACTAAAAAGAGCTTTTTGAATAAGCTCTGACTCCACCCTCTTGAGTGACATACATTAATGAGGAGATGGTGGGTGGATGTGTCAAGCATAGATGTAGCCTGCACTAGTGCTGCCTGTTTCTTCATTCCTGTTTCAGGCCTGTACTCTTCCGCAATCTTACTCTTTGCCTGTACATAGGGAATAATACAGAGAAATGATCACACTGACTAAATAGCCACACCCTTTGGCACAGCAAAGACCACAGTAGATCACAGTTGCCATGATGTCTGTGCTGCTGTTGTGACATTCATTATTTAGCCATTGATAAACCAATTCCAGGGTGACCGTAGGAGTCAAGGCTTATGTGCTTGTTTGTGTGAGAATGAAATTCCTGCGACATATACTTTGTGCAAGGAGTGTGTCTGTCTCCAAGTGCAGTCAGTGACCTTTCCCCTACTATTTATACACACAGCAGGGGAATATCTGCACTGTGATTCCATCCATTGATTATCATGAACTAGTTTTAGGAGCTTTTCATTATATCTGCATCTCCAAACTTGCAAACTCTCCAGTCAGAAAAAGAAACCATGCTCTGTGAATCTCCCTATCTCTCCTTCATCCAGCCATTCTCCTCCACACCCAGTCACTGGCAGTGTGTTAGGCCCTCCTGTATTTAGGTCCAACCTCTTGGTTTACTCTGTTACTGCTTTGTTTTGTTGGTGCTACATCGCCCTCCAGTGGCCGTAGCCTAGAACGTTAATAGAAGGTAGTCCTGGTAATCTAGGCCCTTTCTTTTTCTCCATTCATGGGAATCCAAAGCACCGTAGGCACTGTGGGGTTAATTAAATCCCAGCAGTGCAGGTGAACACAAGGTTGTCAATGCAAAATGAAGGTTTAAAGTCCCCCATAATGAGCCTGTTCATAATACAATACATGGAGTCTGGATGTGTGTTGGGCAGGGGGAGGAAAGGGCATTTATTCATGTAATAGTTTATGCCCTGAATAAGGAGGATCAATGGTCCCAATAATTGTTGCTTTCTATCTAGCGCCAATGTCAGTGCTATCTGCATGCTTAGATGCATGATGGAAAACCATTATACCGCCCTGGCAATGAGCGATGGGGAATCACTCCCAAAGTTGGAGGAGAAGAAGCCCTGTACCCCCAAGGCTGGGAGGATCACAGCTACCACTCCTAGGAGGATACGTAGGATAGTGGTGACTGGTGAATCTCTTCTGAGGGGGACAGAGGCACCCATTTGTTGCCCTGACATGGTATTCCAGGAAGTATGCTGCCTGCTAGGGGCCCATATCTGAGACGTTACAGAGGGATTGTCGAGGATCATCTGGCCCTCTGACTACTACCCTATGCTACTCATCCATATGAGCACTAATGATTCTGCAAGGTCTGATCCTCAGCAGATCAGAAGTGACTACAGGACTTTGGGAGTAAGATTGAAGGAGTTGGGAGCACAGGTTGTATTCTCTTCGATCCTTCCAGTCAAGAGTATGATCCCAGGCAGAGACAGATGCATTCTGGAGGTGAATGCCTGGCTGCGAGGATGGAATTGCCAGGAGGGCTTCAGCTTCCTTATCCATGGGATGCTGTTCCAGGAAGAAGGACTGCTAAGCAGAGATAGGGTCCACCTATCAAGGAAGGGGAAGAGCATATTTGGATACAGACTGGCCAACCTAGTGAGGAGGTTTTAAACTAGGTTTGAAGGGGGCAGGTGACCAAAGCCCAAAGGTAAGTCAACAACATGGAGACCTGGGAGAAGGGTTGGAATTTGGGGGAGTCATGGGCTGTTATAGCAGGGATAAAGGAGACACAAGACAAAACTGGAAATAACAGTAAATAAACACCACTGTGACATAGCTGGCATCACGAGACTTGGTGGGATAATATGCATGACTGGAATATTGGTATAGAGGGGTACAGCTTGCTCAAGAAGGGCAGGAAGGGAAAAAAGGAAGGAGGTGTTGCCTTATATATTAAAAATGTACACACGTGGACTGAGGTTAAGATGGAAATAGGAGACAGACATGTTCATAGTCTCTAGGTAAGGATAAAAAGGGTAAAAAATGAGGGTAGTGTCATGGTAGAGGTCTACTACAGGCCACCTAAACAGGAAGAAGAGGTGGATGAGGCTTTTTTTAAACAACTAACAAAATTATCCAAAGCACATGACCTGATGCTGATGGGGGACTTCAACTACCCAGACATCTGTTGGGAAAATAACACAGCAAGGCACAGATTATCCAACAAGTTCTTGGAATATATTGGAGACAATTTTTTTTTTTATTTTCAGAAGGTGGAAAAAGCTACTAGGGGAGAGGCTATTCTAGATTTGATTTTAACAAATAGGGAGGAACTGGTTGAGAATTTGAAAGTGGAAGGCAGCTTGGGTGAAAGTGATTGTGAAATGGTGGAGTTCATGATTCTAGGGAATGGTAGGAGGGAGAACAGCAAAATAAAGACAATGGATTTCAAGAAGGTTGACTTTAGAAATCTCAGGGAGTTGGTAGGTGAGATCCCAAGGGAAGCAAGTCTAAGGGGAAAAACAACTGAAGACAATTGTCAGGTTTTCGAAGCAACATTATTAAGGGCACAAAAGCAAACTATCCCACTGCATAAGAAAGATCATAAGTATGGCAAGAGACTGTTCTGAGGCCACGTCTACACTACGGGATAATATCGAATTAGCTAAAATCGGTTTTATAAAACTGATATTATAAATTCGATTTCATGCGGCCACACTAGGCACAGTAATTCGGCGTTGTGCGTCCATGGTCCGAGGCTAACGTCGATTTCTGAAGCAAGGTTGCATGTTTGGTAGCTCTTCGTAGACTATCCCAAACTACGAGCAAGTCCCACCCGCAGTCAGGCGAGACGATGCGCTAGAATCATATTGTCGGGGTGGTCGGATAGATGTCAGTCGAGATCCATCGTTATCCTCTGGGAAAACAATCAGCGGTGGCACAATCCCTTTCTCCGCGCGGTTTTCCCTGATGCCCTGGCAGACCCATACGGCACGGCAACCTTGGACCCGTTCAGACTTTTTTTTTTCCGGGCACAGTATGTTACTGGATGCCGTGGACAGAGAGGCAACTCCAAGCGCTAACAAACACAGCAGCATCACTTGCTTTTGCAATGAATAGCGAGATGTTACCGGTCGTTCTGTCCCGACGTCTACTGCCGAGAAAACTGGCGATGAGAATGACGGTATCTGCTCCCCCTCTGTATCTGTCCCAGCTGCATCATGAGTGCCCCTGGCTGAATCTGCCGGGGCAAACAGAACGCCAAGAAGCAAATTGGGATTGACTCACTTAGGGACTGAGTCAATCCCATACCTTATGTTTTCTAAAAAATAGAGTCAGTCCTGCCTAGAATAAAGGGACAAGGGTATTTAGAGGACCAGTGTATCAGAGGCAACAGCTGCTCCATTTCAGTCATTCCACCGGGGGGTGCCCCGCAACAACTTCACCCTTACTTCCCTCACTCGCCCCAACCTTCCTGGGTTAAGTGGAGTCTTGCACCGTCCTACTGAACTTCAATCCTATTTACTTCAGACCATTTTCTCAGTTGTCCATTTCATTTTGAAAATTTTATCATACTCTCCAAGCACTGCAAACCCTCCCAGCTTATCATATGCAAACATTATAATGTATCGTCTAGCCTTTATCATATATCAAAGAAAGATAGAACCAGAACCAGACCCAAACGATGACCCTTGGGACCCCACTCATATGCCCTTCACATGACTTGTAACAATTGATAACTACTCCTGGGAATGGTTTTCCAACAGTTTGCCACCACTTATATTAGCTCCATCTAGTTCATTTCGTAGTTTGTTTATGAAAAGTCTATCAAGAGTAATCAAAACTTACTAAAGTCAAGAATATACCACATCTACTGCTCCTCATCCACCCAAGACTTGTACCCTGTCTAAAGAAAGCTAATCAGTTGGTTTGACATGAATTTCGTCTGACAATCCTCTCAGACTGTTTATTATCACCTTATTATCTTTCTAGATGTTTGCAAGTTGATTTCCTTAATTTTGCTCCATATCTTCCAGGTATAGAAGTAAGCTGATTGTGTCTGTGATCAGGTTGTCCTTACTTCCCTTTTTGTAGATTTGGCTCTATATTTCTCTTCCAGTCTTCTGAATCTCTCCTGTCTCATGACTTTAGTTAACAATAATTGCTAATGGCTCAGATATCTTCCTCAGTCAAGCTCCCTTGAGTATCCAGGATGCATTTCATCAGAGGCCCCTGATGACTTTGAAGACATCTAACTTGTCTAAGTAATTTTTAACTTGTCTTTCCCTATTTAGCCTCTCTGGATCCTACTCTTTTGTTGGCATTCACTAATTAATGTTCCAATCACCACCCGAACTTTCTTTGGTGAAAACCAAAACAAAGAAGTTCATTAGGCACCTCTGCCATTCCAATGTTTCTTGTATTGTTCCCCTCCCCCCCATGAATAATGGCCTATCCTGTCCTGGTTTCCTCTTGCTCTAATGTTATGTAGAATGTTTTCTTGTTCCTTTATGCCTCTAGCTAGTTGATCTCATTTGTTTACCTTGGCCTTTCTAGTTTTGTCCTACGTACTTTGTATTTGTTATTTTCACCTTGTATAACCTATTTTTCTCTTTGTAGGACTCTTCCTGATTTTTAGACATTGAAGCTTCCTGGTTAAGTCAGGCCTGGTCTACACTTACGCGGTTAAATCGTTTTAAAGAGCATTTAAATCGATTTTAACGCCTGTACCACCACACACAACCTCTTTATCGATTATAAAGGGCTCTTTAAATCGATTTCTTACTCCTCCCCGACGAGAGGAGTAGCGCTAAAATTCGATATAACATATCGGATTACCGTTAGTGTGACAAGAAATCATGTTATTGGCCTCCGGGCGATATCCCACAGTCACCACTGACCCTCGGACAGCAATCTGAACTCGGGGATGCAGCGGCAGGGTAAACAGGAAAAGCCCCGCGAACTTTTGATTAACCATTCCTGTTTGCCCAGCGTGGAGCTCTGATCAGCACGGGTGGCGATGCAGTCTCAAATCCAAAAGAGCTCCAGCATGACTGTACGGGAGATACTAGATCTGATCGCTGTTATGGCGCAGACAAATCTGTCGTATCAGAGCTCCGTTACAGAACACAAAATGCCAAGCGTTTTGAAAAAAAATCTCCAGGATACACAGCGCTGCGTGACAGCGGTAACGGGAGCCAGAGACTCAAATGGACTTCATGGAGGAGGGGTACTGAGGACTCTATGCTACCACAGTCCACAGCAGGTCTTCTGAAAAGTATTTGCATTCTTGGCTGAGCTCCCAATGTCTGTTAGGTTCAAACACAGTGTCTGGTGTGGGTTCAGGGAAATAGCTCCTCAGTTTTCTTCCCCCCCACCACCACGTGAAAGAAAATCATTCTTGACTACTTTCAATGTCACCCTATGTGTACTGATGCTGCTGGTAGATGCGATGCTGCAGCGGGTTGAAGAGCAGTATCCGGTCCTCTCCCCCTCCCCCTCCCCGGTGGTAGAACAGGCAATAGGACTAGTAGCCGTCTCATGAATATCTAATATTGTTGACATCGAGGCAGTAGATAGGACAGAACAGCTATAACCCGCTTCATCATTAGCAACTGGGGCTTCAGCCCCCTCCCTCCTGTGTAAAGAAAAGATTCTGTCTGCCTGGACTGTCATAGCGCAGCATGCTGGTCCTCCCCCCACACCGTTTAATGGTCCTGGCCTGGACTATCATCGCGCCGCGGGAGGCTGCCTCCCCTCATTTTACTGTCACTAACACCAGTTTCTATTCCTGCATTTCCTTTATTACTTTATGACACAAATGGGCAGGACACTGCCACGGTATCCCGGAAGGTTTGGGGGAGTCGAGGGAAGTAGGGTGAGAGTTGTTGCGGGGCACCCCCCGGTGGAATACTGAATGGAGCAGCTGTGCCTCTGATACACTGGTCCTCTAATACCCTTGCCCCTTTATTCTAGGCAGGACTGACTCTATTTTTAGAAAAATAAGGTGAGGGATGACTCAGTCCCAAGTGAGTCAATCCAATTTTGCTTTTGCGTTGTTGTGCCCGGCAGATTAAGCCAGGGCACTCATGATAGCAGCGGGACAGTACAGAGTGGGAGAGAGAGAACCGTCATCTCATCGCCGTTTTCTCCGGCAGCTAGACGCGTACAGAACGACCGGTTAACCATCTCTGCATCATTGCAAAAGCAAGTGTAATGCTGCTGTGTAGCGCTGGAGTAGCGCCCTCTGTCCACGGCATCAGTACACATAGGTGCCGAAAAAAAAAAGTCTGAACGGGCTCCAAAGGTTGCCTGTTGCTATGGCGGTCTGCCAGGGCAATTCCAGGGAAAAACGGCCGGAGAAAGGATTGTCAGCTGATGTATTTCCCAGAGGAAGAATGACTGACGACATTTATCCAGACCACCCACGACAATAATGATTTCAACCAGATTCCAAGGCGGGGGAGACTGCGGGAACTATGGGATGCTACGGAAGAGCTTACCCACAATGCAACTAACAGTTTTCAAGTATATAAAAGGTTGTTACAAGGAGGAGGGAGAAGAATTGTTCTTCTTAACGTCTGAGAATAGGACAAGAAGCAATGGACTTAAATTGTAGCAAGGGAGGTTTTGGTTGGCCGTTAGGAAAAACTTCCTAAGTAGCAGAGTGGTTAAGCAATGGAATAAATTGCCTAGGGTGATTGTGGAATTTCTATCACTGGAGATTTTTAAGAGCAAGTTAAATAAATACCTGTCAGGGATGGTCTAGATAATACTTAGCCCTGCCAGGAGTGCAGGGGACTAGACTAGATGACCTCTCGAGGTCCCTTCCAGTCCTATGATTCTATGCAGATCCATAGCTAGTGCCACTGTCAAGGCTGCTATTACTCATAGTTTTGAAAATTATTTGTCTTTGATGTCAGGTGCTGTCGGAGCTCTCAGCATCTCTCTCTCTCTCTTTCTTCCTCCCCTCCTCCTTTCCTCAGTTTCTCTCTCTTTCTCAAGGGAGAACAGATGTGTGCTTGAGTTCTGGATCCCCTCATCACACTGCTTGCTCACAGGCAGCACAAAAATCGGTAGCTGCATCCTGAGATGCCATCTTCTTTTTAGTTATAGCAGACAGCCCTTCTTGTTCTCTTCTGTTCAGAAACTTGCTCTGTGACATTGCACCCTATAATGCTTTATAGAAATATGTTTATGAGTGTAAATACAACATAACCGGAATATGTTTTATGCTAGATATGCCATGTAACATATCACTGCAAAGGTTATGAGCTACTGGATATATTCATCCAATTTGTATGCATGTATCATCTTTGTATTCGAAGTTATGAATATTGGCTATGTACTTGTTTGATTTTAAGTAGCCTCAGTGAAGCATTGGTCAGCTTCTTAAGAAAAGACTATTCTCAGTAAGTGCCCAATCAAGAAACACTTAAGCTGACAATGAATGTTGAGTGATGTCAATTCACATTTGAGCTTTCCTTGGAATGTGTCATCAGCTTGGAAAGAACTGAATCAAGCATGGACATGTGACTTGCCCATGTGACTCCAAAAGTCCATCTGGTAACTGGATTCTGCATAGGAGAGGAGAAGGGGTTTCCACCCATGAGAGAGACTATATAAGCCCCTGGGGAAACCCCTCCATTTTGTGTTCAGCTGGCTCAAGAAATGGCCTATCCACTCCAAAGGATACCTGGAAGACACTGGAACACGGAGCAGTAACCACGGGAGGTGTGAGTGATTGCTGGACCCAGACTAGAAGGAAGGAGGCTAGTCTGTCAAAGAAGCTGATTATCCTTATCACTGAGGATGAGATTTACCTGCATTTAGTTTCCTACTGTATTAGGTTTAGACTTCTGTGTTTTATTTTATTTTGTTTGGTAATTTACTTTATTCTGTCTGTTATTACTTGGACCCACTTAAAGCCTGCTTTTCATAATTAATAAAATCACTTTTTAGTTATTAATTAACCCAGAATAAGTATTAATACCTGGGGGGAACAGGCAGCAGGTTACACATGAAGCTGCTGCTTCTCAGAGCCACGTTGCTACCTCTTTCCACCCAGGATTTGTAACCAAGCAGTGAGAATATGCATGCTGTTAAGCTTAATGGGAAAGTACTCCTAGGAGTGAGGGACATGGGTGCAGAGATTTCTGTGATCAGGAGGGACCTGATACAAGAGAAGGATTTGTTACCAGGGAAAATGGCAGAATTAGAGCTGGTGGGAGATTACTTTCTCAAACAAGGCAAGGTACTGAAGTCACAAGCTGGCAGGGAAAACAGGCTCAGAGGTAGTCTAGGCACATCAGGAGGCAGTCCCAAAGGGGTTTCTGTGATCCAACCCATCACAGCTCTCCTTGTAGCCCTTCACACAGACAGGTGGTAATGCAATGATATCAGTAGCTATTTACTTCAGCATTTCTCCCTGGGTTTGCTGGTACCATACATGTTTGTGTGGGCAGTGTTGTTCTGGTAACAACTCATGGTCACAGCCTCCCCAGATTTCTAGATTGCTACTTTTGGCCACTGCAAGATGCAGTCTCCGACCTCAGCACCTGTGAGAGCAAAAGTTAAAAGAACAGAAATATATTAGACTGGCACCAAAGGGTCCTCCACTTCCTCTGTCCATACTTAGGGTCATGGATGGTGGGTATCATAGGCAGGGATAGGCTGTGCCTTACCAAACAGCCTAGCATTCCCTGCCCATGCTCCGTCACAAGGCCACACCCACTCCTGTGGTTCCCAGCACTCTGCCTTGGCTGATCCAGGCTGGCTACGGCTGCCTAGCCTGCCTCCCACAGGGAGTCAGGGTGGCTCGGGTTGGGGCTGTGCCGCCTGGTAAACGGGCTGGACAGGCTGCCCAGCCTCCTAGAACAACAGGACTGGCCATGCCACCTGGCAGCCCAGAGCACTGGGACCAGTAGTGCTGCCACCCGGCCAACTGGGGCAGGCTTCGCTGCCCAGAGCACTGGGGCTGAGGTCTTGCTCCCTGGCTGACCAGCCCTGACTGGATGTGCTCTGGGCTCCTGCAGGGAAGGGTGGGCAGATGGAGGGGCAGATGAGGAGGGGTGGGGCCTTTGGCACAAGGGGAGCAGCTGGGGCCTAGCCTCCCCCAACGGCGGGGTCACCGGCTACCCAGGTTTAGGGTGTTCATCAGCTGCAGAAAAACTGTGCTGCTTCACCCCCAGGGCAGTCTGGGATTTCTGGGGCCTTACCAGATATTGGAAGGAGCAGAATTTTCAGCATTTCAAACAACAAATGTTCTTTAACACCTAGATTATACTAAGGTAACAGGAAGTGAACAGAGGCCAATTCACCACTCACTGCTGTGACATCCAGCCCATGTTTCACCACTCAGTCACTATGAGTAGTTACTGACAACCAATTTAATCAAACAAAAGGTTCTTTTGATCTATAAGATGGATAGAAAGCTGGCTAGATCGTCCGGCTCAATGGGTAGTGATCAGCGTCTCGAAGTCTAGTTGGCATCTGACAACAACCGGAGTGCCCCAGGGTCAGTCCTGGGGCCAGTTTTGTTCAACATCTTCATTAATTATCTGGATGATGGGATGGGTTGCACCCTCAGCAAGTTCACAGATGACACTAAGTTTGGAGGAAGAGGTAGATATGCTGGAGGGTAGAGATAGGGTCCAGAGTGACCTAGACAAATTGGAGGATTTGGCCAAAAGAAATCTGATGAGGTTCAACAAGGACAAGTGCAGAGTCCTGCACTTAGGAGGGAAGAATCCCATTCACTGCTACAGGCTGGGGACCAACTGGCTAAGTAGCAGTTCTGCAGAAAAGGACCTGGGGGTTACAGAGAATGAGAAGTTGGATATGAGTCAGCAGTGTGCCCTTGTTGCCAAGAAGGCTCATGGCATATTGGGCTGTATTAGTAAGGGCATTGCCAGCAGATCGAGGGACATGATCATTCCCCTCTATTCGGCACTGGTGAGGCCACACCTGGAGTACTGCGTCCAGTTTTGGTCCCCCCACTACAGAAAGGATGTGGACAAATTGGAGAGAGTCCAGCAGACGGCAATGAAAATGATTAGGGGGCTGGCGCACATGACTTACGAGGAGAGGCTGAGGGAACTGGGGTTATTTTCTCTGCAGAAGAGAAGAGTGAGGAGAGATTTGATAGCAGCCTTCAACTATCTGAAGAGGGGTTCCAAAGAGGATGTATCTAGGCTGTTCTCAGTGGTGGCAGATGGCCGAACAAGGAGTAATGGTCTCAAGTTGCAGTGGTGGAGGTCTAGGTTGGATATTAGGAAACACTATTTCACTAGGAGGATGGTGAAGCTCTGGAATGGGTTACCTAGGGAGATGGTGGAATCTCCATTCATAGAGGTTTTTAAGGCCCGACTGGGATGACTTAGTTGGGGTAGGTCCTGCTTTGAGCAGGGGCTGGGGCTAGATGACCTCCTGAGGTCTCTTCCAACCCCAATCTTCTATGATTGTAAATCATCCCTGATCACCTCCCCTCCAGAACTAAACAGCCTAAGGGATCCTAAGGGATGGCACAGATTTGGTCCCAGGGCTGATAGTTTCCAAGCTGGGACTAAACAAATCAATAGGGTTTGATGCCCCACCTTTCCTCGACTGCATTGTCGGCCCATCCATTTCAGAGAGCACCGAATCCCATTCACACCAAAGTACTTTGGACAATAATTCCCTGTTACTAGCACTTGTCAAGATGCAATCCACCCAGAGTGCTTCCTACCTGCAGAGTAGGTGGCCCTCAAACTCTCCCACTTCCAGTGGGGAGAATTTCAACAGGAACTGCTGCTTCTTCCCGGCTGGGATGATGCCACTGCTGGGTTCCACAGAGAATGGAGGGAGAGCAGCAACAGCACACAGGAAGGATGAGACACTCTCCAGAACACTGCCTAGCTGGCTAGCGGGTTGACTGCATGGTATTTTGGTGGAGGCAGCAGATGTGGCAGATGGGAACTCTCCTGTGGTAAGGAATGGGTGGTTAGGTCAGTTTCACTGGATTTGTCTTTGAGGATGAAATCTCTTGTTCTGAGCTCAGACCCCATGATTCAGTATGATGGACAGAAGGCCGAGGATATTTGGTTTAAAGACCACACAAAGGCTATCCCCCTTCGCAAGCCCTTTCCAAGAATGATTCCAACCAGGGTTAGTGAAAGGTGTAATGTAGCTTCATGTCATCACTTCTGCACTGCCTCTTCCTAACTCCTCATATGCTGAAAAAGATCCAGAAAAGTTCCATATAAGGGCATGAAATCAAAATGCTGAAAGACACCCCATCACACTGGTCTGAACGTGGTGCCCAAAGACCACTGTGACCAAGGCTATGTATCAGAGGGGTAGCCATGTTAGTCTGCATCTGTAAAAGCAGCAAAGAGTCTGGGGCACCTTATAGACTAACAGACGTATTGGAGCACAAGCTTTCGTGGGCGAACACCCACGTTGTCAGTACCTATAAGGGCCATATCATGCCCTCATTTACATCCATGCCTGGTTAGTAGGGTTGCACAGATGAATCTGAGGGCAGAATGTGGCTCATTTTGTGTATGTGCTTTCAGCTGAAAAGGTAGGCAGACATTAAGTGATCAAGAAACAGCATTCGTGCATATTGCAGTGTCTGGTCTTCTCTCCCTCTGTTTATCAAGCTTGCACAGCCAGCCACAGCCATCAAACCACAAAGCAGGGGCATAATGGAACAGCCCAATGGTCCAGAGCACTCTGACTCAGGGCATGGCCACTGCCAGATGTTAAATTCCTTCAGTACATCGATTTATACATTACACTGTGGGAGAATTTCCTTCCTGACTCATCTGGTGATGAGTTTATGCCTTGAGGCATGAGGATTGAGAGTGCTTATTTCCATCCTAGCGAATTTAACTNCTCCACCAAGATTTGAAAGTATCTTGTCCCCCTATTGGTCCTCTGGTCAGGTGTCAGCCAGGCTCACTGAATTTCTTAACCCTTTACAGGTGAAAAAGACTTTAACCCTTAAGTATCTGTTTATGATAGGGCCCCTGAAATTGCTTTGCCCCAGGCCCCTGAATGCTCTGGGTGGCCCTGTATTCAGCAAACATCTTCTACACTAATGCTACATTTCAGATGCTAAACAAAGTAAAACTGCATCATCTTGGAGTTAGCAAAGTATACCAGAGACTGTTTCTTACCAGCCAGCAGCTGGAAGCCAAGGAAGACACCCAATGCCCTCCACACGGCATCTGCAGCAAAAACAAGCCAGAGTGATGATTCCCAGTAATTGAACAAGGTGCTGCATGCCTTTCAGGAGGCGGAGCTCTGTAAAACTGCTCAAGGGGTGATCATGAGGCAGAGCACATATTGGAGGGGGTGATGCATCCAGAACAAGTTGGCAGCCATGTTGTGTTCCATTTAGGATAGAACTTAAAACCCAGATCCACGCACCCCAGAATTATGGTGGTTAGACATTTGTATGTGAAGTGTTCACCTTAAGCCCATCTCCCACTACAAAAAGCTTGCTGATGCTTCATATTAAAGAGTGTCAATATTTTGACATTAGGGTTTCATGATCTTGATAGTGAGCTTTCTGGGAAATGTCAGTTTTCTGCTCAGTCAGTGTGCTGGCCAAGTGATGATCTCTTTCTGCTCTCTAAAACTCCTTTGCAGTTCCAGTGAGAGAAGTCACATGACCCTGTTTGTAGCATTACTGGCAAAGGACAGCTGCCATGTTCCATCCCTGTATTGGCTTCATGTTGGTGATAGGTGACAATTTCCTAGTTAGAATGCACCACCCTTTTGCAAGATATCAGAGAAATGTGGGAGTTTTTATAAATTTGCATCTGCAAACGCTTGGGGTTTACAATAAGTCAAGGACACCCTACTCTATGAATCTCCCCATCTCTCCTGTGTCCAGACATTCTAATCCAAACCTGGTCACTGGCTGTGTTTTACAGGGGCAAAGCTAGAGACAAAATAGACACAGCCAGGAAGGCTGTTGACTCTTTCTCTGATTTTACTCTTTGCTACTTTGTTTTGTTAGCACTATGTTGCCCTCCAGTGGCATGGCCAAGAAGGCTAATAGAAGACAGTTCTGGTAGTCTAGCTTCTTTCTTCTTTTCCTTTCCTGGAAATCCAAAGCATTGTACCCCCAGGGGAGTTAGTTCAATTCCAGCAGTATAGGCAAAGACAGGATGCACTGTCTGTGAGAGTGGCTAGTGCTTAAAGGAAGATGTTAGGCCCCCATAACTAACCTCTTTTCACAATGCTATATGTGAAATGGAGATATGTTTGTGTGAAGGGACTATAATTCATTAAATATTAAATATTTATTTCTGTCCCCAGGTCCTGAACAGCTTATGCCCTGAGTAGGAGCATCAATGGCCCTGATGATTGTTACTCCCTGTCTGTCTAGCACCTGCTCAGTGTTATTTGAGTGCTTAGATGCAGATCCATAGCTGGCATCACTATCAAGGCTGCTGTTGTTCATAGTTTTGAAGGCCGTGAGTCTTTGATCTCAGCTGCAAGTTGATCTCTCTCATACACTCTTCTCCCCCACCCCTGTGATATCTCTCATCAAGGGGAGGACAAGTTTTTGCTTGAGTCACTGATCCGCTCACAGCAGTGTGTGTCACTGGCAGCACAGAAATAGGTGGCTGCATCCCTGGCTATCACTTTCTTCACTGTCATGACAGACAGCCTCTCTTGTTCTCTGCTGATTCCGAACTTGCTCTCATTGAAGCCTTTCTCATAAGAGGGACTTAACCCAGTATGAATAATGGCTAATAACTTCAAACCTTCTCCCTGAAATTGCTGGTACCAGAGCATGTTTGTGCGGGTAGTGCCATTCTGGTAACAGTTCATGGTCACAGCCTCCCCTGGTTTCTGGATTGCTGATCCTGGCCACTGCGAGATGAGGTCTCCAATCCCAGTACCTGTGTGAGTGATGTGGAAAGGAGCAGAGATTCATTAGCCAGGCACCAAAGGGTCCTCTGCCCAACGCCACCCCTGTCTGTGCACAGCCATGCTGCTGTACCCCCCATTACAGGTTGGGAGTTCTGGATTCTTACTAGGCAACAAAAGGAGAAGAATTTTCAACATCTCTAGCAACAAATGTTACGGGATTGGTTCCTATAGCACTTGAATTTTGCTAAGGCAACAGGAAGTGATTAGAGTGCAATACTCCTCCCACTGCTGCCACTTGGCTTTGAAAAATGTGTCAGGGAAGAAAGAAATGACAGTTTTTCTCAGATATTTACCTCTATATTACAGCCTTCCCAATGAGTCTTTTAACCCAAGGCCTGAGCATTCATGGGGGTTAAAGATTCCAGAACATTCTGTCTACTGCTGTGTTTGCCTCCAGCAGATTCCTAGACAATTCCAACAGGGTTAAAGGTTTTTGTGTGTTCTCAAAATCACCCCTGCAATTTCATTGCTATACAGTATTCAACTTGATTTCCCATCCTATGCCAATGTCACGTACTGTACTGGCCAGAATGGCTGGCCTGTTCCTCCCCAGAAGTGAGTGAATGGTCCCTGTGTTCAGAGCCTGTAGAATTCCACGAGATCCTTTGGGATAAGAATTCATATTGGTATGTCAGTGATATTCACTCACTCTATCTATGAATGAGCTGGTCTAATGCAACCAAAACAGTATTCATAAATATTTATTCATCCGGTATTCTGAATGACTCATTGGTTTAACCATCCTTATGCAACCTATTTGCTCTCACTGAACATTCGGGCTGAAGAGCTTTTGTCTATATCAGTGGTTGAGGGGTGGTTGTTGTTAGGATACAGATATTCAAGCCTGTCTGCAAAGGCCTATACTTTAAGAATTTAGGTGTATTCTTATCACTTAGCTAGTTATCAGGGCCGGAGCAACCATTTAGGCGGACTAGGTGGTTGCCTAGGAGCCAAGATTTGGGGGTGCCAAAAAGTGGCGCCCCCCCAATTTTTTTTTAAGTGGTTGAGCAGCCGCTGCTGCTGGGACAGAGAGGGAGTCTGAGCTGCCGGCAGCAGCAGCACCCGGCAACCCAGGTTGTCCCCTGGGTCAGTATGCCTCCACAGTAGCCGGCAGCCCAGTGCCCCGCCCGGGTCAGGGCGCTGCCGCGGCAGCCAGCAGTCCAGGGGGTCCCCTGAATTAGGGCGCCTCGGCGGCAGCCCAGAGGTTCGGGCTTCCCACGGTGCGCTGACCCAGGGGAATCCCTGGGCTGCAGGCAGAGGCTCAGAATCCCTCTCCCTCCCAGAGCAGGGGCTCCAACCTATGCCATTTTTCTCGTTGCAGGCAGAGGCGCCGGTGGCTGGGCAGAGCTGGGCAGCTCTGCTTAGGGCACGTGGCAGGAGCCCTGTGAGGGCAGCGTGACACCAGGGCTTCTGGAGGAAAGTGGGGGCTGCCCCCTGGCTCAGTCTCCACGTCAGCCCCAGCGAGGGGCATGGAGAAGAAAAGAGCCTCAGCGGTGATCTGGTGGAACGGAGGAAGAAAGAGGACCCAGATGGTCATGCGTTGGGCAAGGTAAGCAAGTGCTTCCCCACAGCTTGGCCTCAGGTGCTTGCTCCTGCCCCTGGGTCCTTGGGGTCCGTCACTTCTGCTCGCCCTTGTGCCTGGATGGCTGGAGAGAACAGCAGCCTTGCGAGCTGAGCTGCCTCCAGTGCCAGGACCCGCCTGACCCCATCCCCCTAGATCGCGACGCCAGCCTGACCTAGCTCCGAGCCCAGTTCCTCTGAGCCAAAGAAACCCCTCATCCATCCCCCCCACAGCCTGACCCCTCAACTCCGAGCGCCAGTCCCTCTGAGCTGGAAACCCTGTGACCTCATCCTCCCACAAGCCAATACCCCGACAGCACGAGCCCGAATCCCGAGCTGGAAACCCCCTTTGACCCCAATCCCCCCCCACATGCCCTGACCACCAGCTCTGAGCCCAGTCCCTCTGAAGCTGGAAACCCCCTGAATCCATCCTCCCGACAGCCCTGACCCCAGCTACAGATGTGTCCCTAACACAGTATTGCCCTTTCCGCATCCTCTTGACTCTCCCAATTTCTGTGGCCAGTGGTGAGCGAAGCTTCTCGAAGCTCAAGTTGATAAAAAACATACAGCGAAACATCAATGTTGCAACAAAGAGTTGTTGGGCTATCTACTTGTCACTAGAACATGACATTGGCTCGCAGCATTGACTTGAGGAACTGTGGTTTCTAAATTTGCTAAAATTTTAAAGCACGGAAACATAAATTCTAAATTATAAACATGTTAATCTGTGACTGCGTATTGTGATTAATGTATGGATTTGGGGTAGGGGAAAGGCCAAATGGAAGTTTCACCTAGGGCCGCAAATACTCCTTGCATCCGCCCTGCTAGTTATAGAGGTGGTAGAAAAAGAAAGAATCAAAAATCACTGGTCGTGTCTGTGTAATGGCCTTCTTTACTGTGGCAGTCTGAGGCTTGGTTCTTTGGCTAAAGCAGCAGAAGGCAGCCATGAACAACTGGGAAGTGTAATGGTCACATCCTCACATCTAAACTAGTCAGCATGAAATAAGACATCTGGGCTGTTTAGGAAAGTGATAACCGATCTATCACCTCCAAGAGAAAGGGAAGAGCCCTAGAAGATGTAAAAGGAAACTTAGTTTTTGATAGCAATCCTGTCCTGAAAAAAACTCACTTATCAAATAGACACAGCTGAAAACCCTTATGTATGTATAGCTGTAGTGTGAAATCTCACTCTGTATGTTTTGTATGTTTATTTGCATGGTCTTTGTCTGGTTCTGTAATTGTTTCTGTGTGCTGTATAATTAATTTTGTTGGGTGTAAACCTATTAAGGTGGTGGGATATAATTGGTTAAATAACCAACCATGTTACAGTATGTGAGGATTGGTGAGTTAAATTTCAGTAACATGATTGGCTAAGGTATAGCTAAGCAGAACTCAAGTTTTACTATATAGTCGGCAGTCAATCAGGAAGTAAGGGTGGGGGGATGAGAACAGGGACTGGGGATGGAGGTGGCGGAATTGGAATCATGTTTTGCTAAAGGGGGAAAAGGGAACAGAAACAAGGACACAGGCAAGGCTCTGTGGTGTCAGAGCTGGGAAGGGGGACACTAAGGAAGGAAACTGAAATCATACTTGCTGAAAGTTCACCCCAATAAACATTGAATTGTTTGTGCCTCTGGACTTTGGGTATTGTTGCTCTCTGTTTATGCGAGAAGGACCAGGGAAGTGAGAGGGTGAAGGAATAAGCCCCCTAACAGCTGTGCTGAAGAAAAGCAGTTACATACATAGTCACATGCTTAGATGTAGGCAAACAGGAATCTTTGCATGTGAATGAGATTATTTACTCATTCTTATCATTCTTCATCCTTATTCTTTATTCTTCTTTTTAAAAACACTCATTCAGAGTGACAAGTTACATGCCATGAATCTAAATACAAGGCTGAAATACAGTCCACTGTTACCTCTATTTAGTTATACATATGTGTCTGACATACTGTTTGAGTGTTGCAGGTGTAAGCCAGAGTCTGAATGAGGTCTGCCCTGCCATTTATTATGAAATGGGGGAAAAGACTTCAGAAACAGTGCATCTATTTGCTTAGAGAGACCTATTTTGCCTAGGTGTTCAGCAGAGAGAGCTGCTTTGCCAAAGTGATCAATTTTGTCTGTTTTGGTTTAAAATCTTTTTAGTATTGAATGCTGTGAAAATGAAATGTTGTCATCCTTACTGTATGAGTAAAGGGCAGCAGAAGGGTGCTTGGCCTGTGCTGACTGAAGGGGTCTTTTTATACTGAACCACACTTAGTAAGCAGGGAGTTGGGATGCAAAATCCAAATGAAAGTCAGAACGGTGTTGGGGACAGTTGTTCCTATCTGGTGGTGCGAACTCTGTTTAAGAATCCTGCAAACCATTTGACCCTCTCCAGTGTTGTAAGATAGGGCAGTTGAGAGGTCTTGTTTCTGTTTAATGATTCCTAGAGCTGAAATCATTGGTAAGAAGGCCTAGAGACAGGCTTAGACCTGATGTGGGGACAGTGTTGCAGCATTGCTTTCATATTCACCCTTGAGATCCTAAACCTCTGAACATTACATTCACCCAAGAAAAAATGAGATGGGCAGTTAGAGAAAACATCAGATTTTCCACATGAGGCTGCATTTTGCTCAGCCTCACAAACAGCCTTCCTGAGCTGCCTGTCGTCTGTGTGGTTGGTTATCATTTCTGCTCAGTAACTGGAAGTGCTAACGGACACCTGGTGCCTCCTGGTCAGCTCTGAAAACCAACCTGTATCACTCGCTCAGCTCTAAGTTCATATTTTGCCATCAGTCCTAGTTTTTTCTAGCAGCTGCCTGGTGCTGAACCCACAATTTGATTCTTGCAAATTATTGCCTGGTGAAATCACAAACTGACTAGACTGTAGAAAAAAAGCAAACAAATAAGAGAAGCCAGAGCTGAGAAAAGTCTTTACAGAACATAGACCAATTCTTTGTCCATCCAAATGTTCAGTGTTTTTGTTAACTCTTGTTCTCACAGGAGTTTCCCCTGTTTCTGTGGTGGCCTCAGTACTGGTGTGTCCTGGATGGGAGCAGATGCACCACTACACACATGGGAGAATGGCTGAGCTCATGATATTCACCAGCTGACAGGAATCAGGAACAACTGTCCCATTCCCATTCTCCAAGCCAAAAAGGATATTGGATGCCAATCGCAGAGTAACCCATGAGGATGTACCATGTAGAGAGCCTCCTACCACTATGATAGAGAAAGCGCCATATACTTGTTCCCCCTCATGGTATCCTTTCTACCAGCTGTGCAAGATAGTCAGGGATGTGGAGGAGGTTGTGCTGAGAACTCTGGCCAACTCCTAGCTATGGGAAGAGGAGGCCATGCAGGCCAGTCCCCTTCTCTGTCCTTCTGTTTCTCCTTCCACCCTTTGTTTGTCTTGTCTGTTTAGATTCTGAGCTCCTCAGATGAGGGAAGAGTCTCTTATTATGAGTTGCCACAGGGCCTGACACAGTGGCACCCTGATATTGGTTGAAGCCTTTATGTGTTTCTGTAATAAAAATAAAAATATATGATTTTAGTATCAAGATCAAACATGAGTGTCAGTGTGAACAATTGTGCTTCTGAGACAGGGAACTTTCCCAGGAAATGTTACTGGCCCCAATCCATAGTTAACAATAACTAGGATTCAT
This sequence comes from Chelonoidis abingdonii, assembly GCF_003597395.2. Taxonomy (NCBI): domain Eukaryota; kingdom Metazoa; phylum Chordata; order Testudines; family Testudinidae; genus Chelonoidis; species Chelonoidis abingdonii. The sequence continues at coordinate 149,887,654 of NC_133769.1, read as the reverse complement.
AGAGCACTTGCATATTACAAAAGTGAAACCCAGTTGCATGCGCATATGCAAACACATACACACATACAATGGGCTCATCTGTCTTTGTGAATGTAATTCAAGCTTGACCCCCAGCGGGCATTGCACTCTACAATATTTATATGAGACTGTGGAATTGGTTGCCTGTTTTCCCCAGTCTAGGAGGGTCTAACGACTAAGTCTCTTTAAGGCCTTTCCCTCAGGGCATAGTTTATTAATTAAGAACATAAGAACGGCCATACTGGGTCAGACCAAAGGTCCATCTAGCCCCATATCCTGTCTTCCGACAGTGGCCAGTGCCAGGTGCCCCAGAGGGAATGAACAGAACAGGTAATCACAGAATCATAAAAGATTAGGGTTGGAAGAGACCTCAGGAGATCATCTAGTCCAACCCCCTGCTCAAAGCAGGACCAACACCAACTAAATCATCCAAGACAGGGCTTTGTCAAGCCAGGCCTTAAAAACCTCTGAGGATGGAGATTCAAGCAATTCACTAGGTAACCCATTCCAGTGCTTCACTACCCTTCTAGCGAAATAGTTTTTCTTAATAGCCAACTTGAGACCATTGCTCCCCGTGTTCTGTCATCTTCCACCACTGAGAACAGCCTAGATCCATCTTCTTAGGAACCCCCTTCAGGTAGTTGAAGTCTGCTATCAAATTCCGCCCCCCCCACTCTTCTCTTTTGCAGACTAAATAATCCCAGTTCCCTCAGCATCTCCTCATAAGTCATGTGCCCCAGACCTCTAATAATTTTTGTTGCCCTCTGCTGGACTCTCTCCAATTTGTCCACATCCTTTCTGTAGTGGAGGGCCCAAAACTGGATGCAATACTCCAGATGTGGCCTCATCAATGTCAAATAGAGGGGAATAATCACTTCAGTTGATCTGCTGGCAATGCTCCTACTTATGCAGCCCAATATGACGCTAGCCTTCTTGGCAACAAGGGCACACTGTTGACTCATATCCAGCTTGTTGTCCACTATAATCCCCAGGTCCTTTTCTGCAGAATTGCCGCTTAGCTAGTCTGTCCCCATCATCAAGTGATCCATCCCCTGTCGCCCATTCCCAAGTTCTGGCAAACAGAGGCTAGCGACACAATGACTACTAGCCATTGATGGACCTATCCTTCATGAATTTATCTAGTTCTTTTTTGAACCCTATTATAATCTTTATAGTAATTCAAACACAAAACTCACAAAGTAACAGAAAACTAAGCTATTCCCCTGAACAATACAGGCTACAAGTGCCAAGAGGCCTTTCACTTTGCATGCATGTGTCTGCTGCAAAAAGTCTGTTTCCCTGGGAAGCCGACAATGTCTCTGTGGTTTTGAAGCCAGGTGTGCTTTGGCCTGTCAGCATCATGTCTCTCTCTCTCTTCCATTATTGTCATTTCTCTCTCACTTGGGGATCAGGTTTCTGAATGAATTGCTGATCTCCTCCTAGCACTGTGTGCTCACTGGCAGCACAGAAGTAGTTGGCTGTATCTTGGGTTCTCAGATCCACAGCGCTCATGGAAGAGATCTCGGTATTGAGTCTAGTGATTGGAAACTTGGTTTTATTATAACTCTCCTCATAAGTAGCATTGAACCCATCCACACTTTGGGCTATTAACCTTGGACCTTCTCCCTGGAGCTGCTTGTACCAGTACATGTAAGGGTAGCTGGTTTCATTCTGGACACAGGTTATCTTCATGGTTTCTCCAGGTCTCTGGGTTAAAGTTCTAGGGAACTGAGAGATGAGGACTCCCAGTCCAGAGCCTGTGCGAAAGAAGCAGAGCCAAAGCCCTAGAAATTAGCAATTAAAAGTCTAATGAAATCACATTCAAAATGCCTTCCACTTCCCCTTCCAATCTAGGATTGCTCCTATAGCATAATCTCCATGGCATCAACCATTCAGGCTCTAATTATTGCAGCTGTAGCATTTCTGCCTCTTCCCTTGGGAGACTATTGCACAGCCTAGCCTATCCTCATTATTAGGAAAGGTTTCCTAGTTTCTAGACTAACATGTCCCCCTTTTACACAGCTTCACCCCATTTACCTCTAGTTACATCACCTTGCCCACCCAAAACAATTCTCCTTCCTTCCTGATATGTAACACTTCAAATATTGTTGTCGTAGTACCTAGTTCTCTTCTCACTAGCAGTTTGGCTGAGCTGTACAGATTAAATTCCATTAACCCTTCTTCAAAAGATAGTCCCTAGGTCCCCCCAACACTTTCACTGATATTCTCAGAACTCTCTCCAGTTTGTTGACATTGCTTCTGCATCCAATTCCCAGAACTCTGGAAAGATCCATATTGATGTCCTGGCCTGTACGTATCTGTAGGGAAGCTGTGCTCTTCTGGAGCACCTGGCTGGATTCCGTCTTTCGTAGGGGTCAGGGCAGAATTTCTGGGTCCTTACCAGGCAGCAGAAGCAGCAGGAAACTCAACATTTTTGCCAATGAATTTTATTCTTCTCTTTTTTTACTTCTTGGTTTTATGAAGGTGACAGGAAGTGGTGAGGAGGCCAGAGCCCCTCCTTCACCTCTGGCTTACCTTTGAAAACCCGGGGAGGAGAGAAACCTGTACAATGAGTGATGTATAAAGTTCTTATAGATGAGATGTAAAACTGTTCTCCTGAGTATTTGTGGTCACAAAAGATCCTTCAGCACTTTATAGAAGAGAAGCAGGAGTGGTTACCCTGCTGCCTGGGCAAATTCCATCTCACATTATTCCATTCTGTCCTCCAGCAGTGCAGCAGATGTTATTCTGCACTTTTTTTCCTGAAAGACTGAGCCACGTGCTGAATGTATTGCAATTTTATTGGTGCATCACTAGGACTATGGAAATGTTTCTAGTTTTTCCAGAATTTTCTCCTCAGAATCTGTGGAATATTTTGGAAAATGGGGCTACTTTGAAAACAAATGCAATCAAAACACAAATGGTAACACCCAGTTGTTTAATAAATTAGTTTTAAATTCATTGCTAGATTTTTATATAATGATTCACTTTCATTCTGGCTTCTCTTTCAAAATGTTTTAACACATATGCCCCTTTCACCCTGAGATCTTTCTTTACCTTTCTTGAGACCTTTCTGCCTAGCTCTTTCACTTCTCTCAGTCTCTCCATCCCCTCACTGTGGAAATCTTCTCCCATCTCCTCCCTTTCTGCAACAGAGGGATAATCCAAATCTGTCATGTAACTGCATTTTGGTGTTCGGTAGATGAACAATCAACTGTAGGGTTCTTGAGACTAGGTGCTGCAGGGAAGAGAGGGGAAGGGGGAAAGATCATAGGAGCCATCCCATTGTTCATGGGTGGGGAGGCAGGAGTGAAGCCACACTGAGCTTCCCGTCTCCTTGTTTCCACTTTTGTTCTCAAAGATGTTGGTTGCTGGTGTGGGGAGGAGCTTTGCCTGCTTCCTGCAGAAGCTGTGGTTGGCTGTTCTTCCCCAGGAGGCAGGGCACTAGGGAAGCCAGCCAATCACAGGGAGCTTTCCCCCAGGAAGGGCTGAAATTTTCCAGAGGGTTGGACCTTCTCCCATCATCACAGCCTGGAAAGTCAATGTATATTAGCATCTTTCTATCCTCCATGAACCCCTCTATGTCTCCCATGTGCCAAGGAGGCAAAGTGAAATGACAGGGCAACCAGTCATAACAGATTGAAACAACTACACCAGGGTTAAAGCCCCTACTATTACCAACTCCAAGAGGAGGAGCATGCTCTGCAAACATAGGACATGTGTGACCCAAACCCCACTTAAGGAAATCACAGCCCCAACAACCAACTTCCTGTAAGTGTGTTCCGTGTCACCATGTGGAATGTGCTAACAAAGAAAGAGACTGGGTACAAGACAGCTCTTGTCAAAGAGCTCACCCATTATGAGATCACAATCACTAGCATCATAGTGGCCTGTCTGACATATTTAGTTATTGTGGAAGGAGCAACCTTCCTTCACACCAGTGGTTCACTGCAAACTCAAGGTTTGCCACATGTTATTAGACAACCTTTAGCACAGAGTTTAATCACATGGAACCCCATCTCTCCACATTTATGGTATTCTAGGCTCCAATATCATTATGGACACTTACTGTCATTTTGGCCTATGTGCCAATAGAAGATGCCTCACTTGCAGAAAAGGATGATTTCTACCACCAGCTAGCAAGAAAAATCCAGTCAGTTTTGCCACATAATACATTGCTAGTGCTCAGAGATTTCAGTGCCATGACTGACTGTGATTGAACTGGATATGAAACCATGATAGGTTCCTTTGGACATCACCACCTGGTGTTTGACATTGTGTGCCGCCGAGGCCTTGTTTGTTATGGGTTCTTGGTTTAGGCACTTTAACAACTATTGCTGGACCTGAATTTCAATCAGTCGATGTGCCATGAAGGAAATTGACCACATCCTCATCAGAAATCATTCTATAGTGAAATCTCACTGAGTTTTCAGTGGCACAGAAGCACAAGCCAACTCACAAGCCATAGACTAGTTACCACTCAGCTCTCACTGCTTTCTTCCAACTCCTCACAAGCCAGATGTTCACAAACAGTACAATGACCATCTTTCTGAGGATCTTGTTGAAGCCAGGAAATACACACAGGCCATCAAGGGTCACAGACACCCCTTTGGTACCCTCTCAGATGACATGGAGATTGCCTGGCATGGTATACATAATGCTACATCACATGCTGCCGCTCCAACAATCATCTTCACATGGTTATGCAAGAAACCTCAACTTTCTGAAGAGGCCTTTGATATACACCTCTACCCCAATATAACGTGACCTGATATACCATGAATTCTGATATAACGCGGTAAAGCAGCACTCCAGAGAGGCAGGGTTGTGCACTCCGATGGATCAAAGTAAATTCAATATAACGTAGTTTCACCTATAACACAGTAAGATTTTTTGGCTCCCGAGGACAGTGTTATATCGGGGTAGAGGTGTATTAGCAAAAATGGCAGAAGCACATAACCAGGAAGATGTCCAAGAATGTAAATGTCTGAAAGGTATTTTCTGGGTCGTGGCAAAATTTGACTTTGAGATCTATGTCAGCTCCCTGGCTGACAAAGCAGATAGCCTAAAAAACGAGAATCTGCATCCTGCCTACAGTGCCATTATACACCTGACTGGTAGCCATAAATAGCCTTCTATTATCTTCCTTATAAAACCAGATCGCTCTCCCTGCTCATTCACAGACGAGGTTCTGGACAGATGGAAAACACGTTATGAAAGCACACTGACCCACAAACCTGTTGATGAGTGTCTAGAGCTATGTGACCTGGCGAACCACAGAGCTGCAGACCCAGGGATGAACTCTAATCCTCTGTCACTCAAGGAATTAGGAAAGGTCATCCAAAAATTACAGAATGGACATGTTGGTGGACTTGATGGTATTCCACCTGAACTGCTCATAGGTACCTTGAAAACAATGATCATCAGCCTGTATCAACTGTTCAACAAGTGTGAGCATCAGGCAGAATGAAAAGTTGGCATCGGAGTGTCCCTGTGCAAGGGCAAAGCATCTCACACCACATGTGGCAACTACAGGCCAATCTCATTGTTATTCATACTTGGAAATGTCTTTGCTCACATTTCTGCTTGGTAGGATGCAGCTGCTCCTTACCAAACACCTTTGTCCACAGCAGTCAGGTTTCACTGCAGGGCAGTCAACAATAGATGCTGCCCTTACTCTTCAGTTTCTGGCTGAGCTGCACTGAGAATTTAACCACCCACTTCATATGGTATATATCAACATCAAAGCTGCTTTTGATTTGGTAGACAGGTCAGCATTTTGGCTTGCACCAAAAGGAGCTGGTATTCCAATTTTTCTGCTAAATCTGGTGCACAATCTTCCCACCAGTACTGGTGTAAGAGAGCACATTTGTTCACAGCTTTCACCATGTTTCTACACAACCTCAATTGTGTGGCAGGAATGAAATCTTGCCCTGCCACTATTCTGTTGAGCTATTGACTAGATATTAGGACTTGCTGCTCCACATAAAGGTTGGTCAAAAAGAGTTCACCAACCAAGACTACATAAATGATGCTGCCTTGCTTACAGAGAAGCCAGAGAATTTCAGCCCTGTCCTTCATGGTCACCAAAACACTACCCACACTATTGGGTTGAACATCTCATGGCAGAAGACCAAGGTTCAGAACCTTGGAGCTGGGTCACCAGAACCCCCAGTGCGGATGGGGTCAAGTCCATGGAAAATGTTGACGAGATCATTTACATAGGCTGCAAAGCAGAGATCAAATGGTAGCAGCAAACAGGGTGTTCTTTGATGAATAAGTGTCGCCTCCTCCTGAATGAAGCCCATGTCTAACTTATGAATGCAAAAATATCTTTGCACTGATACAAAGTTCAGGATCTATCACATCTATGTACTACTTGTATTGCTATATGGATCAGAAACCTGCACTCAGACTTGAAGTGGATAGAAGCATTCCATATGAGCTGTCAATGCCAAATCCTGAGCATAAAGTGGATTGACCTTGTGCAAAATGTCACAGTCTTACAAAGATCTGGCCTTCCTTCAGTCACTCATTATATTCAAAAGCAGCATTGCATGCTCTTCAGCCGAGTTACCATGAGGGACAAAAACACTCCAACACACCATGCTTTCAAACTCTCCATCAGCACACAAAGGGGTGTATGCCATAAATCCACCTGACGCTGCCCACAGGGCCACCCCTGAGATTTGTGGGTTCACAGGATTGAGCCAGATCTGGGGACTTCATTAGATGATGTCTGGTGCAATGACATCAACTGTGGTCACTCTGGCTATGATCACTAAATGAACAGGCTACAAATGAACAACCATCTATCAGCTGTGGGTTTTTGTGGCTGGGAGTATCTATAGGAATTGTTTACTAGCATCTATCTATCATTACCTGATATGGATCCTGTAGTTCTGCGGTGTACAGACTTTGGATAATGAGCAAAGAGAATATTTTAGAGAGTGCTTGGGAAATAAAGCATAGCAAGGGCATTATTGGTAGTAGCTGGGTGTTGGTCTTACCCCTGGGGAGATCATTTTAGTGCTGGTGGCTAAATATGGATATTTGTGCAAATTCTGCTGCAGGCATCAATATCAGCAGGTGTTACTGACACTCAATCTGTGTCTATAACATTCACTAGGAACCAGAGAGTTGGAAAATAAAAGCCAATTTCAGCCTCACAGAGAAAGGCAGAGCATGAAAGTGGAGGAGAGAAGCCCAGTGAAGTCAATGCATGGCCTCTAGTGCCTCTGCTTGGCGTTGCATCTTGAAATATTGTTTTGATATAAATACCACTTTGAAACTGACATAAAATGTTTCTGTGAGAGACTAGAAAGGGCCAAAGAATCTGCAGAATGGGATCTGGAGCCTTTCATCTCTAGGACCTAGTATAGTGTGACACTGTATGGAATCTGGGGGACACTTGAGGATATTATGAATATTAATATTGTAAAATTGTAATGAGTTATGACAGATGTGCTATGTAAGGTATCTGCAAAAATATTGTAATTTGCGAGATATGATAATCTCCTTTATGCGTCTGTATCACCTATGTATTATGAGATATAGATATGTATATCTGTATTTCAAACTTGTGCTATGCTTCTGGGTGTCAGCCCCTGATAGTTTGGCAGCAGCACTGCCTGGCCTGCTTGATGACCCATTGAGAACCATCAACTATACAACTGACCCATTGAAAGAAGGCAGATACACCTTATGACTCAGCAAGGCATGCAAGGACATGCCTATGGACAGGACTCTAAGGCTTTCAGGCCATGTGCTGGGCAGCTTGTGTTTGAAACAAAGGAAGCACAGGCCACAAGTCAAGAGACTATAAAAGGCAGCTGCATCTTCTCCATTTTGTCTTCAATCCTGCTTCTTATCTCTGGAGGAACTTTGCTACAAACTAAAGCTCTGAACACAGGACTTAATGACCCATCCAAGCTGTGGATGTATTCCAGAGGGACTTTCAAACCAGCAAACACAACAATACTGCTAGGAACCTGATATATGGACTTTGAAGTCTTTGTATGTATGTGACTGCTTTACCACTTAAAATCTCTCTTCTTCTTCTTTCTTTTTTCTTTATTATATACCTTTAGTTTTAGATACTAAAGGATTGGCTGGCAGTGTGGTATTTTGAGTAAGAGCCAAACCTATGCTGACCTGGTGACTTGGTTGACCCTTTGGGGTCAGAAGAACATTTTATATATGTGAGCATAGTTTAAAATAACTCTCACTGAACTGGACATAGGTGCTGATTGGGAGCCAGAGACAGGAATGCAATAAAGGGGGCTGTGTGATGTCTTCTTTTTCTTTTTTTTTGCTTCTTGATAACCCATGTGGGGGATCAGAAGCACAGTTTGTGACTGGTTGGGAGATTTAACTTCAGTATTACCCACCAGTCTTGGGAGTATCTGCTCTCCCTTTTGTTATTTCCAGTGAGGGCTGCCCCAGGCACTTCCGGTCACACCTATGTTCTGATCCATTTATTGTTTTAGGGCATTTTAGTGCTTTTGAGTTACTGCATTGACAGTACTTGGAGTAAAGTTTTTCGAGTTCATAAAATCCAGTCCAATGCTCTTTCAATGTAAGAGATTATTTTACTTTAGACTAAGGAAAAGAAAAACAAAGAAAGATCAAATATAAAGTGATTTTCCTGATTCAGATCTCAAAGGCAGACATGAAGGCATTTTTTGAAGAAGCACATTCTGTAAAACACAGAAGTTAAAACACGAGGGGCAAGGAAAAAGAGTGATGCACTTGGGAGTTCATAAAGACAATATAAGGAGTTATCAAGGCAGACTAACCTGAAGAAATATTTAGCTGATTCCAAACCTTTATCAGGCAGTGTTTTGAGCACAAAGGCCTGGATCCACACAGGTATATAGGTATCTAAACCCCAGATTTAGGTGTCTAACTCCCATTTTTAGATACTACTGTGATGCACAAAACTCCTTCTTGGCTGCAGCCTATCCCTGAACTCACCTGGTACCTAAGTTTTCAGAGTAAACCTTCCCTAGATACCTATGTTTCTCTGCCTCTGGGCATACCCACTCCTGTCACGCTTTAGGAGCTGAACACCTAAGGCCCAGAGCGATCCAGGGTAAGATAAATGTTTGGCCACCTATCACTCCCCTCTGCCTAATGGGGATAAGGGATCTGAACAGGGATCTTTAACTCCCCAGCTTGAGTGCCCTAAACACTGGACAAGAAATCAATTCTCATTCTTTTGTTTCTTCTTCCCCTTTTCCTGGCTAGCTTTTCACATGTTACTGGATCAGACTTTTCCAGGCTTGCCTGTCCAGTGCTCGCCCTATGTCCACTCCATACTCCCATATATAGTCTATCCACCATTTTCTTGGCCATCCTCTTGTTCTCCACCCATGAACTCTAGTCTCTAGTGCCTCCTTAACATGCCCATACCATTGCAGCCTCCTTTTCTGCAACTTCTCTCTCATACTGCAAGTCTCACTCCTGATGACACCTTTCTGCATGTAGTCGAGCATGCTCACCCTCTCTCACTGGCCTCAGACATCTCATTTAAATGGCTACAAATCTTTTCAAGTGCTTCTCCTTGATGGCCCATTTCTCTGATCCCCCTCCAGTGGCCATTACTAGGAAGGCTAATAGAAGATATTTACATAAGAACATAAGAACAGCCATACTGGGTCAGACCAAAGGTTCATCTAGCCCAGTATCCTGTCTTCTGACAGTGGGCAGTGCTAGGTGTCCCAGAGGAATTGAACAATTCTGAGAGTCTAGACCAGCAGTTCTCAAATTGTGTGTCGGGACCTCAATGGGGAACTTTTAATGGGGTCACCAAGGCTGGCATTACACTTGGTGGAGCCCGGGACTGAAGCCAAAGTCAAGCCCCACTGCCCAGGGCCAAAGCCCAAGCCCCACTGCCAAGGACCAAAACTGAATCCCGAGCCCCACAACCCAGTGCCGAAGCTGAAGGCCAAGGGCTTTAGCCCTGGATGGCAGGGCTCAGGTTACAGCCCCCCTGCCTGGGGCTAAAGCCCTTGGACTTTGTCTTTGTCCCCCACCCCTCCACCTGGGGTGATGGGACTCAGGTGGGCTCGGGCTTCCGTCCCCCCTCCTAGGGTTGTGGAGTAAGTTTTGTTGTCAGAAGGGGGCCATGAAACAATGAAGTTTTAGGACCCCTTGGATAATGTATTTCAATGAGTACACATATGTGCAGCTGACTGGAGATGCTATGGCTGTGGTGTGATGCTCAGCTGGCAGGTCACTTGGCCAATGGAAGACCTCCTTCCTCGTTGCCTATTTTTTCTTGTGAGCCTACATGCAGGCTGAGGTTCAAGCATATATGGACTCCTGTGAATGCTGTACATGTACCAAGGCACCCTGAAGAAGACCCCTTGGCTCATTAGTACCTCTGCAGTCTCTGGTTAGGCCTTGCTCTGCCATCAGCTCAGACTTTATTGTAGAACTCAATACAATAAATTAATAAATAAATAGAACTCAATAAAATTAATAAATAAATAGAACTCAATAAAATAACAAACAGCAGGAAGTTTGTGTTTTCTTGGTGGCTCTCCCAAGGGAGCGCTCCAATCCCATTTCCTTTTACCTGGAGATATGAGCCTCAATCCCCCTAGCTCCCATAGGTAGAACTCAGAGTGAAAATAGACTATAACTCCTCCTGCGTTCTTCCCTCTTCCTGCATAGGCCAGTTGTGGGCAGAGATGTAGGGGGAAGCTCCTCTCTGGGAATGCAGTAGCAGGGGGATTAGGTTTTTGCAGGTGGAGGAGGTGACTCTGTGGCTAGATTGCTGGCACAGAAACACTTAGCTGAGTCCTCTGGCTCCATGGGTGAGATGTCCAAGTGAAGGAGCTCAGTCTGCAGCCTTTCAGCTTGGAATCGATCAATAACGTTGCCTTTGTCTCTTAGTTCTTTGTTATAGAAAAAAATAAGCAGCTCCAGGCCCTGTCCTAGAGTCTGTCTGTATCAGAACATATAATTGTTCCCAGAGGTTAGTTCACATGTGAGCTGGGATCAGTGTCCCTTCTACAGGATCAGATTCCTGGCTTGATTGATCCGAACACCTGAGCATCCTGTGAGAAAAAGAGGTAAAATACATGCTACAGAGAGAGTGAAACACATGGCTCTGTGAGAGACATATAGAGCCGTGTACTATAAACACAGTGATGGGGATTCATGACTCAGCCAATGATTTACGTACTACCATGAGACAAGTGGCCATGTACCAAAGTATGTGCATCCCCATCTCTGTCTCACTGAGCAGGGACACTTCCTTGCATTGGGTTTTACACAGCTCTGCTCTATAGGACTGATTTCTCCCCTGCGCCTGGAGACAATAGACAGGATCCATTTGTGGTTTGTCTCCAGGATCCTACACTCACAGATGCAGCAGCTGTGCCAGAGGGGCCTGCACACCTTCCTCCCTGCCCTTGGGAGCAGTGATCTCGTTTCCCTGCAAAGAGACAGATCCCCTGCAAGTCACTGGGTCTGTGTGACATATATACAGGGGTGACTTCACAGTGACAGGCCTAAATGATCATCTGAGCAGGGAGCAAAAGGACTGACTTGGGCACATGGCTCTGGTTCCCCTGCTTCAGGGGCTTCTTAAACAAAGTCCACACCCCGAACCCTAAGGTAATTTCAAACATTCCCCTCTTGGGGACCAATTAATTCAGTCCCCTGGGTACACACTGGCCCTGCAGACCCCAACCCCTGTTCAATGTCTCTGTGCTTGGTAGGGAGTCCCCAGCCATACTCCCTAGAGATGGAGGATCACCATATTAATCACCACTCCCAGTCTGGCTGGACCTCAGACTTCTCCAAACTGCCCAGGTTTCAGGGTCCTCCTCTGGCCATAGCAGGCTACTCCCAGCCCTCCTAGCTGGGGCAACTGCCCTGATCTTACGATCTTCCCTGCAGGAGCCTTTCCTCAGTCTCTGCCACAGCATCCTGAGCACCCCCCATGCTCTGCAGTGTCCTGCTGCTCTTTACAAGGAAATCACCTGTTCTCCCAGGTGTGGATAATTCAGTAGCCAGTGGTGGCTAGCTCCAGGCTCTCCAACACTTATGAGTCAAGAGGCCCAGTTACATTGTTCTTGGGTTTTTTATTTCCTGGAATCTACGCAAGTTGCTCCACTGCTGTTTCCCTGTGGAGGAGCTACCAGTGGATGCTCTGTAGGGCAGGTACATATTGGGGCAAAGATCCTTGAATACAGAGAGGTTGAGAATGGTTTACAGAACCTTTCACCTCTAGCTAACCAGTTCCTACCTGTACCCACATAAATCATGACTCAAGTCATTACAGTCTGTCAGACTGTGTGAAACCATCTGATGGCTCTCAGCCCAAATCTAGCTGGGACAGGTGTTCATAAAGCAGAGTCCCATAGACTGAATTTACTCCATCACTGCTAATGAACACTTATCAGATTTCCTCTCCAAGCACTTTCCAAAGGTAGGTGAGCATCATTCATTCTGTTTTATAAGGGGAATCGGCGGCACAGGGAGGGTAAGTGACCTGCCCAAGGTCATAGGGCAAGTCAGTGGTAGATGTGGGAGCAGAGCCCAGCTGTCTGGAGTCCCTGTCCATTGGACTACACTGACTCCCTGGCAAATAACACTCTCCTTTGTAGCTGTGATGCCCTCAGGGCAGCGACTAAGCATCACGTTCATGTGGGGGTATGTGTGGGGGGAAAAGAAGTTTGCACTGCTGTGCAACTGCCTCTGGCTAACTAAAGGGTTTGGCTTCTAGGGCTGGTGACTAGGTACCCTTCTCCATTGTTAAGTGCTAAATGACATCTCTGTCACCTCTCACACCATTTCTCTGTGTGGCTGGGCCTGAGGTGTGTGTGTGTTGCAAGGGACGAGCAGCACTGGTGGGTTATTGCACATCTGTGAGAAGTGAAGCTTTCACTGTGCTTTGCTAGCTGCACAGAAATACACTGCAGTGTCTTCAACCATCCCCGGGTTGATTGTCAGGGAGGTGTTTAGAATTGCTGGCCGTACCACACTGTATCTGGTTTGTAACTCTTTTTCTATTTCTGATGAATTCACACCTGTGGAGGTGGCTACTAACTGCAGCTGCCTTTCTGCAGCCTTCTGCTGATACCACAGGACAGTAATGTAAGATTTGTCATCATGTTCACATGGGATTCTTGCCTCGTTGCCATTCTGGATGGCTATAAACTTCTCCTTCTGAGTCACCATCACCCCACTGCAAAGACCTGCAAAGGAGAGTGGAGGAGACAGGGTGAATGAGGGCCATGGAGGATGGAACACACTTCACCTGGTCTATGTGCATTTCAGGCTACAATTCCAAAAGTCCTGCCTTTTTTTTCAACCCTAACACAGACTGGTCTGATCACATCACTGACCTAGTGTTTGTTCTGCTTCCTCTTCACTTCTATCAATGACCTGACCTCAGTCTCTTCACACAGCCTTACCACAGTTGGTACATAAGCCCACTCCTGCGCAGTTCCTGCCTTCTGGAAGCAGCTTCTCTGCATCCTTCCCTGCTTTCACCACTCATCTAGCAAAGGTTTCCTCCCTTTGTCCCTTCACACGTTCTTGTCAGTATGGTCCACAGTACTGGAGCCTTCTCCTGTGAAGATTCCAACATCTGTAGCAAAGGCCCTCCTCCCCACATTCTGCTTCTCATCTCAGATGCTAAAGTAAAGCTGTACCATCCTGGAGTCAAAAAATTTATCAGAGACAGTTTCTTACCTGCCAGCAGCTGGAAGCCAAGGAAGACACCCAATGCCCTCCACATAGCACCTGCAGCAAAGAGAAGCCAGAGTGATCATTTCCATTGAATAAAGTTGTGTGTGCCTTTAGCAGGCGGAGCTCTGTAAAACCACAAAAGGGGAAAGAACTGATGATCATGAGGCACTGCAAATATGGGAGGTAGTAAAGCTGGATCCAGATGTGGATCTGAAGTGTGCAACTGCCTCTCTTTCCATCATGGATAAAACTCCAAGCCCACAACTGCACACCTCAGAATTGTGGTGGTTAGACATTCTGATGCTAAATGTGTGGCTTGGGCCCTTACTTCTAACAAAGCCTGCTTGCTGCTTCATGAAAATATTTTCTACATTAGGTTTGGGTCCTGACATAGCATTTCTGAGGGATATGTCCTGTTTCACTGCTCAGTCATTGTCTGGCCAAATTTGACTCTGTCTGCTTCTCTAAATCCCTTTGCAGTTCCAAAGGTAAAAAGTTCAATGACACTTGTTTTTAGCATTTACTGGCAGGACAGCTTGCCATGTTTTCATCCCGTTTTCTACATTTCAATGGTGGGTGAAATTTCCTAGTGTTAGAATGGCAGGCATGCTTTAGGATCTGTTCAGGAAGAAATGGAAGGACAACTACATCAAAATGTTGGTTGCTTTAAATAACTCTGCATGTGCAAACTTCAGACAAGATTACCCTCCTTCTGGACTCTCCCCAATCTTCCTGTGTCCAGATATTCTCCTCCGCTTGATTTGGCTTGTATGTTACAAGGGTGAAACTATAGACTCAGCAGGGAAGAGAATTGATGACTTTCTTTCACGGTTTGCTCTTGGATGCTTTGTTTGTTAGTATTATACTGTCCTCAATTGGGCTATTGTGGGAAGGCTTAATATTAGACTCTTCTTGATAGTCTAGCTACTTTCTTTCTTCTCCTTTCCTGGGAATTCAACGCACTGTACGCAATGGAGAGTTTAGTTAATTCCAGCAGCGCAGGCACAGATAGAGTGGGACTATCTGTGAGAGCGGTCAGTATCTTAAAGGAAGATGTTTTTAGTCCCCAAACTAAACTTTTGCACAATACTGCACATGAAGTGAGACGCAGGTGTGTGAGGGCAATTTGTTAAATATTAATATATTTTGTCCATAGGGTCCTGAAACAGTTTATGCAGGAGTACTGTTGCCCCTGTTCGTTTGTTACTCTCTGTCTGCACGACTCAGGGGGTGTCTGAGTGGCCTAAATGCAGCTCCATAGCTAGTGTCACTGTCTTATGCTGCTGGTGTTCATAGTTTTGAAATTTAATCTCAAGTGCAAGTTGATTCCTCAGCAACAGAAGGAAAAGAATTTTCAACATCACTATCAAGAAATGTTACAGATTGGTTCTTGGAGCTTGGATTTGATAAGGCAACAGAAGTGAGAGAGTGCAATACCCCTCCCGCTGCCCAGTTTGTCTCTCAAAAGTGTGTCAGGGAACAAGAAATGACAGTTTGTCTCAGATATTACCTCATATTTACAGCCTTCCCAATGAGTCTTTTAACCCAAGGCCTGAGCATTCATGGGGTTAAAGATTCCAGAACATTCTGTCTATTGCTGTGTTTGCTCCAACAGACCCTGGACAATTCCAACAGGGTTAAAGGTTTTTGGTGTTTCAGAATCACCCCTGCATTTTCATTGTATACAGTATTCAACTTGATGTCCCATCCTATGCAATGTCACATACTGTACTGTGCCAGAATGAAAGGCCTGTTTTTCCTAGAAGTGAGTGAATGGTCAAGTGTTCAGAGCCTGTAGAAGATCTTGGGACAGGAATTCATATGGTCTGAAAGTGAGACACATTTGTCTATCTATCTAAGTGTGAATGAGGCTGGTCAAATGAACAAACAATATATGCTGAATATATTCATTCATTCAGTATTCTGATGCCTCCTTGGTTAAACTATTTTTTATGCAACTTTTTTGTGATCAGTGACATTCGGGCAAAAGAGCTTTAGTTGTGTCAGCGTTTGGTGGTGGGTGTGCTGAACAATGACAGTTTACATAATAAGTCGCATGCTTAGGTTTATCCAAGAAGCAATTTGTAGGGTTCTATTTAAAATATTCAGTCATGATATCTGAGTAGCCAGTTATAAACCAAAATTACAAAATACAGAGATGCTCAATTACAGTCCACTATATTGTTATTTAATTATACACGTGTCTGACATACTGTTTGCATGTTGTAGGAGAAAGGGCTGTCCAGAGAGTGAAGGAGAACTCTGTTGAGGTCCATCAAATGTCAAGGAAGCAAAGAGATGTATGTATGCTCTAGTTAAAGATTATGGTTCAGTTCTGGAGACTGTTATGTCAGCACCTTCCCTGCACCAAGATTCACCAGTAAAAGAACAGCTTTTTGTTACTGTGTATTTACCATGACAACTGACATGAAAAGTAATTGGAGCATTGTTATTTCAGAAGTTTACAATGGAAAAAACACCTCAATGGGTAACATGACTCACTTATAGTCAGGAAAAGAAAAGAAAAGGGTTTTTTTTCCCAGCCATCCTGTGCATTGTTAGACAAGGTTACTAAATCATAGAAATTTAGAGTTGGGGAAAACTCTCAATCTTGCTTCATCCCACCCAAAACAGAATGGGTTTTTTCCCAAGGTATATTTTCTGGACTTTTCTACTCCTACTTTTCAATTATGGGCCTCCACCATTTTCCTGGGATACATTATTCCACAGCCCAGGTAAAACCTCAATCTGGAAATTTTCCTGATCTGTTTGCCTAAATCTTTTCCTTTCCATCAATTTAATCTTCATTCCTTCCAAGTTATGGCCCCTTTGTACCATCCAAGTAATTCTCTACCCCTTACGTGTTTCAACCTTTTTCAGATTGCCTGTAAGCTGGTTTTCATATTCATCTTGAGGTCCTTAAACTTTTGAACATTTGAGTCACCTAAGACAAAATGAAATGGGCAGTTAGAGAACCCATCAGATTTTCTGCTCAGGGATTGCATCTTGGCAGAGCCCCACATGCAGCCTCCACCTGGCACTTGTTAATGACTTCGCATGTTGAACCTAAGTTCACCTTCCTCCATCAGTCCTAGTTTCTTAGCATGCTGCCTAGTGCTGATCCACAGTTTAGTTCCTGTCATTGATTAATCATAATGGAATCATGAGCCAGAGCCGGGAAGAGCTCTTACAGACTATAGACTAATTCTTTATCCATCCCGGTGTTCGATGTCTCAAGTAATGGGGCCTCCATCACATCCCTTAGGGGGATAGTTGCACATTCCAATAGACCACTTATGGTTACTTCTAGACCCAAGATGTAAGAATTAATCCAAACTTCCTATTAGGTCTCAAAGAGGTTTCATTAATTATTTTTCTCACGGGAGTTTTGCCCGTTTCTCTGGTGACCTCAGAACTTGTGTCTCCTGGCTGGGAGCCGGAGCACCTAACTGGCATTAGAGAAATTCTGCTCTTATTATATTCACCAGCTGATGGGAACCAAGAATGACTGTCCCATTCTCATTCTCCAAGCCAAAGAGGATATTGGATACCTGTCCCAGAATAACCCACAAGACTGTACCATGTAGAGAGCCTCCTACTCCCATGATAGAGAAAGTGCTCTATGCCTGTTCCCTCTCATGGAATCCTTTCTGCCAGCTCTCCAAGAGAGTCAGGGATATGGAGGAGGTTGAATGAAGGATGCCTGCTCCCTCTCAGCTGTGGGAGGAGAAGGAAGCCATGCAGGTCAGTCCCCCTCTCAGCTTCTGTTTCTTCCTTCACCCTTTGTCTTTCTTGTCTGTTCAGATTTTCAACTTGTCAGAGCAGGGACCAGTCTCTTACTATGGGTTTGTACAAGGCCTGGCACAGTGGGGCCTTTCTGTGTTTCTGTAATAAAAAAAATAAGAATAAATGATTTTAGTGCCAAGATCAATCTTGGATGTCAGTGTGAACAATTGTGCTTCTGAGACAGGGAGCTTTACCAGGCAATGTTACTGGCCTCTAATCCATAGGTAACATAAACTAGGATGCCTAGAGTCACTTGAACATTACAAACACATACACATTCACAAAGAGAGAGGAGCCCATTGTATTTCAAGATTAATCCCCAGTGGTTGCCCCTTGCATTGCACTCTACAATATTTTATTGGTTTGTAGAAATGTTGGCCTGAAAGTCTAGGAGGGACAAATGCCTAAATATCCTCCAGGTCTTTGTTCAGGACACAGTTTATTAATTCAAACAGAAAACTCAGAAAATAACACAAAACAAAGCTGTTCCCCTGAACAATACAGGCTATGGGAGGCCTTTTACTTCTACTTGCATGCCGCTGACAGCTGCACAATGTTGTTTCTATAGGAAACCAAACAATGCCTACTGGGTGAGCGCAGAGTGTGCTTTGGTTGTCAGTCATCCTCTCTCTCCGCTTTCTCCTCCCCATTGTTGTCTCAGCATCCTCTCATTTAACGCGCAGTTCTGAATGAGATGCTGATTCTCTTCACACAGCTACTGTGTGCTCGACTGCAGCAAGAAGTAGTTGCTGAATCCTGGGTTCTCAGATTCCAGAAAATGCTCATGGAAATCTTAGCTTGAGCCTAAGTGATTGGAACTTGGATGCATATAGCACCTTCATAAGTAGCATAAGACCATACACACTTGGGCTATTAACCTTGGACCTTCTGCCCAGATGCGCCTGTGTAACCAGTACATTAGGTATACGCGTAGGTTTTTCTGAACAGCTGTTATCTTTATCGGTGTCTCGGTCTCTCGGTGCTTCAATCGGGGAACTGAGAGATGAGAACTCCCAGCCAGACCTATGTGACAGAAGCAGAGGACGAAAACCCTAAGAATATTAGATGTAAATCCTTAACATTTGCATAATCTAGAATAGCATCCAACTCTCGTCCTCTAGCGCAACTGTAAGGTGTCATCACATACCATCATCTCCATGGATCACATCAAGTCTAGATTGCCAAGTACCAAATCCATGGAATTTTCTCTCTTCCCTTAGGAAGCATACTGCCACAGCCTAGCCACTCTTGTTAGAAAGGTATTTCCTGGGATCTACCGACTGATATTACCCCTGTTTGACCAGTTCACCCCTCGTAGTTACATTATCAACCCATCCCACCCAAAGACAATTCTTCTTCCTCCTGACAGACTGTAACCCTCCAATAGTTGCTGTATCGTGCCAGTTCTCATGTCACTCTAGCAAGTTATGACTGAGCTTTCGATATAATTCCATTAACCCTCGCTCTAGAGATAGTCCCTAGGTGCCCACAAGACATTTCACTGATATGTTATCAGACTCTACTCCCAGTGTTGATGTTCATCTTCTGCATCAGGTTCAAGAACTCTGCAAAAACACCTCACTAATCCCTGGCCTGATGGTGTCTGTCGAGAGGCTGTGCACCAGGCTTGGGGCAAAATTTATCTAGTTACTACCAGGTACCAGAGGAGCAGGCAATCTTCCAATTTTTTGCCAGGGAATTTGATTCTTCCTCTTGTTTATCTCTGGTTTTTATGAGGGTGACGGGAAGCTGATGAGGAGGGTCAGAGCCCCCCACTAATGATTCCTCTGTTAACCCAGGTAGGGAAGAAATTGACTAGCGTGTAGAATGTTCTCCAGATGGAACGCCAAACTGGCCACCTGATAACTCGTGTCACAAACTTTCTCAGCCTTTATAAGAAGATTCAGGTTGTTAACTCTGACTCCGGGCAAATCCTACTCATGTCATTCTACATTTGCCCTAGTAGTGTAGCGAAGCTTATTCTATTCCTCACATTTGCCTGAAAGATCAGCCATGATGCGTGGCGTGTTGAAGTATTATATTGTTGGCCAGTACCAGCGTTATGAGAAATGTTCTTCTTCCACATTTTCTCCCTCAGAATCTGGGTTTGAATAAATTTGGGGGAAAGATCCCCAGAATAGATTTTATCAAACAATCAAGAGTCAAAACCAAAGTATCAGGGGTAGCCTTTAACGTCTGGATCGTAAACAGAAAGAATTCTTGGCACCTTTAGACTAACAGAAACTTATTGAACATGAGCGTTTCAACGGAAGTAAATAGCGCCTCACGTGCCTCATGCATCTGACACAAGTGAGTATTCACCCCGAAAAGCTCAATGCTCCAAAACGCATAAGTGTATCTAATAAGTTGCCAAAGGTCAAACTCAGAGTTGGTAAGACTCATTATTAAATTAGTTTCAAATTCGAATTAGTAGGTATTCTTTATATACTTATCTGTCAGCTCAGGCTTTCTCTTGGAGTTCATTGAACAAATACTCCCCTGCGCACTGAGAGATGTTGTTCTTTTTCCTCTCTCTTG
>NC_133769.1:149801760-149867502 GCF_003597395.2 Chelonoidis abingdonii | reverse complement strand
TTACCATTATGCATTTTTATTTGTGAAAATGAGATATGCTTACACAGCAGTTAAACTCCCAATCTCCTATTGAAGTAACAAATGCAGACTTTTGGGACTGTGTGTCATGTTGTTCCTATCTACGGTTTGTTTTCCTTATCATACACAAAATTTACAGCCAACAAGAGAAGACTAGTTTTGCTCTTTTAAAAAAATTTATTAAGGATACACTTAAACAAAGAACATTTAAAAGTCAGCACATAGCCTAATATCTTTGTGCAGGCATTCCCATAGTAATCTTTCAGGGGAAAAAAAACATATTCTTGAAGGTGTGTGTTGTACTGAGAACAGTTTCATTTAGTCTGAAACATTACTGCTTATACATGCATTTGACATGTGGGCAGGGTTGTCATTTCTTTGAACTTACTGTGGGAATAATGGTATTTGGTATTTTTCTTAAAGCTCCAGCACATAGAGTCCTGTGAAAACATTAGAAACTTTTTTTTAAAAAGGAAATATCTTCATGGTTGCAGAGAAAAACATGAAAGTTGAACTCCTAAGGTTCAAAAATCAGAAGGACAAATAAAAAGAGCCTAAACATTGTTCATTTGTTCAAATCTCATGACTTTTATAACCAGTTATGACTTTTGGGAGCCTGGCTTATTGTTGTTGGCAGTTCTTCCTAGGTCCAATGTGAAGAGCACATTAGAAATCATGTAGACATTTATCTGCTCTGTGTTATCTGTGCCCTATGTATGTTTGTTCCAGATCTAGTCATGATAAATAGCTTCCACTCCCTGCCTGAATAGGATATTATTCTTCAACTAGTTTGCTGTGATTTTAGCTAAAGAGGAATGGGAATACTTTAAAAATAAGATGGTGATTGTTACAGAATATTTTAGGCATCATCATGTGCTCAGTGCTGTATGAGGCACACACATAGGCAATTCCTGCTCCAGAAAGCCTACAGTCTAATACAGAGAAGACATGACTTGATGGCTAACACAGAAGTTGAAATAACATAGTTTCCCCCATATTTATTATTTGACTTATTAACTACATTCTTGTAGGAATTGCAGAAGAAGTGAGTTCAAAGTAAATGAAATACATAAAACTGTACAAGGTCCCCACATCATTTCAGCTTGCTGATAAGTATTCCCAGCTCAAAATGGAAAGGGCAAATGACTTACTGGTTAATCAGATGTCAGAGTGCCAGGAGTAAAACTTGCATGCAAGCAAAATACAGACATTTTGTTTGAAATAAGAATAGTCTGTAAAGCATGTTAAAATCAGCAGTTGTTCTGCTGGGTAGAGGGATTGGGCTCATGTTGTACACTGGATGTACCTCAGCCCAAAGTCTGCTTTTTATTATTAAATAATAATAATAATTTTATAGGGCCCAGATGCGCACTAGTCACTTCACAGAATCATAGATTCACATAGATAATCTCTCTGTTGTGAGGAGTTTGCAAATCTAAGATTGCTTTCCTTTTCTTCTGCCCCCTCTCTGTCCGTAATTAATATTGTAGCCATTGGGAGCTTAGGAAGTATCAGCTTAGTGAACCAAAGTTGCCCATCGATATAAATAAGTAAATACTTCATGTGCTACTTGCAGCTGTAGTTCTGACAAGGAAGAAAACCTCTCCCTTTAGCTCAGAGGTAACTCACTATCTCAAACCATTGCTGACCTAGGCTTTGCCTAAACGAGGATGCCTGACAGTTTAAATATTTATAAATTGACTGATTGCATTGAGTCAGCTGCTGAAATTTCTCGAGTGTTTTCATTTGTTTTTTGAAAAGCGTGTTCCCCTAGCTACTGTGGTTATTGGCCCAATACAAACCTAATAAATAAAGAATGGGTCAGATCCTAAACTCTGTGAGTTAAGATAGCTCCATTGACTTCTACTGACACCAGCTTGAGGATCTGGCCCAGTATATCTTAATGGTTGTAGCTGCTGGGGAGATATAGTACAGTATGTGCTTGTTTTAGGCTTTGGATTTATTTATGGAGATGTCAGGATGGTCATTAAAATCACTAATCAGTAATGGGATTAGCCAATAAAACATATATGCTCGTAGAACCGTATAGTTGTACAGGTAGCAGTTAAAGTTTCTTTGCTGTTTTTCAGACCAACACTAAAGGAGAACTCAAGTATCCAGGCCAACATACCCGCTATTAAGTCAGTAGAATCTAGGTCTGGCTTCACAAAGAGATTTAAGCATTGCAGTGCCTAGCATTGTGGCACCTTTTAGCATACTAGAAAATCACAGGAACACCACTGTGATTCACAAAGCCTGAATTAGGCATCTAGGCCCCCTCTACAATGAATGGAGAGAGATAAGCACCCTTAGAATGTGACCCACCTCTGCTTGAAATGATAGTCTGAGTCTCTGTATTTATTGATTTATAAAATGAAGCGATGATACTTGACTGCCTTCTAAGGTCAGAATATGAACCTTTCCTTAATAACAAGGACTATGAAGTATATACAAATATAAAAAGCAGTCAGTAGTTATGAGATTTGAATTCATGATCACTAGCGTTCCAGTTCAATGTGTGGTCCCCTATCCTACAGGTTAATCACAGAGAAGAATCACTCTCTCTGTCTTGCCCACCTGGTCCCCCTCACTGATTTATACCATCTAGTATGTTCTCAAGGGACCATATGCCAGGTGTTAATTGGTGGAGTGCAGATACCCTCCACTCTATCACACCTCCTAAACTAGAGTGTAGGAATCATGTACAGTAGAGATTTCTTCCTGCTGGGGGACTTTGTTGCATTCATAGAGTTTAAGACGGTAAGAACAATGAGATTATCTAGTCCGATAACCTGCCTATCACAGGCCATTACATTTCACAGAGTTACCCTTGGGCTGAGCCCAATAACTTGTGTGTAAGTGTTTAAGAACATAAGAATGGCTATACTGAGTCAGATCAATGGTTGATGTAGCCCAATTTCCTGTCTTCCATCAGTGGCTAATACCAGGTACTTCCGGGGGAATGAACAAAATAGAGCAATTATTGAATGATCCATCCCCTGTCATCCAGTCCAAGCATCTGGCAGTCAGAGGCTTAGGGGCACCCAGAGCATGGGATTGCATCCGTGATTATCTTGGCTAATAGCCATTACATAAGAATGTCCATACTCGGTCAGACTAAAGGTCCATCTAGCCCAGTATCCTGTCTTCTGACAGTGGCCAATGCCAGGTGCTTCAGAGGGAATGAACAGAGCAGGTAATCATCGAGTGATCCATCCCCTGTCACCTATTCCCAGCTTCTGACAAACAAAGGCTAGGGACACCATCTCTGCCCATCCTGACTAATAGCCATAGATGGACTTATCCTCCATGAATTTATCTAGTTCTTTTTTGAACCCTGTCATAGTCTTGGCCTTCACAACATCCTCTGGCAAAGAGTTTCACAGATTAACAGTGTGTTGTGTGAAGAAATACTTCTTTTTGTTTGTTTTAAACTCGATTTCATTTGGTGGCCCCTAGTTCCTGTGTTATGAGAAGAAGTAAATAATGCTTCCTTCTTCATTTTCTCCACACCTGTCNTGTAGCTGTCATGCAACTGTTACAGGAGGAACTATAGACAGTTGCAATCCACAGGGCCCTGGGCTGGAACCCGGAGTAGAGGGTGGGCCTGGGTTCCCCACAAACCTCCCAACCCCTGATCAGACACAGGAGGAGTTGACCCAGACTGTGGGGAAGATCACTGATGTGAGCAAATCTGCCAAGAAGTGCAGGACCCACCAAGGTAGAGGAGGAACTTTGTCACGCTAGGTACCCTTCACCATTGTTAAGTGCTAAATGACATCTCTGTCACCTCTCACACCATTTCTCTGTGTGGCTGGGCCTGAGGTGTGTGTGTTGCAAGGGACGAGCAGCACTGGTGGGTTATTGCACAGCTGTGAGAAGTGAAGCTTCTGTGCTTTGTAGCTACACAGAAATACACTGCAGTGTCTTCAACCATCCCCGGGTTGATTGTCAGGGAGGTGTTTAGAATTGTTGGCCGTGCCACACTGTATCTGGTTTGGAACTCTTTTTCTATTTCTGATGAATTCTCATCTCTGGAAGTGGCTACTAACTGCAGCTGCCTTTCTGCATCCTACTTCTGCTGATACCACAGGACAGTATAGTAGGTGCTGTCGTCATGTTCACGTGGGATTCTTGCCTTGTTCTCATTCTGTATGACTATAAACTACTCCTTCTGCAGCACTGTCACCCCACTGCAAAGACCTGTAAAGGAGAGCGGAGGGACAGGGTGAATGAGGGCCCTGGAGGATGGAACACAGCTCACCTGGTCTATGTGCATTTCAGGATCCAGTTCTAAAACTCCTTCTTTGATTTTAAACACCTTACTGACCTTATGTTTGTTCTGCTCTTTCCTCACTTCTATCAATGGCCTGACCTCAGTCTCTTCACACAACCTAACAACAGTAGGTACATAAGGTAGCTCTCAGATGCTAAAGTAAAGCTGTACCATCCTGAAGTCAAAACATTTATCAAAGACAGTTTCTTACCTGCCAGCAGCTGGAAGCCAAGGAAGACACCCAATGCCCTCCACATGGCATCTGCAGCAAAGAGAAGCCAGAGTGATCATTTCCATTGAATAAAGTTGTGTGTGCCTTTAGCAGGTGGAGCTCTGTAAAACCACAAAAGGGGGAAGAACTGATGATCAGGAGGCAGTGCAAATATGAGAGGTAGTAAAGCTGGGTCCAGATGTGGGTCTGAAATGTGCAACGGCCTCTCTTTCCATTATGGATAAAACTCCAAGCCCACAACTGCACACCTCAGAATTGTGGTGGTTAGACATTCTGATGCAAAATGTGTGGCTTGGGCCCCTCTTCCTCTACACAAAGTCTGCTGCTGCTTCCTAGTGATCAGTGAAAATATTTTTACATTAGGGTTGTGTGGTCCTGACAGTGAGCATTCTGGGATATGTCTGTTTCCTGCTCAGTCAGTGTCCTGGCCAAATCTTGATCTCTTTCTGCTTCTCTAAATCTCCTTGCAATTCCAAAGGGAAAAATCACATGACTCACTTTGTAGCATTATTGGCAAAGGACAGCTGCCATGTTCCATTCCTGCATTGGCTACATTTTAGTGGTAGGTGAGAATTTCCTAGTGTTAGAATACAGTATGTGTAAGAGGGGGAATGGTCCCGCTATTGTGGGGTACTTTCCTGGCTTCTGCACTACCCCAGTGAAGTGGGTTAGCGAAAGGATCTGAGTCCTTGCTCCCACTCCCTTTACCCAGAGGCCTTCCTGCCCTTGAGAACTCCCCTTCCACTTTCCTGTCTGGCAGAGTTCTTGTAACCCCAACAAGGCTGGGTCTAGGATTCCTGGGGGGCTCGACCCCTAACCTTGCTGTGGTCACTCAGGACAGGGGCTAGGGTGTCCCCACTCCGGGATACCATCTCTGCACTGGGCACCTCCCTGACCCACTGATTATTTCATACAATTTAAAGCAAATACAAGTTGTTCAATTAACAATTTTAAAAAAGAATAAGGAAAATGGGAAAGGTTACAGGAAAACACATGACCCTGCTTCGTGGCAGGGAACATTACAAACAGTGTCTCTGGACATCAAGGCAGTTCAGTCTGTTCCTTGTAGGTCCCAGGCCTCTGTTTCAGGCCCTGGTTGTGCTGCAGGGATGCTGCACGTTGGACACTTGCTTTGGTGGTGGCCACACACCTCCGCACTTTGGGTGGTGGGACCCTTCTTCCCAGCCTGGCCTGCAAGGATCCTTGGCTGGGGGTGTCTTTCTGCAGTGGACCCTTTGCCCAAAGTCCCCCCCTTGGCTGGCCCCAGTTGCTCACCACACCTGGCTCTATGGCTCCAGCCCTGTTCCCAGCACTGGATCTGCTCTCCCTGGGCCATGTCTCTGGCTCTGTGGCTGCAGCTCTGGCCCCTCTGGATCTGGCATGGCTCTGCTCTCCAGCTCAGCATAGGCTCCTGCTTTATCCTTAGTTCGGCCCTACTCTGTCTGACCCAGGCAATTCCAGCTCACACTGAGGACGGGACCCACCCTGGCCTTCTGTCTCCCTGATTAGTCTGCCTGCCCTGTCAATCAGGCTGACCTGGAGCATTGGCCTCTAGCCATTGTTCCTAGGGACTGTCAGTCTCAGGGTCCTGATTTCCCATAAACCCCTCCCCTTTTAGTGCTGGGAGCTAGCCAACCAAACACTCCCACTGAATGTTAGTAAGGGGGCAACAGTCCCCTTACACATGCTTTAGGATCTGTTAGGAGGATGGAAGATGCTAGAGAAGTGCGGGTGCTTTTAATAATCTCTGCATCTACAAACTCAGAGTTTCCACTAAGACAAGGACACTCTACTCTCTGACTTTCTCCATCACTCCTGTGTCCAGATAGTCTCATCCACTCCACAGTTGGTAACTGGCTGTATGTTACGGGGTGTAGCTATAGACAAGGCCAGGAAGACTGTTGATTCTTTTTCTTGTTTTCCTCTTGGATGCTTTGGTTTGTTAGCACTACATTGCCCTCAAGTGGCCAGAGCAGGGAAGCCATATTGGACCATTCTGATAGTCTAGCTCAGGGGTAGCCAACCTATGGCACACGTGTTAAGGTGGCACGCGAGCTGATTTTCAGTGGCACTCACACTGTCCAGGTCCTAGACACTGGTCCGGGGGTGGCGGGGGATCTGCATTTAATTTAATTTTAAATGAAGCTTCTTAAACATTTTAAAAACTTTATTTACTTTACATACAACAATAGTTTAGTTATATATTATAGACTTATAGAAAAAGACCTTCTAAAAATGTTAAAATGTATTACTGGCACGCGAAACCTTAAATTAGAGAGAATAAATGAAGACTCGGCACACCACTTCTGAAAGGTTGCCGACCCCTGCTCCAGCTACTTTCTTCTTCTTTCCTGGTAATTCAATGCACTGTAGGCAATGGGGAGTTAAATTCCAGCAGCACAGGCAGAGATAGACTATTTGTGAGAGTGGGCAGTGCTTAAAGGAAGATGTTAAGTCCCCCATAACTAATCTCTTTGCACAATACTGTACATGCAGGTGTGTGGAGGAGCAATTATTTGTTAAATATTAATATTATTTCTGTAATTAGGTCCTGAAAAGTTTATGCACGAGTATCGATGCCCCTGTTAGTTGTTACTCTCTGTCTAGCACCAATCTCAGGGGTGTCTGAGTGCCTAGATGCAGCTCCAAAGCTAGTGTCACTGTCAATGCCACTGTTGTTCATAGTTTTGAAGGCCATAAGTCTGTGATCTCAGGTGCAGGTTGATTAGTCAGCATCTCTGTCACTCTCTCCACTGCAGCTGCAAGACTGGAGAAGCTCTGTCTCCCCTCCCATAACCATGGCCCAGGCTGCAGTGGAGAGTTAGATCTCCCCCAGCCCTGAAGCTGCAGCAGGGAGCCAGAGCTCCTCCAGCCCCAGGGCCATAGGTATAGTTTGACTGTTATATTTGGCGGTGGGCAAAGCACACCCATGCACATGCACATAACCACCCGTGCATGCTGAAGCCAGTCCCCTTGGTTCACTGGCTTTCTCCCCACCTACAGTGGTACCTGGGCTGCCCATGCTGCAGGGGAAGGAGGGAGGATGCCATATGAGGGGAGCCACAGCTGCTGCTAGTGACCACTCCCATACTGGCTGCTACAGCAATATCCCTCACTGTGATGCTGCTGCGGTTGTCTCCCTTCTGGGGCTGCTGATGATCAGGGAATGCCACATGATGGGCTCCTACTTCCTCCCCGCACCTCCACTCATTCCTGTATCCCCTTCTCTTCTCCTCAACCCACCCCTCTTGTTCTCACCTGCCACCCTCCATTGTACTCACAGCTGTAGAGGAAACAAGCTGGCACTAGGACCCAGGAGGTGGCCTCCAGCTGCTGAGGCAGAACACAGAGTGCTTGGGAAAAGCTGCTTTGTCCTGCTGCTGGGCCTAAACATGCAGGGAGTGCGGTCAGGGCACAGGGGTGACCATTTTTCCGAGGTTCCCCAGTTGGCCAGGGCTCCTGATCACAGACTCGGTCTACCCAGTGGCTAATCTGCCACTGCTCCCTGGGGGTGCTGGTAGCAAATAGGTTTGTGCGAGCAGTGTTGTTCTAGTAACAGCTCATGATCACGGCCTCCCCTTGGTTTCTGGATGACTGCTCTTGGCCACTACGAGATGAGGTCTCCAATCCCAACACCTGTGTGAGCAAGGGGGAAAGGATCAGAGATACATTAGCCAGGCATGAAAGGGGCCTCTGCCCAGTGCCACCCCTGTCTGTTCCCAGCCATGCTGCTGTACCCCCATTGCAAGTTGGGAGTTCTGGGTTCTTCCCAGGCATCAGAAGGAGAAGAATTTTCAACATCTCTGCCAACAAATGTTACAGGATTGGTTCTTATAGCACTTGGATTTTGCTAAAGCAGGAGTTATCAAACTTCATTGCACCATGACCCCCTTATGATAACAAAAATTACTACAAGACTGCAGAAGGAGGGACTGAAGCCTGAGTCCCACCACCCCTAAGGACCAAAGTCAAACCCCAAGTGCTTCAGCCCTAGGGAGCGGGGGCTGTAACCTGAGCCCTGCCGCCCAGACCTGAAGCTGAAGCCTGAACCCTGCCACCCAGGGCTGAAGGCCTTGGGCTTTGGCACCGGGCAGTGGTGCTCAGTCCTTGGCTTTGGCCCTGGGCCCCAGCAAGTCTTATACCAGCCCTGGTGACCTCATTAAAATGAGGTTGCGACCCAGTTTAGGGTCCCAATCCACAATTTGAGAACCACTGTGCTAAGGCAACAGGAAGTGAGAGGAGTGCAATACCCCTCCCTCTGCTGCCAGTTTGTCTTTGAAAAGTGTGTCAGGGAAGAAAAAAATGACACTTTGTGTCAGATATTTACCTACAAATTGCATTTTTCCCAATGGGCCTTTAAAACTAAGGTCTCAGCATTCATGGTGGTTAAAGATCCCAGCGCATTCTATCTACTGCTGTGTTTGCCTCCAACAGACCCCTGGACTGAGAATTCCAACAAGGTAAAAGGTTTTTGTGTGTTCTCAAAATCACTCCTGCTATACAGTATTTATCTTGATTTCCCATCCTATGCTAAGGTCATGTACTGTACTGGCCAGAATGGCTGACCTGTTCCTCTCCAGAAGTGAGAGAATGTTCCCTGTGTTCAGAGTTTGCAGATTGCTATGAAATCTTTTGCAGTAGGAATTTATATAGGTATGAAAATGATTATCTATCTACCTATCTATTTGTCTATCTAAGTGCAGATAAAACAGTATTTAGGAACATTAATTCATCCAATATTTGAATGGCTCTTCGGTTTAACCATCTTTTTGCAACGTATTTGCTATCAATGAACATTCAAGCGGAAGAGCTTTAGTCTGTATCAGTGGTTGGGGGTTGCTATGCTGAATACGTGCTGTTAAATAAATAGTCACATGCTTAGGTGTATGGAAGCAGTTTTTGTGTGTATGAATGGTACTATTTCCCATTTTTGCACAATCATTATTCTTCATCCTTTATTGTTATTTTTTAAAATGTTCAGTCATTCAATTGATGATCAGCTATATGCCAGGAATATAACTACAGGAGGAGAGTTGCAGGATAGTCCACTAATATATCTATTTAATTATACTTATGTGTCTGACATATTGTTTGGGTGCTGTACGAGACAGAGAAAGAGAGAGAGACTTTTCCAGAGAGGTGGTGGCAAACTGTGTTGAGGTATCATCAAATCTCAACTAAGCAAAAAGATTAGGGAGCTGTCATATCTAGTACCTTTCGCTGACACCAAGACACACGAGTAAAAGAAAAGCTTTTTCCTACTGTGACAATTAGAGATGGAAAACAATGGAATACTGTTAATTCCAGAACTTTACAATGTAGAAAATACCCCAATGGCTGTATTGTGAGCCACTTGGAGTCTATCCAAGAAAATTCAGCTGTTTTTTTCAGCTGATCCTATGCATTGTTAGACACAAACTAAAACTGTTAAAATTAGATTTGGAGAAAATTCACCTCTTGCTCATCCCACCCCAAAACAGAATGGGTTTTTTCCCTACAGTATATTTCTTGGATTTTATTTACTCCTACTTTTAAATTATGGGGCTTCCACCATTTCCCTGGGGTACATTATTCCACAGCCCAGTAAAACCTCAATCTGAGGAAATGTTTCCTGATTGTTTAGCCTAAATTTTTCCTTTCCATCCAATTTAATCTCATTCCTTCCAAGTTATGGCCCCTTTGTACCCATCCAAAGTAATTCCTCTTTCCCCTAGCTGTTCAGATCTTTCAGGTGCCTGTACCTGGTCTTCATATTCACCCTTGAAATCCTAATCTTTTGAACATTTGAGTCACCTAAGACCAGTGGTTCTCAAACTTTTGTACTGGTGACCTCTTTCACATAACAAACCTTTGAGTGCGACCCCCCCCCAATAAATTAAAAACACTTTTAATATATTTAATATCATTATAAATGATAGAGTAAAAGTGGGGTCTGGAAGTAGAGGCTGACAGCTCACGACACCCCAGGTGGTAACTTCACGACCCCCTGAGGGGTTCTGGCCCCAGTTTGAAAACTCCTGCCTAAGGCAAAATGAAATGGACAGTTAGAGAACACATCAGATTTTCTGCTTGGGGATGCATCTTGCACAGCCCCACATGCAGCTGCCCACCTGGCCCTTGTTAGTGACATCACCTGTTGAAACCTAAGTTTACCTTCCTCCATCAGTCCTAGTTTCTTCTAGCAGCTGCTTGGTGCTGAACCCATGATTTACTTCCTGCAAATTACTGCCTGGTGAAATCATAAACTGAGACTCTATAAAAGAAGCAAACCAGTCAGAAAAGCCAGAGCTGGGAAAAGCTCTTACATACTATAAACCAATGCTTTGTCCAGCCTGGTGTTTGATGTCTCAAGTAATGGGGCCTCCACCACGTCCCTTGGGGAGACAGTTGCACTCTCCAATAGACCACTATGGTTAGCTCTAGACCCAAGATGTGGATATAATAAAAATAGACCCAAAACTACCAATATTATGTCTCAAAGTTTTTGTTAACTCTTGTTCTCGCTGGAGTTTTCTCATTTCTGCGGTGGCCTCAGCACTGGTGTGTCTTGGCTAGGAGCTGGAGCACCGCAATTACCATTAGAGAAAGTCTGATCTTATTAGATTCATCAGCTGATGGGAACCAGGAAGGACTGTCCCTTTCCCATTCTCCAACGCATAGAGGATATTGGATGTCAGTTGCAGACCAATCCACCAGACTGTATCATGTACAGAAAATGCTATATGCCTGTTCCCTCTCATGGTATCCTTTCTACCAGCTTTACAAGATAGTCAGGGTTGTGGAGGGGGATGGGCCAAGTGCTCCTGCCCATTCCCAGCCATGGGAGGAAAAGGAGGCCAAGCAGGCCAGTCCCCTCTCTGTGTCTGTTTCTCCCCCAACCCTTTATCTGTCTTATCTGTTTAGATGTTGAACTTTTCAGACAGGGACCAGTCTCTTATTATGGGTTTGTATAAGGCCTGGCACAGTGGGGCCTTGATCTTGGTTGAAGCATGTATGTGCTTCTGTAATAAAAAATGAAAATTCATTATTTTAGTGCCAAGATCAAACTTAAGTGTCAGTTTGAACAATTCTGCTTATGTGACAGGGAGCTTTAGCAGGAAGTGTTGTGAGCACCTAGCCCATAGTTAACATAAACTAGGATTCATACAGTCACTTGATCATTACAATAGTGAAAACAGTTGCACGCACATATGCAAAAACACACACACATATACATTCTCAAAGAGGGACAGAGAGAAAGAGAAGGCCAACTTAACTAATACTTGACCCCCAGTGGTTGTCCCTGGTATTGCATGCTGCAATATTTGTATATAACTGGAGGCATGCTGGCCTGTTTTTCCCAGTCAGGAAAGTCTAACGCCATGTCTCAGTTTCTTTTAGGCATTTTCCTCATGACACAGTTTATTATTTCAAACACAAAGCTCACAAAGTGACAGATTTTTCCCCTGATTTTCCTGAGAGGCCTTTCACTTTAAATGCCAGTGTCTGTTCCAGTCAGCAGCAAAAAAGTCTATTTCCCTTGGAAATGAACAATTCCTCTGTGGTTTTGGTTCTTTGAAACCAGGTGTCCTTAGGCGTCTCAGCATATACACTTCAATAAAAGACCCACAGCTGGCCAGGGCCAGCTGACTTAGGCTTGCAGGGCTCAGCCTGCAGGGCTAAAAATTGCTGTGTAAACGTTTGGACTCAGGCTGGACTCAGAGAGGAGGCTCTGAGATCCAATGCGAGGGAAAGTTTGTACATATGTGTAGGGAAGCTGTGCTCTTCCTGTGCACCTGAATTGACTGTTTTTTGCAGGGCTTGGGCAGGATTTCTAGATTCTTACCAGGTACCACAAGTAGCAGGAATCTCAATATTTTTACCAGCAAATTTTATTCTTCTCTTTTTTTACCTCTTGGGACTTATGAAGGTGACAGGAAGTGATAAGAAGGCCAGAGTCCCTCCTGCTGCTATGACTTCACCTTTGAAGACCTAAGGAGGGGGAAAACCTTCATGATGAGTGCTGTATAATATTCTTCCAGATGAGATATAACACTGATCTCCTCCATACTCACAGTCACAAAAAATTCTTTGTCACTTTTTACAAGAGATGCAGGAGTGTTAATCCCAGCTCTTGGGTAAATTCCAACTAATGTAATTTCATTTTGTCTGCTTCCCATGTTAGTAGAATTTATTCTTCACTGCCTTTCTTGGAAGACTGAACCATATGCTGAGTGTATTGCTGTCTTAGGGGCTCATTAGCAGTGCCATGGAAATGTTTCCAATTTTCTCAGAATCTCTGGAACACATTGCAGAGCCAGGGATACTTTAAAAAATACAGTCAAAACATAAATGGAAATACACAGTTGTTTAGTAAATTATTTTTAAATTTGTTAGTAGTTTTTTATATATATTGATTCATTGTCACTCTTTGAGTACATTTGAACAAATACTCCCACTGAGAGATTTTTCTTTGCTTTCCTTGAGATCTTCCTGCCTAGATCTTTCACTTTCTTCAGTTTCCCCATCCCCTCCCTGTAGAAATTATCTTCTTTCACCTCCCTACTTGCAGTGGTGAGAAAATGCAAATCCTATGTGTTACTGCATATTGGAGATCACTAGATGAGCAAACTACAGTCAGCTGTGGAGTTCTCAAGGCTGTGGGAATTTCAGTGTTTACTGGCATCTGTCTAGCATTGCCTGATACGGATCCTGTAGTTCAGAGGTGCTCAGACTTCAGGCTCAGAGGGACGAGAACATTATAGGGAGCTCTTTGGAGATAAAGCAGAGCAAAGGCACTATTGGAAGGAGCTGCATGTATCAGGAGAACTCTTACCCATCACTTTAGTGCTGGTGGCTAAATATGGGTGTTTGTGCAAAGTGCTGCAGGCATCAATGTCAGCAGGTGTTACTGTCACCCAGTCTGTCTATAAAATTAACTAGGGTTCAGAGAGATTTGTCTGTATTAGGCAATAAAAGCCAGTTTCCTGCTCCCAGAAAGAGAGAGGCAGAGAGTGAAAATGGGTGAGAGGAGCCCAGTGATGCATGACAGAAGTGAGGAGGGAGCAATACAAACATAAAGTCAGTGAGGTGATTAGACCAGTGCGTGGAGGAGTTTAAAACCAAGCAGAGAATTTTGGAACTGGATCCTGAAATGCACATAGACCAAGTAAGGTGTGTTCTATCCTCCATGGCCCCACGCTCTGCCCCTTTTGCCACTGCACTTCCCAGGATACCCCTGCAGTTTGGAAAATCTGTCTTACTGGTACGGTATACTGGCAATAAATATCTTAATGGTATGGCGTACTTGACCATACCTGCTTACTTACACCACTGGTCTGAGGTGAACACACACAACACAGAGGAGCCTCAGGCCCAGTTTCCTAAAGTTATATAAAAAGCCCTAAGGCAGATTTCCCTATCTCGAACAACCTCATCCTGGCCAGTGAACAGGAGAGGGCTACATTTGCAAGTTGCAGTTCTGCTTGGCTTTAGGGTAATTCTTTTCCCCTAAACTTTCTGACTTCCAAGTTGAGGCTGACTATCATAAACAGATGGTTAAGGGTTAATGTCTCTTTTACCTGTAAAGGGTTAAGAAGGTCAGTAAACCTGGCTGACACCTGACCAGAGGACCAATAGGGGGACAAGATACTTTCAAATCTTGGTGGAGGGAAGTCTTTGTTTGTGCTTGTTTGTTTTTTGGTTGGTTCGTTGTTCGCTCTCGGGACTGAGAGGGACGTGACATCATTCCATGTTCTCCAAATCTTTTCTGAATCAGTCTTTCATGTTTCAAATTGTAAGTAGTACCAGGCAAGGCGGATTAGTCTTATGTTTGTTTTCTCAACATGTAAATGTGTCTTTTTGCTGGAAGGATTTTTACCTCTGTTTGCTGTAACTTTGAATCTAAGGCTGGGGGGAGGGTCCCTCTGGTCTATATGAATCTGAGTACCCTGTAAAGCATTTTACATCCTGTTTTTACTGAGAACTTTTACTTTTTTTATTTCTTTAATTAAAAGTTTTCTTTTTATGAACCCGATTGATTTTTCCTTGTTTTAAAATCCAAGGGATTGAGTCTGAACTCACCAGGGATTGGTGGGGGGAGAATAGAGGGGATGGTTAATTCCTCCTTGTTTTAAGATCCGAGGAGTTTGGATCAGTGTGAAGCCTCTCAACATAACCCAGGGAGGGGAAAGTCTGGGGGGAAAAGGAGGAGGATGGTTAATTTTTCCTTGTTTTAAGACCCAAGGAGTTTGGGTCTGGGTTCCCAGGGAAAGTTTTGGAGGAACAGAACGTTTGCCAGACACTAAATTCTGGCTGGTGGCAGCGTACCAGATTTAAGCTAGTAATTAAGCTTAAAAGTGTTCATGCAGGTCCCCACTTTTTGTACCCTAAAGTTCAAAGTGGGGGGGAAAAAAACCTTGACACTGACCTTGTGATCCATCCCATTTCCATTCATTGTAGGGTTTATGCTTTCTTTTAACAACCTGTTTGAAATAGTTGTTTATCCAGTTTGGTTTTCAACCTTTCCCTATGAATTTTTCCCCTTGCTTGAGATGCTGGCTTCAGAGAACTTCTGCCACTTTGATTTAAAGTAATTCCAAGCATCCTTCAAATTTATATCCAGAGTTCTTCAGTTCAGTCCACTTCCTTAACTGCTTCCTTTAATTTTTTAAAGTTTGACCCGTTGAAATCAGTGACCATAGTTGGAGATCTATTTTTGTTTGTCCGTCCTTTTAGTTTAAACTGTATTAGCTCATAATCACTCAAACCAAACTTGACATTCCCCAGGATGCAAGCTGGACTGTTGAATTGCTGTGTTCCCTTAACTCTCCAGCCCAGGGTGCTTTTTACACTGCTTTGCTGTGAACAACAAACCCCTCCGGGCTCTGCTCACACAGAGCCACTAGCCTGCAAAGTCACACCGAGCTAAATACAAGAATACTTTCCCAATCACTCATGAACTACATACAGGGCAACACCCACAAATTCCCTAGCCCCAGCCTTGCACCCAGAAATGTGTGTCTTGTACTCTCCAGTGACCTACTAAACTATAGAAGCTCATAAATAGTTTGTCATTCCATCAAAGGGTAATGATTATGCTAACATGAGTAGAGATTCTCCAGCACATCAATTAAAACACACTGGTTTAGATAAAACAATAAAACAACTTTATTTACTAGAGAAAGATAGATTTTAAGTGATTTACAAGTGGTAAGGCATAAAGGTCAGAATTGGTTACAAAAGAAATAAAGCGATAAAAACTGCACTCTAATTCCTAAGCTTTACCAAGTTAAATAAGATTTGAAAGCAAAAAGGTATCTTTCAGTCAATAACTTTCAGCAGTCCATGCTCCCTTGAAAGCCTTCCAGTTAGGTCCACTCTCCCTAGTTCAATGATGGTTCTTTGTCTTTCAAACAATCTTGCTGCCATGGGGGAGGAGAAGTAATCTGTGTGTTGTGTGTTGTTCATTCTTATACCCCAGCCCCTTGTGCTGGAAAAATTCTTGCTGGATCATGGGGTCAGGCCATTCCATGGTGTATGTGAGCTGCCAGCTGTCCTTCAGGTGAATTGGAAATGTCTAGCTTACAACTCTCCTGCTGGTAAATCTCCAATTAAGCAGTTAATAGTTTCTGAACATCTGTCCTCAGTCTTTTTTGGTGTCTCAGAAGAGCTACTCTGTGGGCATTCCTCTGAACCATTTTAATAGCAATACAAGTAAAATCTCATAGTTTCCTATGTAGTGTTGATACACACATAATAACGGTACAGTGATCTTCATCAGATTGAGTTTTGAAATGATATCTCACAAGGCAGACTCTGTATAAAATATAATATAACCATATACAAGTGGTGAATATGGAATACAGGGTTTTACATGGGGTACATGATGTCATGCAACAGTTGTCCGCTATAACCAGTTCTTCTATGAGGTCTTCACTGTGATGCTGGCAGACCAGGTTCCAGCTCATGCCAAGGCCCATAGGGCTCCGTGAACACTGACAAATGCATAGCTGGAAACCAATCTGGCTCACTTGTGCATTAGCATTGCTAAAACAGGTATTAGATTTATAAGAATGTGTTTAGTGTTTAGAGTTTATGAAATGGGGCTTGTATGATGCTACATGTATTAATCTTACTTATAATATCTGTATCCCATGTTCTAAGGTAATTAAGTGTGTGCTCTCTGACTATAAAAAAACCATACACTCAGGAAAGAAGCATTACCAAGTGTGAAATATTAGTTTACCACAAGAGGTGAAATGCCTCTCCAACCAAAGAAGGCCTACAGACACCTGACAAACCATCGTGGAACATCAGTGAACAAAAGACTTTGTTGACTGCTTCCCTCTTGCTCATGAAGAGGGGATGTGCACAAGCACTCATCCCATCACAGCTTGAACGATGCAGGAAGGGAATAAAAATCCGTTTAGAGAAGGAATTTTTATCACTGTGCATCTTGGAATTTGGAGAAGGCAATATTTCTAAGCTTAAGCAAGGGATCCCCAAGCTGCTTAGCTTGAGTTAGCACTAAAGGACACAGAATGCTTGCATAATGCAACAGCTTCTATTACCTTTTGGAACCTAAGACTGTAACTCATTTGTGCGTGTATGTTTACCTGTTTTAATCTTGTAAATAACTTTCATTTCATAGTTAATAAATCTTTGGTTAGTTAGTATAAGATTGGCTACAAGTGTTGTCTTCAGTGTAAAATCTAAAGTGCAGTTGATCTGGTTTAAGTGATTGGTCTTTTGGGACTGAGAGTAACTTGAATATTGTTGTGATTTTTGGTGTAAGAGACCATCTATCACAAAGGCAGGCTTGCCTAGGTATCAAGATAAACTGGAGTGTCCAAGTGTGACTCCATGTTAATTTTGTTATAGTGCTCAAGGAGTTCACACTTCTTACTTGATTGATAAATTCTAAGTATAGAACTCAGAACCAATTTGAGGTTTATGTCCGGCTTCTTGACAGTCTGTTCTGAGGCTGGCATCCATGTTTGTGAACCACTACAAATAGTTTGAAACTCACTGTTTACCAATACCTAAATCTAAAATGGCATCACCTCTTGTTGGTTTGGTGACTATTTGGTGAAGAAATCTGTCAGCTATCACAACCAGGAACGTCTGGGCATACCATTATTAGTAGCACTTGTCCTCCAATCTATATGTGGGAAATTAAAATCTCTCATAATCGCACAATTCACAGTAGTATTTATTTAATTAAAATATTAAAGAGGTCTCTATCTATATCCAAATCAGATCCTGGGAGTCTATAGCATATTCCAAGCACAATCCCAATGAAGCCTCTGGTAGCTTTCTTCCCCAAAGTGATTTTGTCCCAAATAGATTCTGTCTTATCCATTCCATCACTTCTAATTTCTTTACAGTATTATATACAATACTACTCCACCACCTTTACCATTATTCCTGAACAGCACATACCTTTCAACACCTGTATTCCAGTCATGACTCCTATTTTATTTCTGTTATCTTATAACATCTGGTTTCATTTCCTGAGCCAGTAGTTATAGTTCCTTTTATTTTGTTACCCAGGCTCCTTGCATTGGTGTACATCTTACTTCTTACTGCTTGGCTTTGTCCAGGTTCCTAGCCTGATTAGGTACAGTCATTCTACTGCCAGTTTCGTCTACCTGACTGTTAGTGTAATTGGTACTGGCACTGTCTTTCCTTTTAATATTCATTCTCCTACTTTCTGTTGCTCTTTTCTGCATTGCTGTATGTTCTCTTACTCGATTTTCCTTCTGCTCAATATTAAAATCAGAGGTGGATACTATATAAACATCTGTCAAGTGCCTCCTCTGAATTCCTAGTTTAAAGCTCTTTTAATCAGTTGTGTCAATCTCCATCCCAGATATCTATTTCTCTTCCCCCCCCACCCCAACTCAATTGGAGTTCATCCCATGAGAACAGTCCTCTGTCCGTGAATGCCTCCCAGTGGTTGAACATCCCAAAGCCCTCCTTATAGCACCACTGCCTGAGCCATCCATTGATCATCATGATCTTGTCTTGCCTTTTCTCTGCTCCTCTAGGGAAGGTGAAGATCACTGAAGATCACTCCTCTAGGGAAGGTGAAGATCTCACTGAAGATCACCTGAGCTTCCATTTCTTTAAATATCTTCCCCATCCTGACTCAATCTCCCTTGATGCATTACAGTGAAAATCTAACTGTATCCTTTGTTCCCATTTGAGGGGAAATCAGTGGATTCTTTACTGGTCCCACTAGGATCCTTTTCAGCCTCAGGTTTTTGTTCTCCGGATCAGCTCTAGTGACAGGCCTTCTTAGTAGTGAGTCACTAGTCACATAGACCTGCCTCTTCCTGCTGATGGGGTGATTCTCCAGCCTTCCCCATCATGTTCTTTCTGGGTGCAAGTTCTCTTGTCTTTTGTTCTCA
The DNA here is from genome assembly GCF_003597395.2 of Chelonoidis abingdonii. NCBI lineage: Eukaryota > Metazoa > Chordata > Testudines > Testudinidae > Chelonoidis > Chelonoidis abingdonii. The sequence goes on along the minus strand of NC_133769.1, from coordinate 149,848,583 downwards.
GTTGCAATCTTCCGTAAGTCATCCTATATTCTCCGAGGCTCTGGGTATCTCCATTGACTCTTCCGTTCTTTTTGTAGGACTAGCTGCTTTCCTCTTCTTCCTTGCCCTCCCACCTTCTGTTACTGCCTGCTGTGCCCCTTCTTCATTGTCCACTCAGCAAACCTGTTCCTGAGCTCCATTTCTCCTTCACTGGCCAGTCTTTTCCTTTCCCTGGTTCTCACAGTTACATGCTTTCACTGGCCACTTTCCTCATCCAGCAGTCTCCCCTCAGAGTTTTTCAGGCCAGCTTGCATCTGCAATTCTTGGGTTTTTGCTTCAGCGTCTTCTCATCTTCCCTCCATCATCTCCTTGAATCCCCTTTGAAACTCAACCATAGTTTCCACCTGCATCTCCAAACCTTGGATCTTCTCTTTCACCAACTCTATCAGTGAGAATTTCATACAAACAAAGCTCTTCTGGGGTATCCACTGCAGGATAATGTACATCCCACAGCTTCCACATCTGATCACCCAGTGGTGGCAAATGACAGAACAAGGAACGATGGTCTCAAGTTGCAGTGGGGGAGGTTTAGGTTGGATATTGGTGGGATAACTCACATGACTGGAGTACTGTCATGGATGGATATAAACTGTTTAGGAAGGACAGAAAAGGTGAGGGAGTTGCGTTGTATGTAAGAGAGCAATATGGCTGCTCAGAGCTCCGGTATGAAACAGTAGAAAAACCTGAGAGTCTCTAGATTAAGTTTAGAAGTGTGAGCAACAAGGGTGATGTCATGGTGGGAGTCTGCTATAGACCACTAGACCAGGGGGATGAGGTGGATGAGGCTTTCTTCCAGCAACTAACAGAAGTTACTAGATCACAGCCCCTGGTTCTCATGGGAGACGTCAATCACCCTGATATCTGCTGGATCACAGACAATTCAGAAAGTTTTTGGAAAGTGTAGGGGACAATTTCCTGGTGCAAGTGCTGGAGGAACCAACTAGGGACAGTGTTCTTCTTGACCTGCTGCTTACAAACAGGGAAGAATTAGTAGGGGAAGCACTTACAAGAGAGGAAAGTGATCAGGAACAGTCAGCATGGATTCACCAAGGTCAAGTCATGCCTGACTAACCTAATTGCCTTCTATGAGGAGATAACTGGGTCTGCGAATGAGGGGAAACCAGTGGACATGTTATTCCTTGACTTTAGCAAAGGTTTTGATACAGTCTTCCACAGTATTCTTGCCAGCAGGTTAAAGAAGTATGGGCTGGATGAATGGACTAGAAGGTGGATAGAAAGCTGGCTAGATTGTTGGGCTCAATGGGTAGGGACCAATGGCTCCATGTTTAGCTGTCAGCCTGTATCAAGTGGAGTGTCCCAAGGGTCAGTCCTGGAGCCAGTTTTGGCCGGTTTTTGTTCAATATCTTCATTAACAGATCTGGAGGATGGCGTGGACTGCAACCTCAGCAAGTTTGCAGATGACACTAAACTGGAGGAGTGGTAGATACGCTGGAGGTAGGGATAGGATACAGAGGACCTAGAACCAAATTAGCAGGATTGGGCCAAAAGAAACCTGATGAGGTTCAACAAGGACAAGTGCAGAGGTCCTGCACTTAGGACGGAAATCCTATGCACTGCTACAGACTAGGGGACCGAATGGCTAGGCAGCAGTTCTGCAGAAAGGGACCTAGGGGTTACAGTGATGACAGAAGCTGGATATGAGTTGACAGTGTGCCCTTGTTGCCAGAAGGCTAACAGCATTTTGGGACTGTATAAGTATGGGGCATTGCCAGCAGATCGAGGGATGTGATCGTTCCCCTCTATTCGAGCACCATTGGTGAGGCCTCAGATCTGGAGTTACTGTGGTCCAGTTTTTTGGCCCCACAGCTACAAGAAGGATGTGGAAAAATTGGAAAGAGTCCAGCGGAGGGCAACAAAAAATGATTAGGGGGCTGGAGCACATGACTTAATGAGGAGAGGCTGAGGGAACTGGGAAGGCCCAGTATGAGGCCTGAGGCCTGAACTAAAGTAATGGTTAAGACTTTGCTAACATAAAGCAAAGTTAAGCTGTGAGCCAGAGGCAGGCTCTGCTCACAGAAGCTGGCAAGGAAAGGGCTGATGCTGCAAGAAGATACGTACCTAAAAGGTACTGAACACTAGAGATCAGAACATTCACATACTTGCACATTCCACACAGATAACAAGGAACAGACTGACCATCCCAATGACAGGGCCAAAAGGGTAATATGATGGATAGAGTTGTTTTGTTCAAACCAACATGTACAAGGTGAGAGGGCGGCACCTTCGACTACTATGTAGAGGGGTTGTACTTGCTATGCGTAGAGGGTTGCACCTCAATACGTCAGGAGTGATGTGTAACTTGTTTGTACCTGTGTATAAGAATGTATCCCTGGGGTCGGTGTCTTTGTCCGGCCTAGGGGGCAGTGGAAGTCCCAGCCACTGACTGAGCCGAGTCCATTGCCAAGAGGCACTTTCTCGTAGTATGCCCTGAGTTAGGCTAAGAAACCTACAGGGAACTGCCATTGGTGTCCAGATCGCAATAAACCTAGCAGACGTGACTTTGCACCTTACTGGAGTCTGTGGTCATTGGGGGGTTCTCGTCGGGTCTGCTGCATCAGCTATCTGCAGTGCTGGGGCAGCACACGGGGCGAGCACACGCACGCAGCGAGTGATACCACAAGGAGACAGCAAAAAGCACCACACGGGGACATCTAACAACACACTCTTTGACAAAAGCCCTGGTGGGATTGATTTAGTTGGGGACTAGTGCTTCTTTGAGCAGGGGTTTGGTACTAGTTGACCTGCTGGTTTCCTTGTCCAACCCTGATACCTTATGATTCTAACGGTAGGCAGTTACATGGGGCACGATCTTTTGGAGGCCAGACGAGAGTGAGAAAAGGTTCTGGTCAAACCTTTCTCTCTAGCTCATAATATCTACCTGCACCCATGTCAGTTGTCACCTCAATCAGTCCAGTCTTTCAGCTATGTGAAGCTTCGCTGGGCTCTCAGCCAGTTCAGCTGGGACAGTGGTCCCTCAAGCAGGGTCCCCTTCACTGAGTCGCGCAAGCTGAATGTCCATAGACTGAATTTACTCATCACTGCTAATGAAACTTATCAGATTTACTCTCCAGCACTTTCAAAGGTAAGAGTGAGCATCATTTGTTTCTGATTTCTATAAGGCGGAGGCACAGGGAGGGTAAGTGACATGCCCAAGGTCATAGGGCAAGTCAGTGGTAGATGTGGGAGCAAAGCCCAGATGTCATTGTACTACGCCTGGAAAATGACACTCTCCCTTGTAGCTGTGGTGCCCTCAGGGCAGCAACTGCGCAGCATGTTCATATGGGAGTATGTGTGGGGAAAGGAAGCCTGAACTGCTCTGTCTCTGCCTCTGGCTAACTAAAGGGCTTGGCTTCCAGGGTTGATGATCAGGCACTTTTCACCACTGTTAGAGTCAACATGACATTTCTGTCCCCTGTCACACCATTTCTGTGTGTGGTTGAGCCTGAGGTGTGTGGGTTGTGAGGGACATGAGGTGAACAGCACTGGTGTGTTATTGCACAAATGTGAGGCGCAAAGTTCTCATTTTGCTTTACTAGCTGTACAGAAATATACTGCAGTATCTTCAAACATCCCTAGGCTGAGTTGGTCAGTGTTGCTGGCTACATCATGTTGTATCAGGTTTTGAACTGTTCTAGTTCTCCTGCATTTCCACCTATGGAAGTGGCTACAAACTGCAGCTGCCTTTCTGCACCTTTCTGTTGATACCACTGGACATTATAGTTGGATCTGTCACATGGGATTCTTGCCTTGCTCCCATTCTGGATGGCTATAAACTTCTCCTTCTGTATCACCATCACCCCACTGCAAAGACCTGCAAAGAAGAGTGGAGGGGACAGGGTGAATGAGGGCCATGAAGGATGGAACACACCACAACTGGTCTACGTACATTTCAGAATCCAGTTCCAAAACTCCTTCTTTGATTTTAAATGCCTCCAAGAACTGTTCTAATCACCTCATTGACCTTACGTTTATACTGCTCTCTCCCACCTTCAATCAATGGCCTGACCTCTGTCACTTCACACAACCTTACCACAGTTGGTACATAAGCCCACTCCTGTGCAGTTCCTGCTATCTGGAAGCAGCTCCTCCACTTATCTAACAAAGGTTTTCTCCCTTTCTCCCTTCATGTGTTCTTGACAGTTTGGTACTGGAGCCTTCTCCTCTGAAGCTTCCATCATTTGCAACAAATACACTCTGATGTTCCTCTGGTGTTATCCAGACCGGTGATCTGTTAGATCACTCTAATCCTTGACTCTGAGCCAGCTTACCCTGCTCTGGTGTGAGAACCCCTGCTCCTGGGCTGTTCATGCTAGAGACTATGCGTGTAAGCTGCTCCTTGGATTGTGCAACCGAATGACACTAGCCAATATGTGACATTCTGCTCTGGTGTTATCCGGAGCTGTGATCTGCTAGGTCACTTCAATCCTCATCTTTGGGAGCCAGCCTTACTCTGCTCTGCTGTGAGAATCTCCACTCCAGGGCTGTTGACACACAGTCTCTGGTGTGTAAGCTTCTCCCAGCTAATTGCAAATGAATGACACTAGCCAATATCTCCGGTTCCAGACACAGCCCTAGGAACCTCTGTCTTGCAGTGTCCAGTTATGTCCGCTGGATGCTGCAAGCTTATATGAGTTTGTCAGTTTAACAAAGAAATTAATATGTACCAGGCTTGTTATCCCAAGGGCAGTCTCTGACATGCTTCAGACCAAATGCACTGCTTCAGGTAGAATAATAAACAAATGTATTGACCACAAAGATAGATTTTAAGTGATTATAAGTCAAAGCACAACAAGTCAGATTTGGTCAAATGAAATAAAAGCAAAACACATTCTAAGCTGATTTTAGCACTGTCAGTGCCCTTACAAACTCAGATGCTTCTCACCACAGGTTGGCTGGTTGCCCTTCAGCTAGATTCTCCCCTTTGATCAGCGCTTCAGTTACTTGGTGGTGGTGTCTGTAGACGGAGGTGGAAGACAGAGGAAGAGCATGGCAAATGCCTCTCCCTTTTATCATGTTCTTTCTTCCCTTTTGGCTTTGCCCCCCCCACACCTCACTCAGAGTCAGGTGAGCATTGTGTTATTGGAATCCCAAATTGACCAAGGGAAGGGGGGTGACTCACTCGAGAGTCCAACAGACTGTTTGTTGCTGCGTAGGCCAGTGTCCCTTGTTCCTGTGAGGCTGGGCTGGGTTTGTCCCATATATGCCCTGATGAGGTGTGGACTGTCCCTCTGCTCTTGGAGAATTTTTGCCTGGGCTTGTTTTTAAGCCACAAGGACACACTTTCAGCATCATAACTATATACATGAAATTACAACCTATAACATTACTATTACAATGCTCAGTACATCGCGAGCCTTCTGAAGACGCCTGACATGACAAACACCTTTCATTGGATACCACACAATCATATTATAAGGATGAACATGGGGAAGAAGGGTCTTCCCCTGAGATACAGAGCGTCACACCCTCCTCCCCATATTCTGCTTCCCATCTCAGATGCTAAAGTAAAGCTGTACCATCCTGGAGGCAAAACATTTATCAGAGACAGTTTCTTACATGCCAACAGCTGGAAGCCAAAGAAGACACCCAATGCCTTCCACATGGCATCTGCAGCAAAGACCAGCCAGAGTGGTCATTTCCATTGAACAATGTGCTGTGTAATCTTAAAATGCCAAAGTTCTGTGAAACTGCAAAAGGAGGAGAAGCTGATGTTCATAAGGCAGAGCCACTACTGGAGGTAGTAAAGCTGACTCTTATCTGGATGAGAATTTTGCAGCTGTCTCTTGTTCTGTTCTGGACAGAACTCAAAGCCTGGATCCAAACACCTCAGAAATGTGATTGTGATGAAGTGGGACTAGTTTTAATGTTCCCTCTGAATACTGTGTGGGGGCCTCAGCTCTGGCTGACCCTCTGTCGCCTAGCAACTAATGGCCAGGTCCTTCCTCCCTGCAAGGGGATGCTAAAGGTGTTGGAGACAGAGAGATCAGGTGACCTCCTGGCCCAGGAAAGAGACAAAGCACAGAGAGGAGGAGTTGGAGAGGGTTTGGGAGTTTTTTGGAAGCTGGCTGGAAACTGGAGGGGAGCCCCAAGGAGGCTTGGGCCTCCCAGCAGGACTGTGGCCTCCCTGGGGCCCCAGATGGACCTAACTAAGGGGAGGTCTTGTTGTCTGTACTGGCAAGCCCTGTTTTGGACTGTGTTCCTGTCGTCTAAATAAACCTTCTGTTTTACTGGCTGGCTGAGAGTCGGTCTGACTGCAAGGTGGGGGTGCAGGACCTTCTGGCTTCCCCAGGACCCCAACTGGGTGGACTCGCTGTGGGAAGCACATGGAGGGGCACATGCTGAATGCTAAGTGTGAGCTTCCTGCCCTAAAGATAGTCTGCTCCAAAGGAGAGGAGGCTCCCCAAAGTCCTTACTGGCTTTGTGGGGAGCAGTTCCAGAGCATCACCTGGGGACTCCGTGACAGTGACGTCTAGAAATTCTGATCCAAAATATGTTGCTTAGGCCTATTTCTCACTACACATCCTCCTGTTGCTTCAGATTGATCAATATAAATATTTTGTTGTTAGGGTTGCAGAGTCTTGTGAAGATTTGGGGAAATGACAGAGCAGAAAACTGACAATGTCCTTGCCAAGTTGTGATCTATTTCTACTCCTCTTACTGAAACTGCAAGAGGGATCTAGAGAAGTCACTCCTCGCTTCTCTTGTCATGACACTGTTTTGTAGCAAAGGGCAGCTGCCATGTTCCACCACAGCACTGGTTTCATTTCAGTGACAGGTGAGAATTCCCTAGAGTTAGAATGCAACTTTTGAGTTCTGTCAGGAGGAAGAAAGGCACTAGAGAAATGTGGGAGCTTTTTATAATCTCTGCATCTCCTATGTTTTTCCTCTCGCCATGAGCGTGACTGCCTTACTTTTGGCACCCAGAAGTCTATCTCACACCTAAGCCCCAGAGCAATTCACAAACTACTGGAAGACTATGCAGGGCCTAGTCCAGTAGCTGTGCTACTCCACAAAAAAGGTCCAGGGAAGCTGATGTTGTCCACCTTTTAACTTTTGTTTCAGTGGTTAGAACATTCATCTGGGATGTAGGAGACCCATGTTCAATTCCTCCCTCTCTGGCGGAAGAGAAGAATGTATATGAACAGGGGTATCCAACCTCTCTGGTGTTTGATCTAACCACTGGGCTATAGGATATTCGGTTGTGGGGCTCCCTCAGTTTCTCGCGTTAAAGCTATTGCACTGTGGATAAATTATGAAAGAGTTATTGGAGCAGAAGGCTTTGAACCAGGGTCACCCACTGTGACATTGCACTCTATATGATTTTGTGAAAATATGCTAATGTAACTGGAATATGCTTTATACAAAAGGTCTCTTGTAAGGTATCATTACAAAGCTTATAATCTACTGAGTGTGATCATCCTATTTGTATAAATGTAACACTCTTGTATCTGAAACTAGAAATATGAACTATAACTCAGATCCTGTTGTAATGTTGCAAAGTGTGGGCCATTAATGGTGGTTTGGAATCTTGATGACTCCCATTAACCAGGACAACTGTCTGCAGATGGGTATGTTTTACCAGTAAGTCTTCCTGTATACGTGTGTTCTGGCAAGTGGATAATGAAGTCTTACAGTGACATGTGATCATGTCACCTGAACTGGAATCCATCTTTAACCTAGTGCTTTTCCATTGAGAAGGGGGGTGGGAACCCAGAGGGACAAAGGTTTCCTGCCTTATGCAAAAGATATATAAATGGGTGGAAGAGAACAAAGGAGGAGCCATCATGAGGAATTTCCTAGCTGCCATCTGAGCTGGAACAAGGGCTGTACCAGGGGAAAGGATTGTGCCCAGCCTAGGAAGGCATCCAGTCTATGAAAGAAACATATTGAACCATCTTTCAGGGTGAGATATTATCTGTACTCAATTGTATTACTGTATTAAGCTTATATTTGCATGTTTTATTTTATTTTGCTTGGTAACTCACTTTGTTCTGTCTGTTACTACTTGGAGCCACTTACATCCTACTTCCTGTATTTCATAAAATCACCTTTTACTTATTAATTAACCCAAAGTATGTGTTAATACCTGGGTGGGCAAACAGCTGTGCATATCTCTCTATTAGTGTTATAGAGGGTGAAAAATTCATGAGTTTACTCTGTATAAGCTTTATAAAGGGTAAAATGGATTTATTTGGGTTTACACCCTATTGGAAGTTCTGTTAGCTGCTTTCAGTCAAGTCTGCAGCTTTGGAGCAAGTAATTCAGACCCTGGGTCTATGTTGGAGCAGACTGGGATGTCTGGCTCAGCAAGTCAATGTGCTGGGGTCCTGAGCTGACAGGGGCAGAAGTAGTCTTGGCACATCCTTTGGCAGCTCCCAAGGGAGTTACTGTGATTCAAGCCGTCACACCCACATCTTGGGTGAGGGCTCTAACCACAAGGCTATAGAGTCATTCTCAAGCCCCCTCCCCCAACTTTAGTCTTTAATTTTGCCTCTGGTTTTAGTCTTTGAATCTAGTTATGCTTTGACCTCACAACATCTTTCTCTCTCTCCACGCACGCATCCTCCTACTTGCTCCTACTAACCATTATTTGATTCCGTCATGGCAGGCAAATGTGAAGAGTGCTGACCCTCACAGCACCTGTGGCCATTTGCACAAAGAATAGTGGTTAAACCTGTTCCAGATCCACAAACCAAGAAGAGATCCGAGATGGGTCAGTGACTGGAAACAAGAATCCGAGAAACAGGGAAAGGTGAAGCAAGGGCAGTCTAGTCCAACCCCCTGCCAAGGGTTGACAGCAGCCGCAAAAAACAGCACTGTAAATTCAACTCCTGAGGGGGCCATTCAGGGATCGGGCAAAAATCTGTCGGATGTCCATATGAGAAAGGTGGACTAGATCCCTGAGTTCCCCCAACCCGATATTCAAGCAAAGTAGAACCAATCCCAACTAATCCATCCCAGCCAGGCGTTAAAGTCGACCTAAAAACCTTAAGAAAGATCCACCATCCCCAGGTAACCCATCCAGTGCGTATCACCCTCACTAGGAAAAGTTGCCTAAACGCACTGCCTCCCCCACTGCAACTGAGAACCTAACTTTTTTTTTTTCTGTTGTTTTGCTCATCGTAACGGAGAACAGAAGTCATCCCTTTGGAACCCTTCAGTTATAAGCAGCCTATCAAATCACCACCCGGCTTTCGCGCAGACCAAACAAACCCAATCCCTCATTCCGTCTCTCTATAACATGGTGCCAGGCCGTAGAGCAGATTGTGCACCCACTGCCTTCTCAATGCTCGACAACGCTCTCTGTGACGGGGCCAAAAGCGACCAGAACGCCAGATGAGGCTCACCAAGCCAACATAGCAGGGAATATCAGACTGATCGCTGGCAACCCACTAAACCCAAAAGCCTACCTCCGGCAACACAGGCACAGCGGTGACTAATACACGCTCTCGTGCACTGTAAACGCGTAAGCCTTATCGCAGAACGCGGCCTAATGATTCGGTCCCTAGTCTGTAGCAGTGCATGGGATTCTTCCTTCCTAAGTGTGGGACTCTGCACTTGTCCTTGTTGAACCTCATCAGATTTGTTTTGGCCCAATCCTCTAATTTGTCTAGTTCACTCTGTATCCTATACCTACCCTCCTGCATATCTACCACTCCGTCCAATTTAGTGTCATTTGCAAACTTGCTGAGGGTGCAGTCCACAGCATCCTCTAGATCATTAATAAAGATGTTGAACAAAACCAGCCCCAGGACTGACCCTTGGGGCACTCCGCTTGATACCGGCTAACAACTAGACATGGAACCATTGATCACTACCCGTTGAGCCCAACGATCTAGCCAGCTTTCTGTCCACCTTCTAGTCCATTCATCCAGCCCATACTTCTTTAACTGGCTGGCAAACTTTGGTGCATTATAATTCTCCTCTTAAGTAGCATCAGACCCATGCACACTTCAGACTATTAACCATGGACCTTCTCCTTGGAGCTGCTTGTACCAGTACATGTAAGTGTAGCTGGTTTCGTTCTGGACAAATATAGTATCATTTTCCTGATTTGAATCTCAGTAGGAGACCAAACAGTTGATTGGGGAAGCACAGTCTCGAAATGAGGAAAGTTAGAACACAGGCCAGAAGGAAGAAAAGTGATTCACTTGAGCATTTATAAAGATACTCTAAGGAGTTATCAAGGCAGACTGATCTGAAGGGATATTTGTCTGAATCCAAACCAGTATAAGATAAGACTTCAGCCACAAGGAGCAAAACTTATCCCAAGTGAAAAAAGTTGAACCTACACCAAGGGTGAGTTTGGTCTAATGTACAGTGGTCCAAAAATAGCTTCCTCCTTCCCAGTTCCCCCAACACCTTTTCTACTGGAGCAGTTCTTTAGTGCAGATACTCAAAGACACCTGATACAAAATAAGAGCCTCACTGAAACAGAGCAGTTTTCCATCTTGTCCAGCATCCTGTTCCTGTGCCAATGCCTCTTGTTCCAGCGGGGAGGAAATAAAGCCTCTCAAATGGATCAAATTGGACAATATTATACTTTCCTTTCCCAAGTGCCTCAGCACCTGCCCTGGCTGGTGATGAGTATAAACCTTGCAGCATAAGATTGGATGGCCCAGGTAATTTTTATCATGGCTACTGTTGATACAGAACCTTTTTTTTAAAAAAAAACCTCTCATCCTTTTCTGTTTGTTTAGATTTAAAAAGTGCCCAAAAGGAACCCCATCCAGAGGTACAAATTTACAACCTTACACAATTAATCCCAAACAGAGGATGAGCTCGTCTTGAACAATAAAGTTGTGCTCCTAACTCGCTTTAGCGGCTTATGAATATTCAACTCTAAACTCCTCTCCCTTCCAAATACCTTCCCCAGACCAGGTCTCTCAGCCCTGACCAGAAGACCAAGAGTAAAGCAGAACTTTCAGTGTCCTATGAAAACTTTGTGTGGCCAGGTATACAACCAACTGGGATTATCCTGAGCCAACAATCACCTGCGATTATCCTGAGCCAACAACCACCTGCTGTCATCCCATGGAAATCAAGCGCTAACTCAGCATAGTTGGCAGCTGTGTAAACAAACATTTTAATCTTTGGTGGCCAGTGTCCTTGCAGAAATGAGCGCTCACTTCAGCCAGGGATTTGGGGGTGTTGTAATTATAATCTATACACCCTACTAAATCAACTTAAGCGTATGCTGAGACTCAAGTGATGCACTGACCAAGATTTTCCAAAATGGTCACAAGGGTTAACCTTCCAAAAATCCATACTTAGGCATCTAGAATAGTGACCTGGTTTTCAAAAGTGCAGCAGCTCCCACTGATATCAATGGGACTACTCATATAGTAAGATATTACTCAAAGGGTATTAAGGTGGCAGCACTGGGCCCTTAGCAATGTGTTTCAAGACTACATTGCAACTGATTGCTCCACAGGTTAATTACTTTAAAAATACTTTTTATCAATGTAAAAGGCATTGCCTTCAGTTTCCCTCCTAGCTGTGTGGTGGACCTGATTGCCTATTTCCCTACTCATTCATTAATTTATCGCTGTCGTTATTATATTGGGAGTTCTATATTTTTATTGGAATGTTACATTTCTACAGAACATGCTAAAAAAAATCTTAAAAATCCAAACTGAGATGCAGTACTTGGCTAGATTGATGAGTCTGGGGAGATTTATTAGAGTGAAGAATTGTCTCCCAAGTGAAGTTGTGAAAGCCCCATAATTTGCGTTTTTAGAAGTGGGAAAATCACCACCACAGGGATAGTATATTAGAGTAGAACCTCAGAGTTACGAACACGTTGGGAATGGAAGTTGTTCATAACTCTGAAATGTTTGTAACTCTGAACAGAATGTTATGGTTCTTTCAAAAGTTTACAACTAAACATTGATTTAATACATCTGTCATAAACAGATGGTTAAGGGTTAATGTCTCTTTTACCTGTAAAGGGTTAAGAAGCTCAGTGAACCTGGCTGACACCTGACCAGAGGACCAATGGCAGGACAAGATACCCTATTGTCCCACGTCACCAGTCTCCAGCAACCCACCTCGGCCCAGTGACTAGTCAGCGGGGCGCTGTTTTAAATGTAATGAACTGGAACATATAAAGGCCAACTGCCCCAAGAACCCCAGCCGAGTGCAGTTCATTACACCACCATCACACCAACGATCCCCAGGCCCAGATGTCTCTCAAATACCCTCGGAGTGAAGGGAAACTTTGAGAGTGGGCGGAAAGAAGGTTATCAAGTGGAGAGACACGGGGCCACAAGTGTCAGCTATCCACCATGGTACCCAAACCGATGGGAATATGCTTTTGCATGGACTACTGTAAGTTAAATGCTGTAACTTTATCCCGGACAGTTGCAATGCCATGCACTGATGAGTTATTGAGAAATTGGATGTGCCCAGTTCCATTCTCTACAATACCTTAAACCAAGGGGTACTGGCAAGTACTCGCTAGATGAACTCGCCTAAGAAGGTCAGCCTTCATCACCCATGCAGGGGTATGAATTAATGTGCTTCCTTTCGGGCTGCGAAATGCACCTGCCACCTTCCAAAGACTTGTGGATGGTCTCCTAGCAGGAATGAGAATACGCAGTTGCCTACCTCGATGAGTGGCCATTTTTGATTACATGCGCCGAACCACTAGAACGAGCCTGGAAAAAATCTTTGAGCGCATTCAGCAGCAGGATAACTGTTAAGGCTAAAAGTGTGCAAATAGGCCAAAACAGAGTGACTTACCTGGGGAACACAGTGGTCAAGGAACCGATAACCCCCTACAGGCCAAGGTGGATGCTATCCAAAGTGGCCTGTTCCCAAAGTCAAAGAAACAAGTCCAATCCTTCTAGGTTTTGCCGGGTATACAGGGCGATTACTCCACTACAGCCAAATTCCTGCCCCCACTAATGCCGAACCTGACCAAATAAGGACCCAGCAATCATAATGACTGATGAGCGGCAACTTACCCAGCCTTAATGGGCGACAATCATCGCCCTTGCTAAGGCCCCCAGACTGACAACATCCTATAAGCCAGATGCTCTGAACCTGGAGCATTTAAAGCAGGATAGACGGATCAAACCCTCCGTCGTGTTTCTCAGCAAGAAACTATCTGAAGGAAAGCACTTCAATCAGTGAAAAAGAATGCTATGCCTATTGTGTATGCCTGGAATGCTAACCCCATACGTTTGGGGACGGCGGTTCGCTACATAAACCAATCCCATCGCCTGTGCAAAAGTGCTTTCATACTGCCAAGGAAACAAACAAAAACTCTCGATGGAGTTTAGCTCTTCCAAGATTCTGATTTTTGAAATTCACCACATTTCAAGGAGCTTCTAACAAAGCGGCTGATTCACTCTCCCATGAAGTTTCCGAATCAACTGGTTAGAATTGTCCTTGAAATTGTGGAAATCTTGTAGTTTTACATAATTAGGAGTAATGTAAAGGTGGCATGTGTTTTTATTAATCTGTTTATTCTAAAGTTCTAGGAAGAAATTCACAGCCAGGGTGGTTCACACTGTCTGAGATTTGGGGGAGTGTCATAAAGCAGATGGTTTACGGGTTAATGTCTCTTTTACCTTAAAGGGTTAAGAAGCTCAGTGAAGCTGGCTGACACCTGACGCAGGAGGACCAATGCGGGACAAGATACATTTCAAATCTCGGTGGAGGGAAGTCTTTGTCTGTGCTGTTGTTTTTGTTCATTTGTTCGCTCCTTGGAGCTAAGAGGGACCGATTTGGCACCTCCAGGTTCTCCAATCTTTTCTGAAACGTGCCTTTTATTTCAAAATAGTAAGTACTACTTAAAAAGGTGTATTAGTCTTATGTTTGTTTTTCTTAACCTTGTGAATGTGTATTTGCTGGAAGGATTTTACCTCTGTTTGACTGTAACTTTTGAATTCAGCTAGGGGGAGGGAGTTCCCTTAAGTCTATATGAGCTGAATACTCTGTAAACATTTCCATCACTGGTTTTACAGAAAATAATTTTTACTTTTCTTTCTTTAATTAAAAGCTTTCTTTTTAAGCAACTTGACATTGATTTTTCTCTTGTTTAAGACCCAAGGGAGTTGGTCTGAACTCACCAGGGATTGGCTGGCGGGGAAAGAGGAGGAGAGGAGGTAATTCCCTCTCTGTTTAAGATCCAAGGAGTTTGATCAGTGTATCTTCAGGGTCCCAGGGAGGGGAAAGTCGGAGAGGAAAAGGGGGAATGGTTTATTTCTCTTTGTTTTAAGACCCAAGGGGTTTGGGTCTTGGGTTCCCCAGGGAATATTTTGGGGGAACAGGAAGTGTGCCAAAACACTATATTTTTGGCTGGTGGCGGAGCTATCAGATCTAAGCTAGGAATTAAGCTTAGAAGGGTACATGCAGGTCCCCGCTTTTAGGACGCTAAAGTTCAAAGTGGGAAAAATACCTTGACAACATCTTTAAAACTTTAATATGCAGAAGAAAAATGCTGCTTTAACCATCTTAATTTAAATGAAAGAAGCACAAAAACAGTTACCTTACCTTGTCATCTTTTTTTAAAAAAACTTTCCCTTTTTTTAGTAGCTTACATTAACAGTACTGTATAGTATTTGCTTTTTTATTTGTCTCTGCTTCCTGATTGCATACTTCTGGTTCCAAATGAGGTGTGTGGTTGACCAGTCAGTTTGTAACTCTGGTTTTCGTAACTCTGAGGTTCTACTGTATAAAAATAAACCTGCATTGGCCAGGAAGAGGACATGGACAGGAGACAACCTAATAAAAGATCTTCTCCAATTCTGATTTATAGTATCTTTTAACTACTGGAAAGAAAATGTACATTCTAGAAAGGCAGATGAATCTCAAAAGGTTTTGAGCTTTGATTTTATTCCAGGTTTTGTTAGTGCACTATTTACCCAGATCAAAGAAAAATTGTCCAAAGCTCCCATTTAATTCTTAAATTGAAGGCTGACTCTTTTAATAATTTTAAAAATAGCTGTGCAAATGATGAAAGTTTGATTAACTCTGGGGTTTGAGTTTTTTTTTAATGGTTTGCCTGATAAATGGCTAAAGTTGGGTTTTCAAATTTTCCATTGTGTATTTTCCTTTGGTGAAATCCTTGAGCTGGAGATAAGGCCAGTTCAGGAGGATAAATATCCAGCAATTCCCTCCTCTGGTTTACAGAGTTGTGTTGGAATCCATAGGTAGACCATGAAATACATCCTGGTTGTAGCCTTTCTGGGAGCGGCTGGTAAGTTCATTTTTTATTGTACTTTCCAGCGAAGTTTAGATATGATGAAAAGTGCCAGACTGCATAGTGCTGGAGGGTGAGGTCCTATTTTATCCCCCAGATTGTCAAGGCAACACTAGTGCAATCTACCTTGACCTCCAAACATGCACAAACCCTGACCACTCTGCTGAGACTATCAGCCACGGGCTAATTATCACAGTGTTTGATTATAATATGGACACATGGGCACTAAAAGCTGGACTGCTTCAGTACCACAGCCTGATTTAATAGAGCAACCAACAAAGAGCCATCAGGTGTGGAGACCTTTTGGCCACCACTAGTTTGAGCTTGAAGCAGAGTCAGTGTTCTAAAAGTGAGAGGCTTCAGATCCCATTCCCAATCCCCTCATCCGGATTGGCTCCATGATTCCCGTAATGGATATTAATTTATATCTTCCTCTTTCACCCAGTTGCCTTGCCCATCGATGATGCCGATGATGACAAGATCGTGGGAGGCTACACCTGTTCAAAGAACTCTTTGCCCTACCAGGCATCCCTGAACATCGGGTACCATTTCTGCGGAGGTGCCCTCATTAACAGCAGATGGGTTGTCTCAGCCGGTCACTGCTACAAATCGTGAGTAGAAAATATTTGTGCTATTAAACTACTGCTTCCTCTCCAGCCCTAATGCCCCTGTTGTTTCTGAGAGTGTCACATCTGATTAACTAAGCATAGGTCAGGAGAGACAGTCAAGGAATGCCTGAGTCCTTCAAGAGGTGGGGACAGGCTCTGGTTTCTGAGTCAGTACTGACTGCAGTGCTCCAGCAGCCTGGCATTAGAGGAGGATACTGTGCTGCATGAGGTGATGATTCAGTACTGGGTGACCCTTTTTTCTGAGTTAGTACTGAATCTAATGCCCTAGCATGAGGCACCTGTCCTGGTGACCATTGGTGGGTATGTCTGCACTTTGAACTGAAGGTGTGATTCCCAACTCTAGAAGACATATATGCTGAAAATAAAGTGTACCTGTAGCAGTGTGAGTGGTAGGAAGGATTAGCCGCTCCCAAGCACTTACTCATCCAAGCCCATAGGAACACACTTGGGGCTACTAGTCCCTCCCACCACTTGCACTGCCATGGCTTCACTCTTACTTTTAGCATGCTACCACAGTAATGTCTCCCTGAGCTTGGAATCACCCGTCCAGATCAACATGCCCTACAGAGGTCTAGTAGTTTCTTTGGAATTCTCTTTTTTTTCCTTAGGGACGAAACTGGCTTTGTGGGAGTTGGATCATGAAGCAATGTTGCAAAAAATGGAATGATAGACTAACAATGAATGAATGAATAGCAGAGCAGAGCAAAATGGGCATCTCTCCACCACTATACACATTGCTGGGATGCTAAAACACTTTGCCTGGTGACAATGCAGTGGTTGTGCAGGGACTGTGTGTCACAGTTCTTTTCTAAGAACTCACTTGCAGCCTTGTTAGAGTCTGTTTTATTGACTGTTGGGATGGGGGAATGGTTTGATGGGGACACCAGGGTTTTCCCAGACTATTTCTGTAAATCACCTAGATATCTTTAATTTGCAACATGCCAGGTTATCAGACATCTCCACTGAGGGGCAGGTCTTCAAACAGTGCAATACCCACTGCTTCTTCAGTGCTGCCTTGTAGGGCTGTCATTGGGAACCCACCAAAGAGGAGCACGTAGGAGCTCAGTCTCTTTTACTGTCTCCTTTAAAGCACAGACCTTCTTGCCACTCAGCTCCCTTTCCCCCCAGAGAGAATATTACTTTTCACTTCTACAGTGCCTTCGCCTGAGAAGGTCAAAGCCCTTGGATTAAGCCTCAAAACTTGTGAGGTAGGAATTATTAGCAATTTTTAGAAATAGGAAAAAATAAAGCACAGAGAGAAATCTATAGAACTACCAGAATTTACAAATGTTGATATTTTTCAAAGAATAAAAGAACCAATTTTTAACAGTTTTTGTGGAAATTTGTCCCCCGTGTTGATCATCTCTAGTTCTGTGACATGTGCAGAGAGGTGTCAGCCAATCAGAATATCACCCAAGTCTCCTCTCCCCGCTCCCCATGTCATGCTTCAGCCAAAGCAGCGCTCCCAAGACTTCCCTGCACTGTGGATTGAGTATGAATCTAAATCCTGGTGTGCGAATTCAAAGCCAGAGGGCTATCCGCTGAACTAGAGCAACAGA
The DNA here is from genome assembly GCF_003597395.2 of Chelonoidis abingdonii. Lineage (NCBI taxonomy): Eukaryota > Metazoa > Chordata > Testudines > Testudinidae > Chelonoidis > Chelonoidis abingdonii. The sequence goes on along the minus strand of NC_133769.1, from coordinate 149,831,124 downwards.
GACCTTAGAGCTGTTGTTGAAGGCAACTGTAGTTGTGGAACTATACATAGTGATGGTGATGCTAATGATGATGAATAATGATGGTGACCATGCTGGTGAGGATGCTGTTATTCCTTCCTCTTTTCCAGCTCTATTCAAGTGAGGCTTGGAGAACACAACCTGGCAGTCAGTGAAGGCACTGAGCAGTTCATTAGTTCATCCAAAGTCATCCGTCACCCCAGCTACAGCTCCCAGACGCTGAACAATGACATCATGCTCATCAAGCTCGCCAGTGCAGCAACCCTCAACTCTTACGTCAACACAATTGCCCTGCCAACCAGCTGTGTGACCACTGGCACCCAGTGCCTGATCTCTGGCTGGGGCAACACCCTCAGCAGTGGCAGTGAGTGCTCTGTGGGAGTGTAAAGCTTCTCTAGGACCCTGGAGACCTTTATTGACCCAGTAGTGGGCCCCAGGGAAGAGAGTATGGGGAAGGGAGAGCACTTATAGAGGAGGAGGTTTGAAGAGAGAACCCATGTGGGGGATCATGGCTCAAAGGGAAAAGCTTGTGGAAAACAGGGGACCTTTATCTGATTTAAATACGTTCTCTTCTAATGTCCTTGATTTTCTCTTGTTCTTTATTATTGGCATGGGGCAGGCTGAAGCACCAAACATGTTTCTCTATGATATTCAGGAGGAAACCCTCCATCACCATTATATGGGACATTCAATGGGCCAGTTCCTGAGAGTTGCTTTGCCACCTCAAGCACGGCAGTCAGGCAGTCTTTGGCGGCATGCCTGCAGGCGGTCCACAGTCATGCAGATTCAGTGGCGTTTCTGCTGGTGATCAGCTGGTCCCACAGCTTTGGCATATCCGCTGTCGAATTGCAGACACAACCATGGGACCGGTGGACCTCATGGCAACTGGCAGGCCGCCCCCCCCACGGGTTGCTGCCCCAGGCACATGCTTGCTGCGCTGATGCCTGGAGCAGCCCCTAGTTGCTGAGCATCCCACAGTTCCCCCTGAGATCAATGAACTCAATGGTTTATCCACACCTCTACAGATGGCAAAATATTTTAGTGCAAATTTAAGATTACATTATAACTCCTGCTCAAGCCTAGGGAGCAGGAAGAGGGATGGACAGAATGAGCCAAATCCGCTTGCGGTATCTGGCTACTTATCCATAGGGCTACACTATGCTCCAACATGACTTCTTAGTGCATAAGCGTCAGAGTGATCAAGTGCGTCTTTTCCATCACCTGTTTTCCTCTGATCTTTGTTGCTGCTCTTTTCTTAGTCCAATTGGCTGTCCATTTCTGGAATCCAGAGAGTTTAATCTGCTGCAATGCGATCAGTCTGAACCAAAATCCCCTTAGGATTTGAATCCCTCTGTGCGGAAAGCTGGAGTTGCTGGAGAAAAAGGCCAAGGGGATGAAAATGGCTTAGAGAAGGCACTGTCCATGCATCTGACGAAGTGGGTATTCACCCACGAAAGCTCATGCTCCAAAACATCTGTTAGTCTATAAGGTGCCACAGGATTCTCTGCTGCTTTTAATGAATTCAAGGATTTCCATTATTAATTTGCCTCCTCTTTCTTGTAGCTAACTACCCAGACCTCCTGCAGTGCCTAAAAGCTCCTGTCCTGTCCTCCAGCCAGTGCAGCAGTGCCTATCCAGGAGAAATCACTAGCAACATGATCTGTATCGGATACCTGGAGGGGGGCAAAGATTCCTGCCAGGTAAAACAGCTCCCACACACCTCTCAATTGTCTTTACCCTCCACCACCACTCAACCCTCTGCAAAATAGGCATCACACATGGTTAGCTATTGCCTGAAGGACTGAAATCTGTTGGTGGCTGATTTGTTGCTCACTCTTGGTCTATTTCCTAGCTGGAAACTTGTCCTTGCCTCATAACTCTCCATTTTTGGTGGTGCTTCTTGGTCCCATTCTTGGCAGTCTCAGCAGAAGCCAAGGGCTGATTTTTATTTAGTTAGTTAGACTAAAGTTTTCAATATTAGTCATGGATTTTGAATGCCTCCATTTTTTGATGCCAGATTTGAGACTCCTTGGCCCTGGATTTCAGAGGTGGTGAACACCTGCTTCCCCAGCTTAAGACTTTAAAAGATGCAGGTGCTTAGCATACGCTAAAATCAGTATCAAGGTGTCTTGAGGTGGGTCCACAAAGTGGAGATATCCAAAACCAATGGCCACTTTAGAAATGTTGGCTCTGTGGATTGTTCTGAGGGATGTATCATCATGTACATTCAAGCCAAACAGAACACATGAATGGATTGATCCTCACAATTCATAGGTACTGATGGGACACTGCAGCACAGGATGATTCGATAGCCCAGTTTTCAGCTCAACTTGTCTTGAGGTCAACGGAAGCTTGTAAATCAGTATGTGGATGACTTGGAAAGTTCCTGGCAGAACTATGAGCACAACTCACTTCTCCTGAATCCCAGCCAAATACTTAGAACCAGCAGATTGTCCTTTGTCTCTAACCCATGAAAAACTAATTCCCTTTTGGCACTTAGATACAGTGTCTCCAGGCCACAGCATATTAACATGAGTCAGGGTGGACTTGTGTGAGGCTGTCTGTGCCATACTTCCTCTCTGAAGAAACATAACATTCCCATCCTGTGGGCTTTTCATCTAGCACCTTTCACTTAAAATGTGATATCAAGGCTGACATGAGATCAACATGCTCAAACTGCCTCTGTCATTACTAGACTTTCCCATAAGCCACCAAAAGGACTTAGTATCTCTGCTGCTTTGTCAAAAAGGCAGAATCTCCTCTTGATTGTAATGCCTGCTAAACACCATTCACAATCTTTTTTGCAGGGGGATTCCGGTGGCCCAGTAGCCTGCAATGGGGTACTTCAGGGGATTGTCTCCTGGGGATATGGTTGTGCACAGAAAGGCTATCCCGGGGTCTACACTAAAGTGTGCAACTATGTCTCCTGGATCCAAAATACCATCGCTGCCAACTGAGATGATCTCATGCCATGTGACCAGTACTATTTTCCACACCCCATTTCCTCAGCCATATATTAGACTTTCCAACTCTATGAAATAAATAGAGTTTGATGCAACACTGTGTTTGTGTAAATGTTCTTTGGTTGTTTCTCTGCTTACGTATATTGCATGGTAACAAGTAACCTTACTGAAAACAAAAGTAATCACGTATTTTTGTAGTACCTTCCAGATGGAAGGGTCTCAAAACACTTTACAGTCTGTAATTCTAGTATTCATTTAGCCAGTATTGAAGTGCAACCACTTCTGAGAGAATGAAGAAGCAGTTTAACAGTGCTCAGTCATATTAATGCCGCACAACTGTTTAAGAGAAAAGCTCAAGAAGAAAACTTTATCCAAGTGAAAATAGATGTGGCAAAGCACCCTTTCTGCTTTGCGAGACTTACCGTTCCCTCCTCTGGCAGGGATAGGGCTGGGGCTAAATCAGCCCTCCACTTTGGAGTGTGTCTGACTTCCCTCTTCAGGGTTTGTTTCTCTGAGCCTTCCCAGTAGGCCTCAGGGCAGGCCTGAGGAGTGCTCCTCAGCCAAACAAAGGGAAAAAGTCTATAATGGACTGAAACAAAAGGGGAATACCTTTCCCTGGCCCCCTCACTGGGGCAGGTGTTGTCCTGTCGCTGGCCCTAGGGTGTCAGCCCTTCCCCTAAACAGGGTGTCTCCCCTATGGGGAGGAGCACAGTCTCTCACACTGGAGAAGCCTAGCTCCCTGCTGCCTCCAGCCTTGCAGCAGTTTGTTTCCTCCCCTGCTCCCCCCACCCCTTGTTACCCTTTCACTTCGTTCCTTGTTCCAGTGCATCCATTTTAGGGGAGGGCATGGTCAGTAATGAGGGTAAATCTCTGTCCAAGTAGGTAGTAGCATAGGGTTTCCATGGCCAACTTTACAACAAGGCATTCCTTCTCTATCAGGGCATACTTTTGTTTTCTGGGCAGGAGTTTCCTACTAAGGAACAGTACTGGATGTTGTTCTTCTTCTCCTAGCATTTGAAAAAGTATGGCTCCCAATCCGACCTTGTAGGCATCTGTTTGTAGTACAAACTCTTTCTCAAAGTCTGGTGCTACAAGAACTGGATTACTACAGAGGGCAGCCCTCAGATCTGTAAACACTTCTTCAGCCGCGCTGGTCCATTTCACTATGTCTGTGCCTCGGACTTTTATCAGGCCCCTCAACAGGTATGCTCTGGTAGCAAAGTGGGGAATGAATCACCTACTATCCCCAGGCTGACCCCATACCTGGAAAAGAAGCATTAAAAAAAATGCTTGACAGAAATATGAGGGATGAGTGAATGCAGAAAATTGTGAAGTGGGGGAGGGAGAGAAAAAACTTTGAAAGAGAGAAACACAGAGAGAAAAATGAAGAGAAAAAGACAGAAAATGGAAAAGACCTTGCCTGTGCAAACAAACAGGGATCCTTGTGCGATATTCTTGACTGAGATTTGCCTTCCCTGTGGACTGAAGGGATGGGATGGGCATTAGGAGTCTCCCAAATGGGATTCACTCTTGGTTCTGACAGTCTCAGGTGGGTGTATTTTAACCCATAAATTGCTGATCCTTGGTGATTCTCTCTATTCCTCCCAGTGTCTCAAAGCAGATGAGACGTGGTCTCCAAATATCCCTTCATAGCTCAGTCTCAGTGATGAGAATGTGTCCCTCAGCTTGGAACCAACTTGGGATTCTGGGCCGGCCTGACCCACCCCATTCCTATGATCACTCAGACTGTACCTGGGACCAGAGGAGAAGTGCTGAAAGCACAAGATTTTGCCACATGCTGGTAACTTTCCCCTGCTTTGTCTCCACCACACTGTGGGTTTCCTCCTCTCAGCGCCTCAAGTTGAAAGCAAGCTGAAGAGCAAATACGCTCCTCAGTGGGAGGAGAAACAAGGTGGCAGGGGCGGCTCCTAGCTTTTTTGCCACCCCAAGCATGGCAGACAGGCTGCCTTCAGCGGCTTGCCAGTGAGAGTTCCACTGGTCCTGCCACTTCGACGTACCTGCCGCCGAATTGCTGACGAATCCACAGGACCTCCCGCAGGCACGCCGCTGAAGGCTGCCTGACTGCCGCCCTCACAGGGATCGGCAGGGCGCCCCCCGTGGCTTCTTGCCCTAGACACGTGCTTGCAGCACTGGTGACTGGAGCTGCTGCTGCAAGGTGGTATCCCTTTATGGAGAGAGTTATGGCTGCCTGTGTCCTCTTCTCTCTCTGTTTCCTGGACAGCCAGTTTCATGAATCCCTTGGAGACTCTTGTCTTGTCCCCTTTGCCTGGATCATGCCTTCTTGCCACTAACACAGCGATGAGAATTTCTCCTCAGGAATGATGAAGAAGATGCTATCACAGGAGAGGACTTATGCCATGTAGCAAGGTATATATCCTAGAAGATATGGACAGGAGCTCCTGACAGGTGACTAGAGTGACCCCTTGAGGATTAATGGGTTTCAGGTACTGAGGCTGGATTATTCACAGAATGACTTAATGTGGATTATATTTATTGCTTAATACAGTATTGTTATAATCAGAAGGACAGGTTTATATTATCTCTCTGTGAATGTGTGTTAGTACTGGACCCCATCAGTGTGTTTTCTGGAAATTAGGATAAAGCATGAAGAAGATCATCTCTAAGGTTTGGTCAGGAGTTCTTCTAGAATAAAGGAGAGTGTGAATTTGAAGGGCAATAGCTATTCTGGAATAAGAGTGTCCTCTCAGGGAGCTATTCTGGAATAGCTATTCCAGTCTGTTTCCCAGAATTCCTAAATAAAAACCTAGCTGGTTCATGGTTATTTCTCTGAGCAAATTATCGATCAAGTGATGACGATACTAAGAAGTCTGGGGCATGTCAGTGAAACACTCCAGTTAGTGCATGTGATCATGGCTCCCTCTAGCCACTGGCTGGCAGAGCTGATGAGAGGGTGAGGGAGATAGGAGAGAGCACACCTGGCTAGTGTCCTGTGTGTGGGGAGTCTGCGAGGGAGCTCTCAGATCACAGCAATATTCCAAGCCTTGCATTGCTAAATGAAGTTGACTCTGTGAACTGTCTAATCTCATTCCACACCCTACCACAACAGTAGCTGCTGCTCCACGTACCCGTGGCCTAGGCTTTTTCTGTATGAGAGCAATTTGCAGAGATGTCGCTACACTGATATAATGACACTGATGCACACCCCTGTGAGAAGGGTGGCTGCTCTATGTAGGTGGAACCCACACGTGGAAGGAAACAAACAGCATGGGTACATCTACAAGGCAAATAAATAAAATAAACTTGGCAGTGAGTCTCAGAGCATCGTTCAACTGACTCAGGTTTGTGGGGCTAAAGCTATAGGGATAAAACTTCAGTGCAGATGTTTCCGATCAGGCTGTAACCTGGACTCCAAAATTACTGGAGCCTGAACATCTACATTGCTATTTTTAGCCCTGTAGCACAAGCCTGATGAGCCCAAGTCAGTTGCCTTGTCTCTGAGACTCGCTGCCATAAGGTTTTGTTTGAGTTTTTTGCAGTGTAGGCATACCCATGAAAGCACCAGGTGGTGCCAACTCTGGGCACAAATTGAGATGAAAAAGAGAGAGAGCAACAGAAAGGAAGGAAGAAAAAAGAAGGAAAGGGTAAAGGAGAGAGAGGGGAAATTAAAAATTGAGACGTGGAGATAAAAAAAGAAAATTTATCATCATCCTTGTTCAGTTGTGGGCACCAGATTAGGCAGATAATTCCAGTAATGGTCTCACCTCTGTATACAGCATTGGTGATACCACCTCCCTGCTTTTACTCTACATTCCCCTGCTTAGAATCCATGGCTCAGCAATCATGTGAATAAGGCATCACAGTCAGGTCAGAACAGTCCCCAGAGACATAGTGAGACCAAACCACAGGGCGAGGGCTGGGGTCAGCAACTGGATTTGGGGGGTTAATTTAAAGAAATAGAAAAAAATGAAGAGAAAGAAATGGAAAGTAAGAGAGCTGGAGCACAGGGAATAGCAAGAGAGAATGAAAGAGAATAGGAAAGAAATGGAAGAAAATGTCAAGGAAGAAAGAAAAGTGTTCATAATAGTGATCAAAAGCAGGGCCCTAAGGGGGGGCACCCTGCCGGTCCCTGCGAGGGGCGGCAGTCAGGCAGCCTTCAGCGGCTTGCCTGCATGAGGTCCGCTGGTCCTGCAGATTCAGCTGTAATTCGGCGGCGGGTACGCTGAAGCCGTGGGACCAGCGGACCTCCTGCAGGCATGCCACTGAATCTGCAGGACTGGAGACCTGCCACAGGCATGCCGCCGAAGGTAGCCTGCCTGCCATGCTTGGGGCAGCAAAAAAGCTAGAGCCGCCCCTGGTGATCAATGTCCAATTTCAAGAGACCAGCAGTGAAATTCTGGTCCCATTAAGGCAAAACTCCCATTGCTATTAATAGAGCCAATTACATCTCAAGTGTGCAACACGCTCACTGATCTGGTGTGGGTGCTCCTGATGATCCTTACACTCCTTCTGGAGACAATGTATGTTCCAGACATTTCATCTTGCAAGTACACCCCTGCATTGTTCTTCCAACATCTAGGCACACACAGCTGCCTCTGTTTCCTACCCTCTCTCTGTCTCTCTGGGATTTTGCTGGCTGTCTCAGGGCTCTGTGTCACTGTGTAGTGCTGCAGGCACAGTAATACACAGCTGAGTCTGACCGTGAAAGTTTGTTCCATTTTAGGTCCCAGTTTTTGTCGCTCCTCTGGGCTGTCAAGAGCTCGGCTGTGAAGTTCACCAGTTGGTCTCCATAAGAGTAGAAGAGCCCCTCCAGCTCCCTGCCTTCCCGCTGCCGGTACCAGAACATACTGTCACAGTTGGACTGTTTGAGTGTACACTGCAGAGCCAGGAAATGTCCTTGGCGCCCAGTAAGGAAGGGCAGCTGCTCCACATACGCTGAGCCCACACCTGGAAGGAAATGGGAAAGTACATGACAGAACCCGAGGGAGTGATGAGCAGAGAAAATGAAAAGGAAACAAAACCAGCGACTTCTGTGAGCAAATGGATCTGCACTGAGCTACTCCTGTCTGTGAGTTCAGGCTCTCATGCACTGAGTCTGTAGGGGCTATGCTAAAGGTGTCCCAACTGGGAGTATTTTTGCTTTAGTTCCCCCACTCCATAGTAATGCTCTGTATTCCTCCCAGCATCTCAGAGCAGATAAAATATGGGGAGCAGATATCCGCTCCACCCTCAATCTCAGAGAAGAGAGTGTGTCCCCTGGACATGGGACTCTGCACCTCTTTACCTTATCCCCATTCCTTGTGTTTCTCAGCCCGTACCTGGAACCCAGATGAGCAGTACAGGGAGGAGATGTTTCCACATCCCTGCAGTAGTGTCTCCCAGTTCTGTTTCCTCCATAATGTGAGTTACCATCTCTGTCTCTTAGGGGGAGTGAAGGGGATGGGCTAATACACACAACAAGTAATCTCCAGCTGCCAACAGGGCTACAAACCCTCCAGCCCCACCCACTTGGGTTCCCATTTGTGTCTTTCTCTCTCACTGTCTCTTCATGTTTCTGGTTTTCTCTCTCTTTAGATCTTATTCTGTTCTCACTTACATCAGGAACAGTGAGGAGTAACGCCACTGAAGTCAAATCATTTCTACACAAGTACAGCCAGTCAAATGAAAGACGGGTGCATTGTGTGTCTCTGGTTCTAGGGCTCTTTGTGTCCATCACCAAGCCTGGATCAGAAATAACACAATTTTTTAGAGAGCAATTCATCGCACTACACTTAGAAACCTACCCATGGAATATGACCAAAGCCCTGAATAGCCCCCAGAGTCAGTAACTCCCAGCCTGGGTGAAATCAAACCTGTGACCTGGGGTGAAAGGCTGCATGTCCTATTCTTGGTCCCCATAAGCCCACTAGTGTCAGCAGAGAGTACAGTGGGGTTATTTTTATTACTGAACCATGCAGAACCCATGTGGTCATGTCCTGGCTTGTGTTCTATACACCACTGCCCCCTGGTGGGAGGAATATGTCAGAGTGCTAAAGCAGGTACTAGCTTCCTCTGCTGGCTGCTACTAGTAGAGTGACACAATCCAACAGCTTAACAAACTCATTGTTAGAAAATTATCCTGCTTTCTATTCTGAAATATGTGTCCCTAGTTCAGTATTGGCCATAATGAAGAGAGACAAGATTGACTCATAGACTCATAGGTCAGAAGGGACCAATATGATCATCTAGTCTGACCTCCTGCACAAAGCAGGCCACAGAACCCTACCCATACACTTTTATAACAACCCCTAACACATGACTGAGTTATTGAAGTCCTCAAAATTGTGGTTTGAAGACCTCAAGCTGCAGAGAATCCACCAGCAAGTGACCCATGCCCCACGCTGCAGAGGAAGGCGAAAAACCTCCAGGGCCGAAAGACTCCACTACATTTTTATTCCACCAGCTTAGATTAAAAATTTCCACAAGGCACAAATTTCTTTCCTTGTCCTTGGACCATATCGTTGCCATCGCACCAAGTGATTTAAACACACATTCAGGGAGAGGCCACTTGGAGCCCTATCCCCCCGCAAAATATCCCCCCAACCTTTTCAGCCCTTTCCTGGAGAGCATTGAGAATAATAGTGCCAACCAAATAGGTTAACAAGTTGAGGCAAAGACACTAAAAACTAAAAACAATCAGGTTCTTGAAAAGAAGAACTTTATTATAAAAAAAAAAGTAAAATCAGGATGGAAGGTATTTTATGGACTAATAAAAAGTCTTAAAAACAGAGAGGATTCCCGCTAGGCTTAACTTTTAAGTTACAAAACAGGAATAAACCTCCCTCTTATAGTAGGGAAAATTCACAAGCTAAAACAAAAGATAATCTAACGCATTTCCTTGCTATTATCTAAATAATCTGTCACCTTCTCGAAGAAGGAGATCAGGTTGGTTTGGCACGATCTACCTTTAGTAAAACCATGTTGTAATTTGTCCCAATTACCATTGACCTCAATGTCCTTAACTACTTTCTCCTTCAAATTAACTACTTTCTCCTTCAAAGGAGGAGTCTCTGACCAAGCGGACTGGCAAGCCGGGGGTCAGCTTGTGGCCCTGTTGTCTTCCGCACTATGGCTCCCTGCAAGGCAGAAGTCATTGGTGCTGTCCCTGGGGCTGGAATTGTTTTACTTCAGAGAAAAACTGACTTTAGCGTTCACGGATGTCACTGGGAAACAGCCTTGAGACCAGGCCCTTAATTTGTAAAGGGGAAGAGACTATGGGGAATGAGAGAGGGGAGGTGTAGACATAAGGAGGGGAAGGGAGGAATGGATAAAGGAGGGGAGGGAACAGAAGGAAGAAAGCAGAAGAGCTCAGAAGGACGGAAAGGTCTCCTACATCCAGCTTGAAATGGCTCCCATTGCCCAATTTCATTCCATTGAAGGGAGGAGAAAGAGAGGGAGGAGTGAATGAGGTGACAGGGAGAATGGGGAAGGGAAGGTGTGAGAGAAGAGGAGAGAAAAGGGGGAACGAGTAAGAAATGAAAAGTGATTGTATGGGATAGAGACAAGAAGGAGAAAAGAACACCGGGAGGGTGAAGAGAGAGAAGGAGAGAGGATTGGAAGAACATTTAGGGCACGGTGTCACAGACTCACAGGTCGTACCCACCCTTGGCCCCATATGGTCCCTGGCAGGAACCCCCTTCAAGTGTGACAGCCCTTCTGGCAGTTCCACTCTCTCTTTTGGTTTAAGCCCCTCCACCTCCTGGAACCGAACTCTCTGAGCCTTAGTACTCCTCTCTCTCGCTATGGGCCCACTCAGGGAGTCCACTGACTCTGGACCCCTGGGGTCTCCACTCCCAGATGGAATAATGCAACTCTGTTCTCTATATTGCTGCAACTCTCAGCCAGCATAAAACAAGAGCGTTTATTGAGCATCTGAACACAGCATAGGAAATTCTCAGGGCCCTGAGGCCTGGCCTTCCTCAGCACAGTACATCTAAGTCTCCTCTGCATCCAGGTAGGCTGTGCCTGCTCTTTCTCTCCCGTCCTGGGACCCTGCGCTTTCTAGCTGGGCATCCGATATCACCGTCCCCAACAGCTTCTCCCCTGTCCTTTGTCTTCCATCCCAGGTAAACAGGTTGCTGGGGCCCCCTCTCTCTTCCATCCTTTGTTCCCCTCTGGCTTGAACTGATTGGTCAGGTCACCAGGGTCCTCTCTACTCAGCCCTATGTCCTCCCACTAGCCAAAACCCAACTGACGGCCAAGCTAGAGTGAGCCTCTTAGTCACCAGGTCACCAGTTGTTCGGATACCCCGTCTCCAGGCTGTTGTCTGGGTTCCTGGCTGCTAGGCAAGGTCACAGCTGGCCCTCTGCAACAACAAACCCTCTCCCACCGCCTTATTAAACATGCAGCACAAAGGGAAACTGAGGTACATACTTGCTATCCATGTAAAACACTACCAAAATCCCCAAATTTGTCACACATGACTACACTAGAGAGTTTACAGTGGTACAACTTCACGGATGCACCAGTGCCACGGCAAGCTCTCTAATGTAGCCTCTCTAAGCCGACCTGGAGAGAGTTCTCTCATCAGCTTAACTACTCTAGTCCCAGAGAGCGGTTGTCCAGGCCGGCACTCACAGCAGTGTAACTTACATTGCTCAGGGAGATGATTTACTCAGCCCCCCCGAGAGACATAATTTACATTGACATAAGCTATAGTGTAGACATAGCCTTAGTAGGAGAGAAGAAAGAAAAAGGAAAAGTTCAGAAAAAGAGGAGGAAAGAGGCAGAAGAGAAGTTAGGGAAGGGAGAGGAGGATAGGGATGGGGAGGTAGCTGTTAGAGCAAGATGGAGTGCATCTTATGCAGGAGGCAGGGCTATGCATGGGTGTGGGGGAAGGGAAATCCTTTCCCTTTGCTGGGTGGTTTATGCTAAGCACTTTTGGCAGATGAGTCACTGTGTAATCTTGCTTAGCACAGTAATATGTGCCTGAGTCTTGCACCTGTGCACTCTCTGCAGTCAGAGACAGGACATAGTTTTTTGTCCCATTGCTCTGGAAGTGACCTTCAAATGGTTTCTCAACATTTGCACCAAAGTCTTCTGTAGAAAACACGACCAGCTGCAGCCTTGCATCCTTCCCCACAGCCTGCTTGTACCAGTACATGTTGGTGTAACTGGTTGATTTTTGGGAGCAGTTCAGTGTCAGCTGCTGTCCCTGACTGATCACCATGTCTGGGGGCTGACGGACAGCCCATCCTGTGAGGAAACAGAAATAAAATGAGATGAGGGTTTAATGGGATTATATTGGAGAAGTGGGGGAATTTCTGGCTCATGATCAGGAAACATTCGCAATCTCTGCATGAGAAGGGGTGGAAACCTTATTGATACTTTCATTTTATAATCTCACAGAAGAAAGTGCTGGAGAATATAACACTGGAAACCACCCCGCAGGGGCTAGGGATGGGGGCAATGGGAAAGATGGTCTGTACCATCTCTACTGTCTCTAGACTCCTTCATGTGCTTTTCCTTAATTTAAAATATTTCACTTACCCAAAGGGGACAGGCCAACAATAAAGAGCAAATGAGGAATCATTGGGTAGCTACTCATTTGGCTGGGGATCTGTCTGAGACAGGTGCATAGACCCACACAGCCTCAGCTTGAGCCAGAACTTCCAGCCACTGGCCAACCAGGGAGCAGAGACATGTGAGACAGGAAATGATATAAGAGAGCAAGAAGCCAAAAAAAAAAAAATCTGCCTTGAAAGAGGAAAAAAGAATGTGAGAGAATTTTGTACTGAGGGGAGCTAGGCAGAATGAGGATATTAAATGGCACAACAGTTGAGCTGGACTGGAACCTGTTCTGTTGTTCTCCACATGAACAAAAGAAAAACTTGTGCTAAACAAATATGTTTCTTCATTGATAGCTTTACATTCACATGAGAGCACAGACCAGGGCCTGCTCTTAGCTGCAGCAGACATGTCTCTGATCACAGGAGTATTTCAAGCCCTGCATTGCTATATGAAGGTGACTCTTTGAATTCTCCAACCACACCCCAAACCCTGTGTGGTAAACCCAGGACAAACAGCTACAAGGGGGTGGGGGGTAGTAATTAGTCCCAGGAGGTTAAAAGGCCTCTCCCTATCCACTGAGGAGAGATAACCACAGGGAAATAAGGTACAGCTGGAACAGGGGTTACTAGGGAACTAATTAGGTTCAGCTGGCTCCAACTGCTTGAGACCTTTTTAAACTCTCTTCTGCATGGAAGCGGGAGGGGAGAGCGAGAGAAGCAGGGAAGCTGCCAGTAGGCTGGGTGCAGCAAGACACCAAACCCTTCCAGGAAGGAAGGCTGCACTCCCTCCCCAGAAGGGAAGGAAAACAAGCACAAGGGACTGACTGAGGAAAGGAATAGCTGTGCTACCTGTAACGATTGATGAGTGAGTGAGGATCTGTGGCAAGCCATCTCAAGGCAGGGTAAATCACAAAAAAAAATATAATAATAAATTTTAAATGGAGGACGTAGTAAAGACGTTGATACAGGACACTGCGGCCCAACAAGAGGCTACCAGGGTACAGATGGCTGCCCAGCAAGAGTCAGTACATGTCCAACAGGAGACAAACCAATTACTGATGAACCAGGTGGCCCAGGATCGAGCCACTCTGAATGAAGTAGTGAACCAGTTGAAAGCCCTGACCACGCTGACACACAGGCCCCAGGGGACCTGGCCGCTGAGGGTAAGCAACTATTTACAGAAGATGACAATGGAGGACAATATAGACGGATATCTCCTCGCATTTGAAAGGACAGCTCTGCAGGAGGCCTGGCCCCAAGACCAGTGGGCAGGTATCCTGGCTCCATGTCTGTGCGGGGAGGCCCAGAAGGCCTATTTCGACATGACCACAGAAACAGCTATGGATTACCCCCAGTTGAAGGCGGAAATCCTGGCAAGGTCAGGCGTGACACCAGCCATAAGGGCCCAGCGCTTCCATGAGTGGAAATACTGGGACAACAAAGCGCCGAAGTCCCAGCTATTTGACTTAATCAACCTCGCCTGGAAGTGGCTCCACCCCAAGACCCATGGGCCAGAGAAAGTAGTGGAAATCCTAGTGTTGGACAGGTACATGAAGGGGTTGCTGCCGGACATATGAGGGTGGGTCTGCCAAAATGATCCCTCCTCCTATGATGAACTAGTTGCCCTTGTAGAGAGACACTTAGCAAACCAAGAACTTTCTTGGACCACCAGGGAATCAAGGCGCCAGAGCTGGACACAAGTCTCTGCTCTGAGGCCCCTGGTTGCCCTAGTGCCAGATTGGACTTTGGAGGGGAGGAAGGAGGCAGAAGAGCAGCTGGCGGTCCTGGAGAGATTTGAGGGATCAGGGAGAAAGACGCAGGGGATGAAACCCAGCAGCCTGAAAAATAGGGGGCTGCCCCAAGAGGGGTACTGATGTTATGCCTGTGGTGAATTGGGGCATATCGCTGCCCAATGCCCAAATCTAGAAGAGCCCATGCAATGTGAACTGGGAGATATAGGGGGACTATGTGATCTAATAAGTCTAGTCAGGGTTGCGATGATCCCTCATAGATATACTAGGCCCGTTAAGATGAATGGTATAGAGACCACCGCATTAGTAGACTGAGGAAGTGTGATCATGTTGGTTTCGGGGAAGCTGGTTGGGCAGGACCAACTATCCTGGGCCAAGTGCTCAGGAATATCTTGTGTGCATGGGGATATCAACTATTACCCAACCATCCTCGTAAAAATAGAAGTTCTTAGAAACCCCACTAAGGTGATAGTGGGAGTAGTTCTGAAACTCCTCTACCCAGTCCTTATCAGACAAGACTTCCCAGGATTTGATAGCCTACTCCCCAGGGAGGAGGTAGAAGAAAATAATGACCTCACGACCTAGGGGACGACCCAGATAGTTAACCCCCCCTCCTGCTCTACCATGAATTTGGCCAGGATTTGTTCTCCCTGCTGGGGAATTCCAGGAAGACTCTGAGGGAATGGAGGGTGACTAAAAGGACGGGGACGAGGATCCTGAACCAGTACCAGAAGTCTACGCTTGTAGGGGAAAGAGGTGGCTCAATGGACAGTGGTATTGGGCCAGCAATCCACAACCCTATCGCTAGACCTGGTTCCCCAGGGGCTTTCCCTGAGGGGGAGATGGAGGTAGACCCTCCTGAGTTTTGACAAATGGAGGCCGCACTGGGGAATTTTGGTCGGGATCAGGCCAATGATTCCATATACAACAATACTCATAAAGAAGTAGTTGAGGTAAATGGGGTCCCTGTGGAGGGAAAAGTTAAGGGCCCAGGGCCATATTGTGTGATTAAGAACAATCTGCTATACAGAATAGTCTGGGTCCAAGAGCAAGTCATATAACAACTCTTGGTCCCACAGCAGCATCAGTGAAGTGTGATGGATCTGGCCCACAGCCATCTGTTCAGGGGCCATCTAGGATCAGATTCTGCAGAGGTTTTTTTGGCCCTGCATTTATCCGGCAGTCCGGCGATGATATACGTCCTATCCGGAATGCCAGATACATGGGCCCCGACCACACTTAAGGGCCCCTTTGGTACCTCTGCCAATTATTGAGATCCCATTTGAGCGAATAGCTATGGACCTAGTAGGGCAATTGGAGAAGTCAGCCTGGGGCCATCAGTACATTCTAGTAGTACTAGATTATGCCACCCGATACCCCGAGGCCATACTCCTATGGAACACCATGTCCAAGACCATAGCCAAAGAATTAGTCCAGATTTTTTCCAGAGTAGGGATACCTAAGGAGATCCTGACAGACCAAGGGACCCCCTTTGTGTCTAAGCTGATGAAGGACCTGTGTACAATGCTCCCACATACAGACCTTCAGGACATCGGTCTACCATCTCCAGACTGATGGCCTTGTCAAACGTTTTAATAGGACATGAAAAGCATGTTACGGAAAGTGATTAGTCATGAAGGGAAAGACTAGGATGCCCTGCTGCCTTACGTGCTGTTTGACGTACGGGAGGTTCCTCAGGCTTCCAGTGGATTCTCCCCCTTCAAGCTGTTAAATGGTCGCCACCCCAGGGGCATAATGAACGTGGCTAAAGAAGGCTGGGAGGAACAGCTGAACCCAGAGAGAAACATCGTTGAACATGTGTTGCAGATGAAAGACAGGATAGCCCAAGTCACCCCCCTTGTGGGCGAAAGCATGGAGAAGGCACAAGGGGCACAACAGACATACTACAATTGCCAAGCAACGACTCAGAAGTTCCAGGTAGGGGACTGGATGATGGTGCTCATACCCATGGCAGAGAGCAAGCTCCTGGCCAGGTGGCAGGGGCCATATGAGATAATAGAAGCTATAGGAAACATTGACTATAAAGTCCAACAGCCGGGTCGCTGGAAGCTGGAGCAGATCTACCATATAAATCTGTTGAAACCATGGCAGGATAGAGAAGCTCCTATGGTTGCACTAGGGGCACCACTCCCTAAAAGCAACCAGCTCAACCGGGTGGGAATATCCCCGGAGTTGACTCCGGAACAACGATCGGAAGTGATCAGCCTGATCAAATGCAATCAGAATGTGTTCTCGGAAAAACCAGGCAGGACTACTGAGGTTCACCATCACATCCTCACAGAGCCTGGAATGAAGGTGAGTGTTAAGCCATACCGGATCCCAGAGGCCAAAAGAGAAAAGATCAGGGCAGAGGTCAGGAAAATGCTGACCTTAGGAGTCACCAAGAATCTCATAGCCAATGGTCAAGTCCTGTGATTTTAGTGCCTAAGCCTGACGGCAGTATGAGCTTCTGCAACAACTTCCACAAGCTGAATGAGGTGTTCCAATTTGATGCGTACCCTATACCCTGTATAGATGATCTAACTGAGATACTGGTTTATGTCTACCCTTGCCCTGACCAAGGGCTATTGGCAGATCCCCTTGGCCAAGGCCGACAAAGAGAAGACAGCCTTTACAACTCCAGAAGGTCTGTATCAGTACACCATTCTCCCCTTTGGGTTGCATGAGGCTCCCGCTACGTTCCAGTGGCTCATGGACAAACTATTATGACCATATGGCAAGTACGCAACAGCCTATCTTGACAACATCATTATATATAGCCCCGACTGGGAGATGCACTTGGAGAAGGTGGAAGCAGTCCTGGACACCCTGAGGAAGTCGGGGCTGACTGCAAATCCCTCCAAATGTTCGATTGGGTTAGCTGAGGCCAAGTACCTCGGGTATTTAGTGGGGAGTGGCATGGTGAAGCCCCAACTCAACAAGTTAGAAGCTTTACAGAAGTGGCCTCGACCACTCCGAAAAAACAGGTCAGAGCATTCCTGGGACTAGTGGGATACTATAGACGGTTCATTCCCCACTTTGCCACCAGGGCATGCCTATTAATGGACCTAACAAAAGCTCAGGGCCCAAACATAGTAAAATGGTCTACCATGGCCGAAATCACTTTTAAAGATCTGAGGATGGCCCTCTGCACAGACTCTGTACTAGTAGCCCCAGAATGGGGGAAGGAGTTTATCCTACAAACCAACGCTTCTGAAGTAGGGTTGGGGGCGATACTTTCACAAATGGTTGGAGACGATGAACACCCTGTCCTCTTCCTCAGTAGGAAACTCTTGCCTAGGGAACGGAAATACGCCGTAGTGGAAAAGAAATGCCTGGTGGTAAAATGGGCCATAGAAAGCCTCCGCTACTATCTATTGGGACGGAGGTTTACCCTTGTCATGGACCATACCCCTCTGCAGTGGATGCACCAAAACAAAGACAAAAATGCGAGAGTAACAAGATGGTTCTTGTGGCTTCAGCCCTTCCACTTCACAGTACACCATAGGTCTGGAATCCAACATGTCAATGCGGATGACCTGTCAAGAGCGCACTGCTTTCCAACCCAAGTAGGCAAACCCCATAATGTTGAGTGGGGTGTGGAGTGTGGGAGGGGGCGACGGGGAAGATATGTGGTAAACCCAGGACAAACAGCTACAAGTGGGGGTGGGGTAGTAATTAGTCCAAGGGGGTTAAAAGGTCTCTCCCTATCCACTGAGGAGAGAGAACCACAGGGAAATAAGGTTCAGCAGGAAAAGGGATTACTAGGGAACTAATTACGTTCAACTGGCTCCAACTGCTTGAGATCTTTTAAAACCCTCCCCTGCATGGAAGGAGGAGCGGGGTGAGAGAAGCAGGGAAGCTGCCAGTAGGCTGGGTGCAGCAATACACCAGACCCTTCCAGGAAGGAAGGCTGCACTCCATCCCAAGAAGGGAAGGAAAACAAGCACAAGAGACTGACTGAGGAAAGGAATAACTGTGCTACCTGTAAGGATTTGCCTTGCCCAAGCCTGTGTCTCCAAGGCTAAAAAAGGCCGAGCCAGCTGAGGAAAAGAAGCTAGTTTGCCACACCTGACACAACTATAGCTGCTGCTCCACGCACCTGTGGCCTAGATTTGCAAGGTGTTTGATTGTCTGTAACTGGTCATAATATTTCCAGCACCATGTACCTCACTGCAAAGACACCATTCGTGAGCTCACAAGGACATACTGTTCTAGCAGAAATAACACTGTATGGGCAGCTTCTCAGACGTGGTACACAGCAGTGGTGTTTGTGTGCACTTATACCCAAGTCACCTGAGCATTTCATAGAACCATAGAATCATAGAAAACTAGAGTTGGAAGAGATCTTAGGAGCAGAGGCGGATTTACAGCAAAACACAGGGTTCCCTGGCTTGGGGCCCCTCAGTGACAGGGGACCCCATGGCCAGGCACATGCCTTATCTTACTATACCCCCTACAACACACTAGAGCATTTGTCTCAACCACTGTAGCCAGGACAGGTCAGGGAGGGCAAGAACATGATAGCATTGCAGGGAAGTCGGAATGGGCTTAATGACTGGATTGGGGAAAAGAAGGAAAGAGAATAGTAGAGAGGACAGGGACTAAGAGAAATACTTTTGGAAAGAAAAAGGATGGCAGGAGAGAAAGAGCCATATCCTGACATGTATGGCATGACAGTTCCTCGGGATCTTTACAGCCCATCTGGAGATACCAAATGTATCCTAGACAATTCGTCTAGGAACCATGGCCCAGCAATAACCTTCTGACTCATAGGCACGTGCACTCCCTCTGTTTCCTCCCATCTCTCTGGGTTTTTGCTGGCTGTCTCAGGGCTCTGTGTCACTGTGCAGTGCTGCATGTACAGTAATACACAGCCGAGTCTGACAGTGAAAGGCTTCTCCATGTTAAGTCCCATTTTGTGTTGCTCCTCAGGGCTGTCATGGGCTCAGCTGTGAAGTTGGTGCCTTGTCCATCTCCTGCAGAGTTGAAGAGTCCCTCCAGCTCCCTTCCATCCCGTTGCCTATACCAGTACATCCAGTTGCAGCTGCTTTATTTCAATGTACACTGCAGGGTTTTAAGATTCTCCAGAGCCCCTGTGACAAAGGGTGGTTGCTCCACATAGACTGACCCAATACCTGGAAAAGAAGCATTAAAAAAAACTTGACAGAAATTTGAGGGATGAATGAATCAGAAAATGAGGAGGTTGGGGAGGGAGAGAAAAAAACTTTGAGAGAGAGAGAAACACAGAGAGAAAAATGAGAAGGAGAAAAAGACAGAAAATGGAAAAGAGAAACAAACAGGGATCCTTGTGCAATATTCTTGACTGAGATTTGCCTTCCCTGTGGACTGACGGGACTGAACTGGCATTAGGAGTCTCCCAAATGGGATTCACTCTTGGTTCTGACAGTCTCAGGTGGATGTATTTTAACCCATAAATCTCTGGTCCTTGGTGATTCTCTCCATTCCTCCCAGCGTCTCAAAGAAGAGAAGTGGTCTTCAAATATCTCCTTATACCGCGGTCTCAGTGACAAGAATGTGTCCCTCAACTTGGAATTCTGGGCTGGCCTGCCCCATCCCATTCCTGTGGTCACTCAGATTGTACCTGGGACCCAGAGGAGCAGTGCTGAAAGTATGAGATTTTGCCACATGCTGGTAACTTTCCCCTGCTTTGTCTCCACCACACTGAGGGTTTCCTCCCCTCTGTGCTTCAAGTTGAAAGCAAGCTGAAAACCAAATATGCTCCTCAGTGGGAGGGGAAACAAGGTGGTGCCCCCTTATGGAGAGAGTTATGGCTGCCTATGTCCTCTTCTCTCTCTGCTTCCTGGACAGCCAGTTTCATGAATCCCTTGCAGACTCTTGTCTTGTCCCCTTTGCCTGGATCATGCCTTCTTGCCACTAACACAGAGATGAGAATTTCTCCTCAGGAATGATGAGGGAGAAGATACTATCACAGGAGAGGACTTATGCCATGTAGCAGGGTACATATCCTAGAAGGTATGGACAGGAGCTCCTGACAGGTGACTAAAGTGACCCTTTAAGACTGAATGGGTTTCAGTTACTGAGGCTGGATTATTCACAGAACGACAGAACATGGATTATATTTATTGCTTAATACAGTATTGTTATAATCAGAAAGACAGGTTTATATTATCTCTCTGTGAATGTGGTGTTAGCACTGCAGCCCATCAGTATGTTTTCTGGAAATTAGGATAAAGCATGAAGAAGAAGATCATCTCTAAGGCTTGGTCAGGAGTTATTCTAGAATAAAGTAGAGTGTGAATTTGAAGGGCAATAGCTATTCTGGAATAAGAGTGTCCTCTCAGGGAGCTATTCTGGAATAGCTATTCCAGTCAGTTTCCCAGAATCCCTAAATAAAAACCTAGCTAGTTCAAGGTTATTGCTCTGAGCCAGGGGTGATCAAACTGTGGCTCCAGAGCCACATGCAGCTCTTCAGAAGTTAATATGCAACTCCTTGTATAGGCACCGACTCTGGGGCTGGAGCTACAGGCACCAACTTTCCAATGTTCTGGGGGGTGCTAACTGCTCAACTCTTGGCTCTGCTGCAGGCACTGCCCCCACTCCACCCCTTTCCATCTTCTACCCTGAGTAAACAGAGTCCTCACTCCTCTCTTCTCCCCCAGAGCCTCCTGCACACCACGAAACTGTTGATCCGGATGTGAAGGGGAGGTGCTGATCAGCTGGGCTGCCGGTGAGTGGGAGGCGCTGGGAGATGTGCGGGGGGGTGGCTGTGGAGTTGATGTGGGGCTGCTGACGTATTACTGTGGCTCTTTGCAATGTACATTAGTAAATTCTGACTCCTTCTCAGGCTTAGGTTGGCCACCCCTGCTCTGAGCAAATTACACATCAAGTGATGAGAATACTAAGAAGTCTGGGGCATGTCAGTGTAACACTCTGGTTAGTGCATGTGATCATGGCTCCCTCTAGCGACTGGCTGGCAGAGCTGATGAGAGGGTGAGGGAGATAGGAGAGAGCACACCTGGCTAGTGTCCTGTGTGGGGAGCCTGTGAGGGAGCTCTCAGATCACAGCAATATTCCAAGCCTTGCATTGCTAAATGAAGGTGACTCTGTGAATTGTCTAACCTCATTCCACATCCTACCACAACAGTAGCTGCTGCTTCACACACCTGTGTCCTAGGCTCTCTCTGCATAAGAGCAATTTGCAGAGGTGTGGCTATACTGATATAATGACAATGATGCAAACCTTTAATACAGAGTGCTGTACTGATGCAAAACAGGGCTTACAGTGATACATCTTACTGTAATATGTTTAACTTGATTACTCCAGTATGTACTTCCCTGCAGAGCCTAAGATGTGAAATGTTGCATGACTTAGTTCTTAACTCCCAGATCTAACTGCTCTGGTGAACAAAATTTGTTGTGGATGTGCAACATGAAATGAGAAATAGTTCTTTCATCTTGGTTTAACCTAGAAATGGGACCAACCCTGCAGAGTTTGGATCTACGTTTGGATCGGAACTTCCCTAATCTTCCACTGTGTTCAGATTCAATGATGTAGTTTGGGTCTTTCACAGAGGCAGACCTGACACAGGAAGATGGGGGGATTTGTTACTCATGTGCTGATTTGAGTCTGGGCTAGCGGTTGGGGCCCATCTCCAGCACATTATGCCATTTGCAGCAACAGTTTTCCTTCCCCTGGATAACTGTCCTGCTCCCCGAACAAAGAAATAAGGGAGAGATACTGAGGGGGGGACATAAGAACATAAGAATGGTCCTACTGGGTCAAACCAAAGGTCCATTGTAGCTTCATGGACCTGTTTCGACGAGACCAGTGCAGGTGCCTCAGAGCAATGAAACAGAACAGGTAATCATCAAATGATTCCATCCCCTGTTCTCAGCCGCTACTGGCCAAACGAGGCTAGGTGACATCATTCCTGCTCATCCTGGCTTATACAATTGATACTACCCTCCATGAATTTATTTGGGAGCTCTTTTTTAAACCCTTTTTTGTGTCTGAGCTCTTCACCAACATCCTCTGGGAGGAGCCCAAGGTGTGTGTGTTGTTGAAGAAATACTTCCTTTTATTTCTGTTTTAACTGCTGCCTATTAAATTTCATGAGTGACCTCAAGTTCTTGTTATAAGAAAGTGTAAACAACACTTCTTGATCACTTCTCTACATTCAGTCATGATTTATATAGACCTCAATCATATCTTCTCCTTAGCCGTCTCTTTTCCAAGCGATGAGGTCCCAGTTTTATTATCTGTCTTCATACAAAAGATCGTTCAATACCCTAATCATTTTGTTGCATTCTTTTCTGAACCTTTATCCAATTCCAACATTATCTTTTTCTAGATGGGGTGACCACATCTGCACACGTATTCAGATGTGGCATTACCATGGATTATGTAGAGGCCAACATGATAATTTGGTCCTATTATACTATCGCTTTTATTATTCCAGCATTTCTGTCACTTTTTTGATGCACTGCACATTGAATGAGATGTTTTCAGAGACACTATCTACAATGACCTCCAAGATAATCTTTCGTGAGTACGGTACATGCTATTTTAGACCCCACATTTTATATTAAAGTTGGGATTATGCTTTCCAATGTGCGTTACTTTACAATTAATCAGCATTAATGTTCCATCTGCCATTTGAATTCCCAATCCCAAATTTTGAGAGATCCTTTTTAGCTCCTTTGCAGTCTGCCTGGGTCTTAACTATCTTAGTAATTTTGTCATCACTCTGCCAAAAATTTTGCTCCACCTCCACGTTTATCCCTTTTTTTCCAGATCATTATGAATATTTGAATAGACTGGTTCCCGAACAGAACCTGGGACCCACTCATTACCTCTCTGCATTCTGAAAATACTACCTTTATGTTTCCTGTCTTTTTAACCAGTTACCAAATCCACATGAGAGTCTCATTCCACCTCTAATCCATGTGCAGTTACTTTGTGTAAAAGCCTTTGATGATGGTACTTGCAAAGGCTTTCTGAAATCTAAGTATACTGTATCTACTGGATCCCTTTGGTCACATGCTTGTTGACCTCCTCAGATTAATTCTAGTAAAGACAATTAGTGACCCATCATT
Source organism: Chelonoidis abingdonii (assembly GCF_003597395.2). Taxonomy (NCBI): domain Eukaryota; kingdom Metazoa; phylum Chordata; order Testudines; family Testudinidae; genus Chelonoidis; species Chelonoidis abingdonii. The sequence continues at coordinate 149,807,784 of NC_133769.1, read as the reverse complement.
CCTTTATGGAACATGTTGACTCTTTCTCAAAAATTAATTTATAGACTCATAGATTCATCGACTCTACAGCACTGAAAGGACCTCGAGAGGTCTCAATCCGTCCCTGCCCTCATGGCAGGACAAAACTGTTCTGACCATTCCCTGATAGAACATTTATCTAAACCTACTCTTTAAATAGCCTCCAGAGATGAGATTCACAACCTCCCAGCAATTTAATTCCAGTGGTTTAACTACACTGACAGCTTAGGAAACTTTTTCTAATGTCCAACTAAATCTCCCTTGGCTGCAGTTTTAAGCCCATGCTTCTTGTCTAACATTAGAGGCTAAGGTGAACAAGTTTTCTCCCTCCTCCTGATGACACCCTTTGCAAGATCCTGAAAACTGCTATCATGTTCCCCCTCAGTCTTCCTCTTTTCCAAACTAAGAAACCCAGTTCTTCAGCCTTCCATTCATAGCGTCATGTTCTCAAGACCTTGAATCCTTTTGTTGCTCTTCTTGGACCCTCTCCAATTTTCCAATCTTATCTAGGAAATGCGGTGCCCAGAACTGGACAACAATACTCCACTTAGAGGCCTAACCAGCGCAGAGTAGACAGAAGGAATGACTTCTCGTAGTCTTAGTTACAACCACACTGTTAAATGCATCCAGAATCACGTTTGCTTTTTTGCAACAGTATCACAACGGTTGACTCATATTTACTTTGTGACTCATATGACACTTAGATCTCTTTTGCCATACTCCTTCCTAGACAGTCTCTTCCCATTCGTGTATGTGTGAAACTGATGTTCCTTCCTAAGTGGAGCAACTTGCTTTGTCTTTATTGAACTTCATCGGTTTACGTCAACCAGTTCTCCAATTTGTCCAGATTATTTTGAATTTTGGACCCTTCTCCAGAGCAGTTGCTAATCCCTCCCAGTTTGTAAGTCTTGCAAACTTAATACGATGCGTACTTTCTATGCCAACATTAAGTCGTTGATAAGATATGATACAAGAGCCGGTCCCAAAACAATCCCTGGGAACCCACTGTATATCCTTATCCAGGCCATGATTGGGAGCCATTAATAACTACTCTCTGACTACGGTTATCCAGCAGTTATGCACCCACCTTATAGTAGCCCCATCTAAATTGTATTTGCCTTAGTTTATCGATAAGGATATCATGCGAGGCCTGATCAAATGCACTCTACCTAAAAAGTTCAGGTTAAAACCACATCCACGTTCCTTTTATCACAAGACTCGTTATACCTATCAAAGAAAACTATTCAGATTGTGTTGCACATTGATGTTCTTACAATCCATGTGGCTATTTCCCTATCACACCTATACCACCTTTCAAGTGTTTGCAGAGATTCATTTAATTACTTTGCTCATTATCTTCCTGGCACAGAAGTTAACTAAACTGGTCTGTAGTTTCCTGGTGTTTTTTAATTTCCTTTTTTAGATGGGCACAATATATTGCCCTTTTCCAGTCTACTGGAATCCTCTCCATTTACCATGACTTCCAAAGATAATATAGCTAGATGGCTCAATACCTCCTGCTATAACTCCTTGAGTATCTAGGATGCATTTCATCAGGCCCTGGTGACTTGCAGGATCTAACTTTCTAAGTCTTTTAACGTTGCTCTTTTTTATTTTATCTTCATAATCCTTCCTCCATTCCATTAAGCATCCACTATGTTAGAATTCCTTTAGACTTCTCAGTGAAGACGGAACAAAGAAGTCATTTTAAGCATTCTCTGCCCGATTCCAAGTTTACCTGTTACTGTTTCTCTCTCCTCACTGAGCAGTGGCGCTACCCTGTCTTGGTTCCTCTTGGCTTCTAATATATTGATAAAAAATCTTCTTTGTTTCCCTTTATTCCATAGCTAGTTTGAGCTCAATTTTTTGTGCCTTTGCAACTTTCTAACTCTGCCCCTGCATTCCCGTGTTTTTGCCTATATTCATTCTTTGTAAGTCTGATCTTATTTCCATTTAATGACTCCTTTTTTTTGTAGGTCATGCAAAATCTCGTGGTTAAGCCAAGGTGGTCTTTTGCACATTTTCTATCTTTCCTCACCCATCGAAAGGCTTAGCTTTTGGGCCCTTAATAGTGTCCCTTTGAAAAACTAGCCAACTCTCCTCAGTTGCTATTCCCCCTCGTCTTGATTTCCCATGGGACCTGACCTATCGCTCTCTGAGCTTAGCAAATCGCCTTCCTGAAATCCATGGTCTATGTTCATTATATTGTCTGACAATATGCTCTTTATATAGTTTCAAACCATTTGCCCAGTATTGAAATCAGGCTTCAGGCCTGTATTAGCACAGGATCACCACGCGAGCCCTTTTAAAAAATTGGTTGTCACATTAGCTTACCCTCCAGTCCCTGGTAAGAAAGCTGATTTAAATGATACCTTAGAGACTAAGTAGTAAGTTCTGCAAATTAATTGAGTTCTCAGAACTCCATGCGCTTTTGCTAGCCTCAGTGCTCACTGTGACACCTCCACGTAGTCCTTCTTCTAGGCCAGAGTTACATTCTACTGACAATACATCAGTAAATCTGACTCACTTCTCACAGCTTAGGCTGGCCACCCGTTCTGGCAATTATAGCATCAAGTGATAGAATACTAAGAAGTCTGGGGCATGTCAGATGTAACACTCCGGTTAGTGCGTGTGACAGGGTCCCTCTAGCGACCGGGCGTGGCAGAGCTGAATGAGAGGTAGAGGGAGAGTAAGAGAGAGCACCTCCCCATGGTAGTGTCCATTGTGTGTGCCTGTAAGGAGAGACTGATCACGCAGCATTCCAAGCTCTGCTTTGCTAGTGAAGGTTACTCTGTAATGAACTTTTCCAACCACAATCCAAACTCGCAATAACCAATGCTGCTCGAGTTAATCTATAGCCTAGGCTTTCTCAGCAGAGAATCACATTTGCTGCGGCTGTTGCTTACACACCCTAATACAAAAGTTGCTGCACTGATTGCAAATCAGGGCTTATAGTGGTGATTCTACTCTGGTATCTTCAATGTGGTACTCCGGTGTTTACTTCCTTAATGTAGCAGGACCTGAAGATGTGAAATGCAGCAAGTCACAAAGTGATCTCAATCTCATGCTCTGTCTCTGGGGTTTTGCAAGCATATCTGTGGGACTTAGTGCACCCGTGCAGTGCTGCAGAGCATTAATACCAACAGCTAGTCAGATTGTGAAAAGTTGTTCCATTTTAGGTTCCATTTTTGTTCCCTCCTCAGGGCTGTCATGGGCCTCGCTGTTGAAGTTCATCCAAACACTCTTCAAAGAATTAGAAGAGCCCCTCCAGCTGCCTGTCCCCTGTTGCCATGCCAGTATATCTTGTCACCGTTGGATGTTTCAGTGTACTTGCATGGGTTGGGTAGTTTCCTGACTACCCTGGGAGTGAAAGGGGGCGGGGTGGCCTCCACAAGGCTGAGCTCACACTGGACGGAAATGGAACAACCTGAGAGAATGAAGAGGCCAGAGGTAGAGTTCTAGGGAGTGAGAAAAGAAGCGAAACACAAAGTCAGAAACAAATAAAATGTGAAAAAAGAAAAAGTTACCTTCTCTCAGTGAACCATTTTCATTTTTTCCTCAGTCGTCCTTGTGAGTTGATTGAGTCGCATGCAGCTAAACTAGTGGAGCTGCACTAAGCATGTCCTAGTCTGGGATCACTCTCCACAGGTCTCACAGTTCTAGTAGGAAGATGAATTTGTTCCTAAAATTATCCCTGTTCTGTGTTTGATTGTCTCTCAAGATTTCAAAGCAGAATGAGACATAGTTCCAGACCCCCTCAGTCTCCAGAGTGAGTGCGTCTACCTGGACAAGGGTACTCGTGCACCATACTTTTCCATCCCCAGTCCTTGCATCACTCAGCGGAACCTGGATCCAGAAGGATCAGTCACAGGAGAGGAGATGTCTCCAATCCCTGAGTTATTTCCACCAGTTCTGTTTTCGTCCATGTAGTGAGTTGCATCGTCGTGCTTTAGGGGAGTGCAGGGATGGCTTAATACCATTCCACAAGGAGAGGGGCCTGCCAAACCTTGGAGCCCACCCACTTGCACTTTCCAGTTGTGAGTTTCTGTGTGCATATTTCTTTTTTTCTCTCTCTTATGGGACTCTGTGTCTCTGCTGTAAATCAGGAGTAGCCTACTAGGTCAAGTTACCACAGGTGTACAGCCAATGCAAGTGAAAGCAAGCCATGTGCACATGCGTTCTGTTTCCTAGATTGTATGTGTCCATCCCCTGGTGTACATTTCAGAAAAAACATTTAAGAGAGTTGTTCATTGTAGTGTGCTCAGAAAACCACAAGAGGGATACAAGTAACCAAAGTCCCATGTGCCCCAGAGTTGAAAATGGCAACTGTGGAATGCAGAGAGAGCAATTAGAAGAAAATGGAGAAAGGGAGGGAGGGCTATGGGTGGTGCAGGATATAAAGAATGAATTTGATAGCTCTTTCAAACTACCTGAAAAGGGGGTTTCCAAAGAGGATGGATCTAGAGTGTTCTCAGGTAGGAGATGACAGAACGGTAATGTCTCCAATTTGCAGGGGGGAGTCTTAGGTTGGATATTAGGAAAACACTATTTCACATAGGCAGGGTGTGTGAAGCACTGGAATGGAATTACTAGGAGCTGGTGGAATGCTCCTTCCTATTAGAGGTTTCTAAGGTAGTTGGCATGATAAAGACCCTCTGGCATTGGGATTGATTATTGGGAAATTGGTCCTGCTTTGAGCAGCGGTTGGATCTAGAATGACTCCTGAGGGATCCCTTCCAACCCTGATCGTCTAATGATTCTCTGTATCTATAGTGCGGTAGTGTGCCTCAGACAGTGCGAAAATGGAAGAAGAGAGCAGCATGTCAGAGGACAGGGAATTGGGCGTAAAGTAGATGTGAGTGGCTGTTGCTGACATTATGAAGCACATCATGTATTTATTACAGTAGAAATATCAAGTCTTTTCCCCAGATGTTACATCAGGCCTTTCCTTTCACCAATCGTAGCTGTTTTTTGCCTGGCTGAGACTGCCCATGCTTAATTTGCAATGAAAGAAGTGCCAGAGATCAATGCAAATTAAGGTGGTAGAAGCTCGCAATTTTTTTACTTCATAACTGACATGGGAAGCGCAAAGTGCCAGAGCTTGAAACTGCCAGGGCTTAGAGGTCCGGGGTCAAGTCCTGGCAACCCCCCCCACAAATTAAGCACTGAGGCTTCTCAGTAAGAGCATGCTGAACAGAGGAAATGGTCAGTGGGGGGGGGAAAGGGAGGTTAGCTGCTGTAGTAAGATGGGCCTTGAACATAAACCCTTATCAGAGGCTTGGTATGAGGCCTAAAGCCTGAATTAAGTAATGGGTGAAACGTTGCGTAACATAACGCCCAAAGTTAAGCTGTAGAGCCAGAGGCAGGCCCTGCTCACAAAAGCTGGCAAGGAAAGGGCTGATGCTGGAAAAGATACATACCTAAAAGGTACTGGACACTAGAGATTACCAGACCACTCCAGTACTTGCACCTTCCACACAGTTAACAAGAAACAAGCCTGACCCATCCTAAAGATGGGCAAAAGGGAATATGATAGGATAAAGCTGTTTTTGTTAAATCAACACTGTACAAGGTGAGAGGCGGCACTTGCTACATAGAGAGGTTGCACACTTTAATATGTCAGAGTGATGTGTAATCTTGTTGTACACTGTGTATAAGAATAACATCACTGGGCGACATCTCTCTTCCAGGGCCTAGGCGACAGTGGTGTCCCCCGCACTGACTGAGCTGCGTCGTTGTCAGGAACACATATGTGAGCTAGCAGAACTGTAGACATCTGATCCAGGGAGCCAGAGACTGGTTCGTTTGATCAATACACACAGCCGGATGCCTTCAACCTATCGGGTGTGTAGTCTTGGGAGTTCCTTGGAGTCTCCTGCTGGTCAGCTATAGCTCGCAGAGCCGAAGGAAGCAGCACAGAGGAAACACAAGCACATCACAACTATTATTCAACATTGGATAGAGCAGACAACCACACTGGATGGCATCTGACAAATTTGGGTAGTA